>NC_092735.1:26368725-26732515 GCF_047496885.1 Scyliorhinus torazame | reverse complement strand
AAGCACCCAGCCGCTCTGGTGCAGGTGAGGTAGGGTACACAGACTCCACAAAGGGATATAGATAGGCAAAAGTAAGTGGGCAAAGCAAACTGACAGATGACGTACAACGTGGGAAAATGAGAGACCATGTTAGGGAAGAGTAGCAAAGCAAAACGGTCATGTCCCCTGAGAAACAAGTATACCGCTTTGGATACTTGTGGGGGGGACGACTTACCAGGGGTAAGCCATGGGGTACGGGCCTCTGGCACGGAGTCTGTCCCTGTTGCTCAGAAGGGAAGGGGGGAGAGGAGCAGAGCATTAGTAATTGGGGACTCTATAGTCAGGGGCACAGATAGGAGATTTTGTGGGAGCGTGAGAGACTCACGTTTGGTATGTTGCCTCCCAGGTGCAAGGGTACGTGATGTCTCGGATCGTGTTTTCCGGGTCCTTAGGGGGGAGGGGGAGCAGCCCCAAGTCGTGGTCCACATTGGCACCAACGACATAGGTAGGAAAGGGGACAAGGATGTCAGGCAGGCTTTCAGGGAGCTAGGATGGAAGCTCAGAACTAGAACAAACAGAGTTGTTATCTCTGGGTTGTTGCCCGTGCCACGTGATAGTGAGATGAGGAATAGGGAGAGAGAGCATTTAAACACGTGGCTACAGGGATGGTGCAGGCGGGAGGGTTTCAGATTTTTGGATAACTGGGGCTCTTTCTGGGGAAGGTGGGACCTCTACAGACAGGATGGTCTACATCTGAACCTGAGGGGCACAAATATCCTGGGGGGGAGATTTGTTAGTGCTCTTTGGGGGGGTTTAAACTAATGCAGCAGGGGCATGGGAACCTGGATTGTAGTTTTAGGGTAAGGGAGAATGAGAGTATAGAGGTCAGGAGCACAGATTTGACGTCGCAGGAGGGGGCCAGCGTTCAGGTAGGTGGTTTGAAGTGTGTCTACTTCAATGCCAGGAGTATACGAAACAAGGTAGGGGAACTGGCAGCGTGGGTTGGTACCTGGGACTTCGATGTTGTGGCCATTTCGGAGACATGGATAGAGCAGGGACAGGAATGGATGTTGCAGGTTCCGGGGTTTAGGTGTTTTAGTAAGCTCAGAGAAGGAGGCAAAAGAGGGGGAGGTGTGGCGCTGCTAGTCAAGAGCAGTATTACGGTGGCGGAGAGGATGCTAGATGGGGACTCTTCTTCCGAGGTAGTATTGGCTGAAGTTAGAAACAGGAAAGGAGAGGTCACCCTGTTGGGAGTTTTTATAGGCCTCCTAATAGTTCTAGGGATGTAGAGGAAAGGATGGCGAAGATGATTCTGGATATGAGCGAAAGTAACAGGGTAGTTATTATGGGAGACTTTAACTTTCCAAATATTGACTGGAAAATATATAGTTCGAGTACAATAGATGGGTCGTTTTTTGTACAGTGTGTGCAGGAGGGTTTCCTGAAACAATATGTTGACAGGCCAACAAGAGGCGAGGCCACGTTGGATTTGGTTTTGGGTAATGAACCAGGCCAGGTGTTGGATTTGGAGGTAGGAGAGCACTTTGGGGACAGTGACCACAATTCGGTGACGTTTACGTTAATGATGGAAAGGGATAAGTATACACCGCAGGGCAAGAGTTATAGCTGGGGGAAGGGCAATTATGATGCCATTAGACGTGACTTGGGGGGGATAAGGTGGAGAAGTAGGCTGCAAGTGTTGGGCACACTGGATAAGTGGGGCTTGTTCAAGATCAGCTACTGCGTGTTCTTGATAAGTATGTACCGTCAGACAGGGAGGAAGGCGTCGAGCGAGGGAACCGTGGTTTACCAAGGAAGTGGAATCTCTTGTTAAGAGGAAGAAGAAGGCCTATGTGAAGATGAAGTGTGAAGTTTCGGTTGGGGCGATGGATAGTTACAAGGTAGCGAGGAAGGATCTAAAGAGAGAGCTAAGACGAGCAAGGAGGGGACATGAGAAGTATTTGGCAGGAAGGATCAAGGAAAACCCAAAAGCTTTCTATAGGTATGTCAGGAATAAGCGAATGACTAGGGAAAGAGTAGGACCAGTCAAGGACAGGGATGGGAAATTGTGTGTGGAGTCTGAAGAGATAGGCGAGATACTAAATGAATATTTTTCGTCAGTATTCACTCAGGAAAAAGATAATGTTGTGGAGGAGAATGCTGAGCCCCAGGCTAATAGAATAGATGGCATTGAGGTACGTAGGGAAGAGGTGTTGGCAATTCTGGACAGGCTGAAAATAAATAAGTCCCCGGGACCTGATGGGGATTTATCCTAGGATTCTATGGGAGGCCAGGGAAGAGATTGCTGGACCTTTGGCTTTGATTTTTATGTCATCATTGGCTACAGGAATAGTGCCAGAGGACTGGAGGACAGCAAATGTGGTCCCTTTGTTCAAAAAGGGGAGCAGAGACAACCCCGGCAACTATAGACGGTGAGCCTCACGTCTGTAGTGGGTAAAGTCTTGGAGGGGATTATAAGGGACAAGATTTATAATCATCTAGATAGGAATAATATGATCAGGGATAGTCAGCATGGCTTTGTGAAGGGTAGGTCATGCCTCACAAACCTTATTGAGTTCTTTGAGAAGGTGACTGAACAGGTAGACGAGGGTAGAGCAGTTGATGTGGTGTATATGGATTTCAGCAAAGCGTTTGATAAGGTTCCCCACGGTAGGCTATTGCAAAAAATACGGAGGCTGGGGATTGAGGGTGATTTAGAGATGTGGATCAGAAATTGGCTAGCTGAAAGAAGACAGAGGGTGGTGGTTGATGGGAAATGTTCAGAATGGAGTACAGTCACAAGTGGAGTACCACAAGGATCTGTTCTGGGGCCGTTGCTGTTTGTCATTTTTATCAATGACCTAGAGGAAGGCGCAGAAGGGTGGGTGAGTAAATTTGCAGACGATACTAAAGTCGGTGGTGTTGTCGATAGTGTGAAGGATGTAGCAGGTTACAGAGGGATATAGATAAGCTGCAGAGCTGGGCTGAGAGGTGGCAAATGGAGTTTAATGTAGAGAAGTGTGAGGTGATTCACTTTGGAAGGAATAACAGGAATGCGGAATATTTGGCTAATGGTAAAGTTCTTGAAAGTGTGGCTGAGCAGAGGATCTAGGTGTCCATGTACATAGATCCCTGAAAGTTGCCACCCAGGTTGATAGGGTTGTGAAGAAGGCCTATGGAGTGTTGGCCTTTATTGGTAGAGGGATTGAGTTCCGGAGTCGGGAGGTCATGTTGCAGCTGTACAGAACTCTGGTCCGGCCGCATTTGGAGTATTGCGTACAGTTCTGGTCACCGCATTATAGGAAGGACGTGGAGGCTTTGGAGCGGGTGCAGAGGAGATTTACCAGGATGTTGCCTGGTATGGAGGGAAAATCTTATGAGGAAAGGCTGACGGACTTGAGGTTGTTTTCGTTGGAGAGAAGAAGGTTAAGAGGAGACTTAATAGAGGCATACAAAATGATCAGGGGGTTGGATAGGGTGGACAGTGAGAGCCTTCTCCCGCGGATGGATATGGCTGGCACGAGGGGACATAACTTTAAACTGAGGGGTAATAGATATAGGACAGAGGTCAGAGGTAGGTTCTTTACGCAAAGAGTAGTGAGGCCGTGGAATGCCCTACCTGCTACAGTAGTGAACTCGCCAACATTGAGGGCATTTAAAAGTTTATTGGATAAACATATGGATGATAATGGCATAGTGTAGGTTAGATGGCTTTTGTTTCGGTGCAACATCGTGGGCCGAAGGGCCTGTACTGCGCTGTATTGTTCTATGTTCTAAAACGTTTTAACGGAGACAGATTGCAGAATGCTGTGGTACAGAGGGATCTGGGTGTCATACACAATGCCCAAAAAGTTAGCATGCAGATGCAGCAAGTAATTAGGGAGGCAAAGGGAATGTTAACTTTCAATGCAAGATGGATGGAGTATAAAAGGAAAGCAGTCTTGCTATAACTGTGCAGGGTATTGGTGAGACTGCACCCAGAGTGCTGCGTACAGTTTTGGTCTTATTTAAGGGGGGATGTATTTACATTGGAAGCAGATCAGAGGAAGTTCATCAGGCTGATTCCTGGGGTGAAGGAAAAGTCGAGCAGGTCGGGCTAACTACTGTGCTACCGCGCCGTAGTCAATGGAGGCTCATTGAATATGTTCAAGGTAGGGCAGCATGGCGGCGCAGTGGTTAGCACTGCTGCCTCACGGCGCTGAGGTCCCAGGTTCAATCCCGACTCTGGGTCACTGTCCGTGTGGAGTTTGCACATTCTCCCCGTGTTTGTGTGGGTTTTGCCCCCACATCCCAAAGATGTGCAGGCTAGGTGGATTGCCATGCTATAATTGCCCTTTAATTGGAAAAAATGAATTGGGTACTGTAAATTTAAAAATAAAAGAAGATATTCAAGGTTGCGATTCCAGAACTATATGGGAATGGAGGGTTATGGGGAGCAGGCAAGAAAGTCATGTTGAGGCCAGGATCAGATCAGCCAACATCTTATTTACGAAGGGTCTTGCTCCTATTTCTCACGATCAACTCATTGGGAAATGGAATCCCACCAGACCAGTCACAGTTTATTGATATACAATCAGACGGCTGAACAGACAGATAGCAAGGCAATAAGCTTCCACTTCCCGCTACATTAACCACATGTCCCCTTCTGTAACATCCAAACCTGCCATCCCTGGCAGAGGTCTCGGCTCATTGAGTAACAGCTGTGATAATGCAGCTCTTTCCAAAAGGCAACTCTCCATATTGACGTGACAATCCCAGCACCCCGTAGTAGCCTGGCCGCGGTCGGGGCCCACCGATCGGGCGGGCCGGCCTCTCTGTCTGGGGCCTCTCCTTTCCTCCGCGCCGGCTCCTGTAGCCCTGCGCCATTTGGCTTCGGGGCTGCCGCGGGGAAGAAGGCCACTGCGCATGCGCTAGTTGGCGCCGGCCCAACTGCGCATGCGCGGCGCCGGGTTCAGGCCGGGATCGGCAGCTGGAGTGGCGTGGGCGTTTTACGCCGGCGTCGACACTTAGCCCGATGGGAGAATCCCGCCCATTATAACTGGAGGCAGTACAGAGAAGGCTTACTGGGATGATCCAGCCCCCCTTGAAATAAAAGCCAGCATTCCATTTGCCTTCCCCATTACCTTCTGCACCTCATAATAATCTTTATTATTGTCACAACAAGGCCGAGAAATTCTAGGTGAGTTTATCGAATAAACAAAACAACTTGCATTTATATATTGTGTTTTTTAGTAATGTAGTTAAACCCCACCTCCAGGGCAGTAACAAAAAAAGTGACAGTGAGGGGCATACAAGGCTACGGACCAAGTGTTGAAAATCGGATTAGAGTAAACCACAGGATCCCTAAGTGCGGAAGGAGGCCATTTGGCCCATCGAGTCTGCACTGACCCTTTGAATGAGCACTCTACCCATGTCTACCCCGCCCATTCCGCATAACCCCGGAACCTAACCTGCACATCCCTCGATACTGAGGGGCAATTTAGCGCGGCCAATCCACCAATCCCGCACATGTTTGGATCGTGGGGGAGGAAACCGGAGCACCCAGAGGAAACCCTCGCAGACACGGGGAGAAAGGTGCAAACTCCGCACAGTCACCCGAGGCTGAATTGACCCGAGTCCCTGGCTCTGTGAGGCAGCCGTGCTAACCACTGTGCCACCGTGCCACCCATAAATAGGTGCTTGATGGCCAGTGTGGGCACGATGGGCCAATGAGCCTGTCTCCGTGCTGTAAAATATCTGTGACATAAGGGGATATCAGGGCAGGTGACCAAACCTTGGTCAAAGAGGTAGGTTAAGGGCCATCTAAATGGAGAGGCGAGAGATCGAGATGCGGAGAGGTTTTTTTGGGGGGGGGGGTGGAATTCCAGAGCCTAGAGCCCAGACAGCTGAAGGGCACAGTGGTCAAAGGCAGAGCGAAGGTTGTACGGGATGCGTAAGAGGACAGCGACAGACGAACAGAGATCTCAGAGGACTGGAGGAGGTTACCGAGATAGGGGGCAGCGAGACCACGGGAGCGATTTGAAAACAAGGATTACAATGCTAAATTCAAGGTGTCACTGGACCCGGGGACCACTGCTCAACAAGCAAAGGGTGACGGGTAAACAGGACTTGGAATCCAAGGGCTCCTGGATAGCGGTATAAGGCATACGGACATATGAATTAGGAGCAGGAGTAGGCCATTCGGCCCTTCGAGCCTGCTCGGCCATTCAATACGATCATGGCTAGTAAGGTTCTGGCCTCATGCCATGTTGCCCCCCCCCCCCCATCCCTTCTAATACCCTTTCACTCCCTTGTTAGTCAGCAATCTGTGTACCATTGCCTTAAAAATATTCATTGGCACTGTCTCTCCTGGTCTCCGATGAACAGAGTTCCACCATCTCACGAGCCTCTGAGAGAGAAAAAAATCTCCTTTATCGTCACCTTAATTGGCAAACCCCTTATTATTATTTATTAAAATTTAGAGTACCCAATTCCTTTTATCCAATTAAGGGGCAATTTAGCGTGGCCAATCCACCTAGCCCGCACATCTTTGGGTTGTGGGGGCGAAACCCACGCAGACACGGGGAGAATGTGCAAACCCCACATGGACAGTGACCCAGAGCCGGGATCGAAGCTGGGACCCCGGCGCCGTGAGGCAGCAGTGCTAACCACTGCGCCACCGTGCTGCCCCCACAAACTCCTTATGCTTAAACTCTGTGTGTCCCCTTTCCCGCCCACTTCTGGTGTCTCTCACAAAGACAGGGGAAATATCCCTTCATTGTCTACTGCACCAAGCCCCCCCCCCCCCCCCCCCCCCCCCCCCCCCCCCCCCCCCCCCCCCCCCCCCAGGAACTTAAATGTTTCAATAACACCATCTCGTTCTGCTAAACTCCAATGGATCCAGGCCCAGCCATTCCTCGTGCTCCGCCACAGGATTTCACACGGGCGAGCTGGGGCTGGTTAGCACAGGGCTAAATAGCAGACCATTAAAGCAGATCAAGGCAGGCCAGCAGCACGGTTCAATTCCCGTACCAGCCTCCCCGAACAGGCGCCGGAAGGTGGCGACTAGGGGCTTTTCACAGTAACTTCATTTGAAGCCTACTTGTGACAATAAGTGATTTTCATTTCATTTTTCACACAAATGGACATTGGCGAGCTTGGTCCCTTGGCTGAACCCGCTTCACTGGCTCCAGGTCACAGGTTTCACAACTGTGACCGGAATCCTTGTTGAATGAAAGTGGGCGGGTGAGGCGAGTCTCGAGTTCCTGGAAAGTCCCTGTCACTCCCTGCTGTGCTAATCCTAACCGTTTGGGAGCTCACAGTCCTGGTGAACAACATTTCCCAGATGTTGGTGCGTGGCTTCAGGCTGCAAGGAAACAGGCGAGTGGGGCCGACTGCAGGTGCAGGGCAGGAAGGACGACCTGCTTCAGGAGTTCCACATGTGCTATTCGAAAGCTCCACCTGCTGGGCAAACACAGCAAGGCGGCCTGCTTCCCTCGTTTGGCGGGAACTTGACTTTGGCTTATTTTGCTAACCGGACCAGAACAACCCCCAAAAAAACAACAAAGTCCATTTAAACGCAATGAACCTGAGCTGATCCAGAACTGTCGGCTGAATCCTCACCCACGCCAATCCCCGGTTACACGTCATCTCCCCGCTCGCTGACCCCCACTCCGGCAACATGGCAATCTTCAAAGTATCCAATGTTTTCAAATCCCACTGAGGAAGGGGCGGCACGGCAGTGCGGTGGTTAGCACTGCTGCCTCACGGCGCCGAGGACCCGGGTTCGAATCCCGGCCCCCGGGTCACCGACGTGTGGAGTTTGCGCATTCTCCCCGTGTCTGCGTGGGTTTCGCCCCCCACACCCAAAGAAGTGAAGTCTAGGTGGATTGGCCACGCTAAATTGCCCCTTAATTGAAAAAAAAAAACGAATTGGCTACTCTAAATTTATAAAATAAAATAATCTAATTCCCCTCCCCGAAGCGTTTAAAATTTTTTTATTTCACAGGGTGTAGCCGTCTGGCATTTGTTCCCATCCCTAATTGCCCCTGGAACTGAGTGGCTTTTTCGGCCATTTCGGAGGGCTGTTAAGAAGCGGACTACATTGCTGCGAGTCACGACCCTGGGGGAAATATGAATACTGATCCGAACTTTTTTTTTCCCCTCTGGGGAGACACATGCAGGCCAGGCCGGGTTAGTACAGCAGATTTCCTTCCCTGAGAGACATGAGTGAGCCCGATGGGATTTTACGTCAACTGATGGTCGCCAATACAGAGACTATATTTAATTATATTCCAGATTGAAGGGGGTGGCACGGCGGAGCAGTGGTTGGCACTGCTGCCTCGCGGCGCCGAGAACCCGAGTTCGATCCCGGCCCCGGGTCTCTGTCCGTGTGGAGTTTACACATTCTCCCCGTGCCTGCATGAGTCTCACCCCCCACAACCCAAAGATGTGACGTGTAGGTGGATTGGCAATGCTAAAATTGCCCATTGAAAAACATTTTTTTAAAATTATGTTTCAAATTTATTAATGGAATTTAAATCCCGCCACCTGCAATGGCGGGATTTGAAGCCATGTCCCCAGAGCATTAGCCTCTGGCCCTCTGGTGTTAATGTTACGTGCTGTGACAATTGAGTGCAATTCCTTGGCTCTGAGCTTTGTGAGTATTCGTCCTTGCTCAAGAGCCCAATATCACCAAGGGAAATGTGGTTGATCCTACATTCCTAACACGAGCGAAAGCCTTCTTACCACGAAAGGAAAAGCGGGGAATTATTGCAGTGGGTGTGTGTAGCCATGAAAGCGAGAGCCTGTGGCCAGGGAGGTTCCCCACGCGAGAGCTGCTGAGAAGGAAGAGCTGTGAGGCCTGTCAGTGACGGCACAGCAAGAGGCCACCTCTTGGCCCGCTGCGGCTGGAAAAGGGGCCACCCGGCCTAGTCCCACCCCAAGCGTTTGGTCCGTGGCCCTGCCAGTGACGGCACTCCAGGATCCTGTTGTGAGGTGTCAATTATGGCTCAGTAGGGGGTGGCATGGGGCGCAGTGGCTAGCACTGGAACTGCGGCGCTGAGGTCCCAGGTTCGAATCCCGGCCCTGGGTCACTGTCCGTGTGGAGTTTGCACATTCTCCCTGTGTCTGTGTGGGTTTCACCTCCAGAATCCAAAGATGTGCAGGTTAGGTGGATTGGCCACACTAAATTGCCCCTTAATTGGAAAAAATGAATTGGGTACACTAAATTTATTTTAAAAATAAATTGTGGCTCAGTGGGTTGTGCTGTTGGCTGGGTCAGAAGGTTGCGGCTTAAAATCCCTATTGGGAAGACTTGAGACGAGACCTGGGCGGCACGGTAGCACAGTGGTTAGCACTGTTGCTTTGCAGCTCCAGGGTCCCAGGTTCGATTCCCCGCTGGGTCACTGTCTGTGCGGAGTCTGCACGTTCTCCCCGTGTCTGCGTGGGTTTCCTCCGGGTGCTCCGGTTTCCTCCCACAGTCTAAAGATGTGCAGGTTAGGTGGATTGGTGGATTGCCCTTAGTGTCCAATTAAGGGGCAATTTAGCGTGGCCAATCCACCTAACCGGCACATCTTTTTGGGTTGTAGGGGTGAGACCCATGCAGACATGGGGAGAATGTGCAAACTCCATACAGACAGTGATGAGCCCGGGTCCTCGGCGCCATGAGGCAGCAGTGCTAACCGCTGCGTGTGTGCTGCCCTAGAATTGCAGTTTTAATATACACTGCAAACATCCTGTGTCCTGATTCAACGCAAGTACCACCAAGCTCGCTCCAATCGGGTCAGGGTTGCGAATGATGCACGCTCAGACATGCTTCAAGCTGAAGAAGACTTGACCCTTGAAAAGACCATTCTGATTGCCCAGCAATCCAAAAGTCGCCTGCAGCACAGATCCAATTGAAGGGCAGGGGAAAGCAAGCCATGGTACAGAACAAACCCCCACTGTCCAGCTAGTAAAACAACAGAGGAGCAGGAACACTCCAGGCCAAGGAAAGCACTAGAATGTAGGTGACCATTCCAACGCTGTGCGGCAGCTGGTGCGGAGAAGGGTGGGGAAGGAGGAGGGCCTCCTCGCGAACCTGCTCCTGGGTCTGGCCAAACTCGCCATCAACAGGTCCAGGCAGCGGGCAACCGAGGGGGCTGTCTGACCTGACTGTCTGCCCTTCTACCGTGGCTACATTCGGGGCCGAGAGAGGAAGCATGTGCTGTCCACTGGAGGAGGCCTTCCGTGCTGGTTGAAAGATGAGCCAGATGTGCCTTTGACTCATCTTTCATTCCCTCTCCCTACAGGATAAATATCTCCCACGTTCTATGCCTTTTAGCTTTGACAAAAGAAGAGTGAGTTTGGGAATTTGAAACTAGGTGGGAATTTTAAGCTGGGTGGGGAGGAGGTGCTTTTTATCCCTGGTAAGTAGTTTTTCTTTTCATTTGGCGATTTATTTTTTTGTTTTTTGTTTTTTGGCCTTGTAGTTGTATAAGTTAACCTAAGGTTTAAGACATGGCAGGAGATCCCAGACCCATGTCATGCTCCTCCTGTGCGATGTGGGAGCTCAGGGACACGACCACTGACCCTGGCTCCCACACGCGCATGAAGTGTGTCCAGCTGCAGCTCCTGTTAGACCGCCTGATGGCTCTGGAGCTGCGGATGGACTCACTTTGGAGCATCCGCGATGCTGAGGACATTGTGGATTGCACATTCAGTGAGTTGGTCACACCGCAGGTGAAAATTACTGAGGGAGATAGAAAATGGGTGACCAAAAGACAGAGCAAGAGTAGGAAGGCAATGCAGGTGTCCCCTGCGGTCATCTCCCTGCAAAACAGATATACCGCTTTGGATAATGTTGAGGGAGATGGCTCACCAGGAGAAGGCAGCAGCAGCCAGGTTCATGGCACCTTGGCTGGCTCTGCTGTGCAGGAGGGTAGGAAGAAGAATGGCAGGGCTACAGTGATAGGGGACTCGATCGTAAGGGGAATAGACAGGCGATTCTGCGGATGCAATCTAAACTCCAGGATGGTATGTTGTCTCCCTGGTGCAAGGGTCAAGGATGTCTCGGAGCAGTTGCAGGACATTCTTTGGGGGGGGGGGGGGGGAGGGTGAACAGCCAGCTGTCGTGGTGCATGTAGGCACCAACGATATTGGTAAAAAAACGGGATGAGGTCCTACAAGCTAAATTCAGGGAGTTAGGAGTTAAACTAAAAAGTAGGACCTTAAACGTAGTAATCTCAGGATTACTAACAGTGTCACGAGCTAGTCAGAGTAGGAATGTCAGGATAGATAGGATGAATGCGTGGCTCGAGAGATGGTGCTAGAGGGAGGGATTCAAATTCCTGGGGCATCGGAACCGGTTCTGGAGGAGGTGGGACCAGTACAAACGGGACCGTCTGCATCTGGGCAGGACTGGAACCGATGTCCTGGGGGGGGGGGGGCGGGGTGTTTGCTAGAGCTGTTGGGGAGGGTTTAAACTAATGTAGCAGGGGGATGGGAACCGATGCACAAAGTTGGAGGGAAGTAAAACGGGACCGAAAACAAAAAGCAGTAAGGGGGAAAGTGTAAGGCAGAGAAGCCATAGTCAAAAATCAAAAAGGGCCACAGTACAGGGTAGAGTGACTGAGGAGGGTGTGAAAAGGGAGGTGGCCAATGCAGGATTGAGGGTGTTGTACCTAAATGCACGCAGTATACGGAACAAGGTAAATGAGCTTATTGTGCACATTGAAATTGGCCGGTACGATGCTGTGGGCATCACAGAGACGTGGCTGCAAGGGGATCAGGGCTGGGTTCTAAATATCCAAGGATATATGTCCTATCGAAAGGACAAGCAGATGGGCAAAGGGGGCGGGATTGCATTGTTAGTAAGGAATTAAGTTAAATTGATAGCAAGGAGTGATATAGGACCAGAAGGCATAGAATCTCTGTGGGTAGAGTTGAGGATCGCAAAAGTAAAAAGACCTTGATGGAATTATGTACAGGCCCCCTAGCAGGATGTGGGGCAGAAATAAATCAGGAGATAGAAAAGGCATGTAAAAAAGGCAATATTACAATAATCATGGGGGACTGCAATATGCAAATGGACTGGGAAAATCAGGTTGGTAGTGGATCCCAAGAAATGGAATTTGTGGAATGTCTAAGAGATGGTTTTTTGGAGCAGCTTGTGACAGAGCCGACTAGGGAACAGGCAATTCTGGATTTGGTGATGTGTAATGAGGCAGACTTAATTAGGGAACTTAAGGTGAAGGAACCCTTAGAATTTACCGTCCAGTTTGAGAGGAGAAGCTGCAATCAGATGTAACAGTATTACAATTAAATAAGGGTAACTACAAAGACACGAGGGAGGAGCTGGCCAGAGTTGATTGGAGAAGGAGCCTAGCAGGGAAGACAGTGGAACAGCAATGGCAGGAGTTTTTGGGGGTTATTAGGGAGGCACAACAGAAATTCATCCCAAGGAGGAGGAAACATGCTAAGGGGAGGACAAGGCATCCATGGCAGATGAGGAATGTCAAGGACAGCACAAAAGCTAAAGAAAAAGCATACAAAGTGGCGAGCATTAGTGGGAAACCAGAGGATTGTGAATCCTTTAAAAGCGAGCAGAGGACAACTAAAAAAGCAATAAGGGGGAGAAGATAGAGTATGAGTGCAAACTAGCTAGTAAAGGAGGATAGGAAGAGATTTTTTTTAAATATATATAAAAGGTAAGAGAGAGGCAAAAATAGACATTGGACCACTGGAAAATGTGACTGGAGTAGTAATAATAGGAAACAAAGAAATGGCAGACAAACTGAATAGTTACTTTGCATCAGTCTTCACGGTGGAAGACACCAGTGGGATGCCAGAGCTCCAGGAGAACTAGGGGGCAGAGGTGAGTGCAGTGACCATTACTAAGGAGAAGGTTCTGGGGAAACTGAAAGGTCTGAAGGTGGATAAGTCACCTGGACCAGATGTACTAGCTGAGGACATTGTACAGGCATTGGTGGTGATCTTTCAGGAATCACTGGGGGCAGGAAGGGTCCCAGAGGACTGGAAAGTGGCTAATGTTTAAGAAGGGAAGGAGACAGAAGATGGGAAATTATAGGCCGGTTAGCCTGACTTCGGTCATTGGTAAGATTTTAGAGTCCGTTATTAAAGATGAGAATGGCAGCACGGTGGTGCACTGGTTAGCACTGCTGTCTCACGGCGCCGAGGTCCCAGGTTCGATCCCAGCTCTGGGTCACTGTCCGTGTGGAGTTTGCACATTCTCCCCGTGTTTTCGCGGGTTTCGCCCCCACAACCCAAAGATGTGCAGATTAGGTGGATTGGCCACGCTAAATTGCCCCTTAATTGGAAAAAATGAATTGGGTACACTAAATTTATATTTTTAAAAAATGATCTGGAAGAAGGAACTGAAGGCACTGTTGCTAAGTTTGCAGATGATACAAAGATCTGTGGAAGGACAGGTAGTATTGAGGAAGCAAAGGGGCTGCAGAAGGATTTGGACAAGCTAGGAGAGTGGGAAATGAAGTGACAAATGAAATACAAATGTGGAAAAGTGTGAGGTTATGCACTTTGGAAAGAGGAACTTAGGTATAGATTATTTTCTAGATGGGGAAATACTTAGGAAATCAGAAGCACAAAGGGACTTGGGAGTCCTTGTTCACGATTCTCTTAAGGTTAATGTGCAGGTTCAGTCGGCAGTTAAGAAGGCAAATGCAATGTTAGCATTCATGTCGAGAGGGTTAGAATACAAGACAAGGGATGTACTTCTGAGGCTGTATAAGGCTCTGGTCAGACCCCATTTGGAGTATTGTGAGCAGTTTTGGGCCCCGCATCGAAGGAAGGATGTGCTGGCCTTGGAAAGGGTCCAGAGGAGGTTCACAAGAATGATCTATGGAATGAAGAGCTTGTCGTATGAGGAATGGTTGAGGACTCTGGGTCTGTACTCATTGGAGTTTAGAAGAATGAGGGGGGACCTTATTGAAACTTACAGGATACTGCATGGCCTGGATAGCGTGGACCTGGAGAGGATGTTTCCACGTAGGAGAGACTGGAACCAGAGGACACCATCTCAGACCAAAGGGACGATCCTTTAAAACAGAGATGAGGAGGAATTTCTTCAGCCAGAGGGTGGTGAATCTGTGGAACTCTTTGCTACAGAAGGCTGTGGAGACCAAATCACTGAGTGTCTTTAAGACAGAGATAGATAAGACAGAGATGGACAAAGCGTCACCTGGACTCGAAACGTTAGCTCTTTTCTCTCCCTAAAGATGCTGCCAGACCTGCTGAGATTTTCCTGCATTTTCTCTTTTGATTATTATTATTATTCTTTGTAGGGCAGCACGGTGGCGCAGTGGGTGAGCCCTGCTTCCTCACGGTGCCGAGGTCCCAGGTTCGATTCTGGCTCTGGGTCACTGTCCGTGTGGAGTTTGCACATTCTCCCCGCGTCTGCGTGGGTTTCGCCCCCACAACCCAAAGATGTGCAGGGTAGGTGGATTGGCCACGCTAAATTGCCCCTTAAGTGGAAAAAATGAATTGGGTTCTCTTAATTTATGCAAAAAAAAGAAATTATTATTCTTTGGACTGTGGGAGGAAACCGGAGCACCCGGAGGAAACCCACGCAGACACACAGAGAAAGTGCAAACTCCACACAGACGGTCACCCGAGGTCGGAATTGAACCCGGGTCCCTGGAGCTGTGAGGCAGCAGTGCTAACCACTGTGCCACTGTGCCGCCCCAAAACAACTTCCTATTCATCAAGGTTTTGCCAGTATAACAAGTTAGGTGGATTGGCCATGATAAATTGCCCTTAGTGTCCAAAATTGCCCTTAGTGTTGGGTGGGGTTACTGGGTTATGGGGATAGGGTGGAGCTGTTTACCTTGGGTAGGGTGCTCTTTTCAAGAGCCAGTGCAGACTCGATGGGCCGAATGGCCTCCTTCTGCACTGTAAATTCTATGATCTACCACTCCTCCAACCGTGGTAAAGACAAGATCTGGGGTAGGGGAGGGTGGGGGGGTGGTGGATAAGGAGTAGTAGGAGTAACGTAAATATGTTTGGTAAACAGGAATGCATTGTAAATATGTTGGATAAAGGCTTGGTGGGGGGGGGGGGGGGGAGGTGTAGGATAAGTATCTGGCATTAGAAAGGGGGCAATGCAAAGGAACACATGACTTGAGTCTAGAGGGCAGTCTTATACTGGACAAAGATGTGTGTAGCGGCAAGCATGGAGCTCCTATCTTAGACCTCATCCCGTATATAAGTATATAGTTACAAGTGGTTAATGAACACTTATTGTTATATTACACAAGACTCAGAACTTTGTCATTCGAGCGACACACATTTTACTGCACCCACACATAACAATGCAGTTGACTCTTAAGTGGCCAAGCTATTCAGCTAGCGACACTCGCATCTCAAGAATCAAGAAGAACAAAGGCTGGCATTGATCTGTTAGCCCCTTTACAGGAGTGGCGGAGATACTATACATTCCCGGGATTTTCTGTTGTCATTTTAAATGTTGACCACTCCTCCGATTTCTTTCATTTTCTTAGTTTCTGTTCTTTGTATGGACCTCTCCATCACTTGATTGAGATTAACCCTTACCTCATCCAATAGCTCTCTGCTTATCTACAAAAGTTTGATGTATGTTGGTTCAGCAAAGGTTACGGAGTTAAGATTCGGGTTAGTGACAATTGAATGGCAGAACAGGCTCGAGGGGCTGAATTACCTCCCCTTCCCTCCAATGACCCCAGAGGGGGTTGGAGAAGCAGGGGTTGTTCTCCCGATAGAAGATAAGTTTGAGAGGGGATTTGAAAGAGGTGTTTAAAACTCATGAGAGGTCTGGAATGCACATGGGATGCCTACTATCTCATTTAACCGCATCCCTTGCGCCCCCTCGCCTTCTTTCTAATCCTATAGAAATTGCACTGACTGCTGAATTTGGTGCATTTTGAGTGCTATAGTAAGAGTTTGGTGACCGAGGGAGTATAAGGCTTCATTTTTATCTAAAGTTTAGTCTTTCTTTTATTTAGTTAATTAACTTAAAAGTTGCTGTTTGGTTCAGAAGAAGGTGAATTTTCAATCAGCTTTAAACAAGCTTCTACTTGTAGGCACTTGCAGCTGGAGCTTGTTAATTAGTTAATTGGATTAGGCCAGTTTTCAGAGGCTAGATTCACAGTATAAAAGTGATCCCCTACAGTGCAGACTTTGTTTGCACTGAGTGCTGAATTTGGTGCATTTTGAGTGCTATAGTGAGAGTTTGGCGACTGAGGGAGTGCTGAATTTGGTGCATTTTGAGTGCTATAGTGAGAGTTTGGCGACTGAGGGAGTGCTGAATTTGGTGCATTTTGAGTGCTATAGTAAGAGTTTAGTGACCGAGGGAGTTAGGTGAGGAGGGAGTAAGGTGCTCCTTTCATTTTGTTTCCGACATTTCTGCAAAGAGTGAGAAGAGAGCCAGGAGTTTACAGAAAGTGTAGCTGACTGGGAGCAGAGTTGGAGGGCGGAGATCTAGTTAGTCCACAGGGCACCTATATTCTGTCAGGTAAGAGGGGATGGAGGCTAGGCCAGTTGCATGCTCCTCCTGTAGGATGTGGGTGGTGAGGGATACCACCGGTGTCCCCGCTGACTATACCTGCGGGAAGTGCACCCAACTTCAGCTCCTCAAAGACCGTGTTAGGGAACTGCAGCTGAAGATGGATGAACTTTGGATCATCCGGGAGGCAGAGGGGGTGATTGAGAAGAGTTACAGGGAGGTAACCACACCCAAGGTACAGGACAAGAATAGCTGGGTTACAGTCAGGGGGAAAAAAACAAACAGGCAGACAGTGCAGGGATCGCTCGTGGCCGTTCCCCTTCAAAACAAGTATACCGTTTTGGATGCTGTTGGGGGGGATGACCTACCGGGGGAAGGCCCTAGCGGCCAGGTCTCTGGCACTGAGTCTGGCTCTGGGGCTCAGAAGGGAAGGGGGGAGAATAGAAAAGCAATAGTTGTAGGAGATTCAATGGTTAGGGGAATAGATAGGAGATTCTGTGGTCGCGAGCGAGACTCCCGGAAGGTATGTTGCCTCCCGGGTGCCAGGGTCAGGGATGTCTCGGATTGTGTCTTCAGGATCCTTAAGGGGGAGGGGGAGCAGCCAGAAGTCGTGGTGCACATTGGTACCAACGACATAGATAGGAAAAGGGGTGTGGAGGTAATAAACAAGTTTAGGGAGTTAGGCTGGAAGTTAAAAGCCAGGACAGACAGAGTTGTCATCTCTGGTTTGTTGCCGGTGCCACGTGATAGCGAGGCTAGGAATAGGGAGAGAGTGCAGTTGAACACGTGGCTGCAGGAATGGTGTAGGAGGGAGGGCTTCAGGTATTTGGATAATTGGAGCGCATTCTGGGGAAGGTGGGACCTGTACAAGCAGGACGGGTTGCATCTGAACCAGAGGGGCACCAATATCCTGGGAGGGAGGTTTTCTAGTACACTTCGGGAGGGTTTAAACTAATTTGGCAGGGGAATGGGAACCGGATTTGTAGTCCAGCAACTAAGGTAGCCGATATTCAGGACGCCAAAGCGTGTAATGAGGCAGTGGGGAAGGGAACACTGACAAAGGAGAACACTGACTTGCAGGATCGGAGATGGGTTGAAGTGTGTATACTTCAACGCAAGAAGCATCAGGAATAAGGTGGGTGAACTTATTCATGGCATGGATCGGTACTTGGGACTACAATGTGGTGGCCACCACGGAAACTTGGATAGAAGAGGGGCAGAAATGGTTGTTGGAGGTCCCTGGTTATAGATGTTTCAATAAGATTAGGGAGGGTGGTAAAAGAGGTGGGGGGGGGGTGGCATTGTTAATTAGAGATAGTATAACAGCTGCAGAAAGGCAGTTTGAGGAGTATCACCCTATTGAGGTAGTATGGGTTGAAGTCAGAAATAGGAAAGGAGCAGTCACCTTGTTAGGAGTTTTCTATAGGCCCCCCAATAGTAGCAGAGATGTGAAGGAACAGATTGGGAAACAGATTTTGGAAAGGTGTAGAAGTCACAGGGTAGTAGTCATGGGTGACTTTAACTTCCCAAATATTGAGTGGAAACTCTTTAGATCAAATAGTTTGGATGGGGTGGTGTTTGTGCAGTGTGTCCAGGAAGCTTTTCTAATACAGTATGTAGATTGTCCGACCAGAGGAGGGGCAATATTCGATTTAGTACTTGGTAATGAACCAGGACAAGTGATAGATTTGTTAATGGGGGAGCATTTTGGAGATAGTGACCACAATTCTGTGACTTTCACTTTAGTAATGGAGAGGGATAGGTGTGTGCAACAGGGCAAGGTTTACAATTGGGGGAAGGGTAAATACGATGTTGTCAGACAAGAATTGAAGTGCATAAGTTGGGAACATAGGCTGTCAGGGAAGGACACAAGTGAAATGTGGAACTTGTTCAAGGAACAGGTACTACGTGTCCTTGATATGTATGTCCCTGTCAGGCAGGGAAGAGATGGTCGAGTGAGGGAACCATGGTTGACAAGAGAGGTTGAATGTCTTGTTAAGAGGAAAAAGGAGACTTATGTAAGGCTGAGGAAACAGGGCATTGGAGGGATACAAGATAGCCAGGAGGGAACTGAAGAAAGGGATTAGGAGAGCTAAGAGAGGGCATGAACAATCTTTGGCGGGTAGGATCAAGGAAAACCCCAAGGTCTTTTACACATATGTGAGAAATATGAGAATGACTAGAGCGAGGGTAGGTCCGATCAAGGACAGTAGCGGGAGATTGTGTATTGAGTCTGAAGAGATAGGAGAGGTCTTGAACGAGTACTTTTCTTCTGTATTTACAAATGAGAGGGGCGATATTGTTGGAGAGGACAGTGTGAAACAGACTGGTAAGCTCGAGGAAATACTTGTTAGGAAGGAAGATGTGTTGGGCATTTTGAAAAACTTGCGGATAGGCAAATCCCCCGGGCCTGACGGGATATATCCAAGGATTCTATGGGAAGCAAGAGATGAAATTGCAGAGCCGTTGGCAATGATCTTTTCGTCCTCACTGTCAACAGGGGTGGTACCAGGGGATTGGAGAGTGGCGAATGTCGTGCCCCTGCTCAAAAAAGGGACTAGGGATAACCCTGGGAATTACAGGCCAGTTAGTCTTACTTCGGTGGTAGGCAAAGTAATGGAAAGGGTACTGAAGGATAGGATTTCTGAGCTTCTGGAAAGACACTGCTTGATTAGGGATAGTCAGCACGGATTTGTGAGGGGTAGGTCTTGCCTTACAAATCTTATTGAATTCTTTGAGGAGGTGACCAAGCATGTGGATGAAGGTAAAGCAGTGGATGTAGTGTACATGGATTTTAGTAAGGCATTTGATAAGGTTCCCCATGGTAGGCTTCTGCAGAAAGCAAGGAGGCATGGGATAGTGGGAAATTTGGCCAGTTGGATAACGAACTGGCTAACCGATAGAAGTCAGAGAGTGGTGGTGGATGGCAAATATTCAGCCTGGATCCCAGTTACCAGTGGCGTACCGCAGGGATCAGTTCTGGGTCCTCTGCTGTTTGTGATTTTCATTAATGACTTGGATGAGGGAGTTGAAGGGTGGGTCAGTAAATTTGCAGACGATACGAAGATTGGTGGAGTTGTGGATAGTAAGGAGGGCTGTTGTCGGCTGCAAAGAGACATAGATAGGATGCAGAGCTGGGCTGAGAAGTGGCAGATGGAGTTTAACCCTGAAAAGTGTGAGGTTGTCCATTTTGGAAGGACAAATATGAATGCGGAATACAGCTTTAACGGTAGAGTTCTTGGCAATGTGGAGGAGCAGAGAGATCTTGGGGTCTATGTTCATACATCTTTGAAAGTTGCCACTCAAGTGGATAGAGCTGTGAAGAAGGCCTATGGTGTGCTCGCGTTCATTAACAGAGGGATTGAATTTAAGAGCCGTGAGGTGATGATGCAGCTGTACAAAACTTTGGTAAGGCCACATTTGGAGTACTGTGTACAGTTCTGGTCACCTCATTTTAGGAAGGTTGTGGAAGCTTTGGAAAAGGTGCAAAGAAGATTTACCAGGATGTTACCTGGAATGGAGAGTAGGTCTTACGAGGAAAGGTTGAGGGTGCTAGGCCTTTTCTCATTAGAACGGAGAAGGATGAGGGGCGACTTGATAGAGGTTTATAAGATGATCAGGGGAATAGATAGAGTAGACAGTCAGAGACTTTTTCCCCGGGTGGAACAAACCATTACAAGGGGACATAAATTTAAGGTGAAAGGTGGAAGATATAGGAGGGATATCAGAGGTAGGTTCTTTACCCAGAGAGTAGTGGGGGCATGGAATGCACTGCCTGTGGAAGTAGTTGAGTCGGAAACATTAGGGACCTTCAAGCAGCTATTGGATAGGTACATGGATTACGGTAAAATGATATAGTGTAGATTTATTTTTTCTTAAGGGCAGCACGGTAGCATTGTGGATAGCACAATTGCTTCACAGCTCCATGGTCCCAGGTTCGATTCCGGCTTGGGTCACTGTCTGTGCGGAGTCTGCACGTCCTCCCTGTGACTGCGTGGGTTTCCTCCGGGTGCTCCGGTTTCCTCCCACAGTCCAAAGATGTGCAGGGTAGGTGGATTGGCCATGATAAATTGCCCTTAGTGTCCAAAATTGCCCTTGGTGTTGGGTGGAGGTGTTGAGTTTGGGTAGGGTGCTCTTTCCAAGAGCCTGTGCAGACTCAGGGGGCCGAATGGCCTCCTTCTGCACTGTAAATTCAATGATAATCTATGATTAATCTAGGACAAAGGTTCGGCACAACATCGTGGGCCGAAGGGCCTGTTCTGTGCTGTATTTTCTATGTTCTATGGAGGAACGTTCTCATCTGTTAATTTTCTGTCCTCTTCAAACAAGCTCCCAGCGTGTGGTGGAGGCAAGTTCAATCGATTCCTGCTTGGGTCACTGTTTGGTGTGGTGATATGCATCACTGTAAATACACAAGGGGTTAATGTAAATACACTACAACTAAGTAAACACTAGAGGGAGCACCGGAGATGTCATGACATGCAGACATACAGCTAATGAAAACATAGAATAGGACACGACCAATGGGCAGTCAAGACACCCAGAGGTGACACGACCACAAGGGGGCATTACACAACTCATATATAAGGACAGGGCACACATGCTGTCTCTTTCCACAGGCGACACTTAGAGAGTAGGACAGGGGCAGATCAGATGCATCCCACCCACCACGTGGCTTAGAGCAGACTGGTTAGTTAGACTGAGTTAGTATAGCAAGATTAGCAGGAGAGTCTAACTCATAGAGAACTGTATGGTTCAATAAATCACATTGAACTTACTTCAAAGTCTGGAGTATCTTTTGGTCAAAGCTGCATCGAGTTGCAGCCTGTGTTATCCCAGAGTACATAACACAACATTTGGGTCAATTTTTGGGGAGTCTGCACGCTCTCCCTGTGTCTGCGTGGGTTTCCTCCGGCTGCTCCATTTCCTCCCACAAGTCCCGAAAGACGTGCTTGTTAGGTAATTTGGACATTCTGAATTCTCCCTGTGTACCCAAACAGGCGCCGGAATGTGGCGACTAGGAGATTTTCACAGTAACTTCATTGCAGTGTTAATGTAAGCCTACTTGTGACAATAAAAATTATTATTATAACAACGGGGTAGGATTCAAGGGCCAAATGGCCTACTCCTGCTCCTAGATTCTGTGGTTCCATGATGGGCCAAACGGCCTCCTTCTGCGTTGTGATGATTCTGTGATCCTTTGAAAGCAGTTTGCAGGGGATTCTGCCCAATAACTTCCTGTTTGCATGTGGAATGCCTGTTGACTCATCCCCCCCCCATCTTCCTTCGAATCCTACTGCGAAACATTCTCATCTGTTACTTTTTTCATGCTAAAAGGGCCAAAAGCATTAACCTCTGTTCTCTCCGAACACGCTCCCGGCATTTTCTCTGTTTTGTTTCAGATTTCCAGTATTTGTGGATTTCCCTTTTACTCGATTTAGTTGCCGAAGAGTTTCGAAAGCACCGCTGGCCCCTTAGGTCAACAAATGGCGTAGATCCTTGCATCACTTTAAAAAGTAAATGTTTTCTATTAAGAGACATTCTTAGAAATCAGAGGGAACCAGTCGCACCCCCCCCCCCCCCCCCCCCCCCCCCGTGACCTCACCCACGCTGGATTACTGACATTCTTTCCCTGGTTCCGGGATAAAGATCAATTTTTCAACTTGGAGAAGTCCCGGAGGCTCTGTCTGAACAAGTGAGGTCATGCAGCAAGTGGTTAGCACTGGGGACTTGCCCAGATTCGAGGTTCTTTCCGACTGATTTCTCGAAAGAAGTGGAAATGACTACAAAGATGTACCGCACTAACGGTAGCACAAGTGATTAGAACGGTGGCTTCACAGCGCCAGGGTCCCAGGTTCGATTCGCCGCTGGGTCACTGTCTGTGCGGAGTCTGCACGTTCTCCCCGTGCCTGCGTGGGTTTCCTCCGGGTGCTCCGGTTTCCTCCCACAGTCCAAAGATGTGCAGGTTAGGTGGATTGGCCGTGCTAAATTGCCCTTAGTGACCAAAAAAGGTTAGGAGGGGTTATTGGGTTACGGCGATAGGGCTTAACGAAGTGAGGGCTTAAGTGGGCCGGTGCAGACTCGATGGGCCGAATGGCCTCCTTCTGCACTGTATGTTTTATGAATAGGCATGACCCAAATACACCGGCAAATTGAACACTCCGTCTCTGGAAACCTGATTCAAATGAAACCCATTAAAGATGGTGTTGCAGGTAATATGTTTCAGCTGTAGCACATGAGAGCTGCTGGACACCAGTGTGATCCAGGGCAACTACGTCTGCATTAAGTGCCCGCAGCTCGAGGCACTTTGGGTCTGAGCTGCTGAGCTGGAGTCCGAGCGTCGGACACTGCAGTGCCTCAGTGGCGGAGAAAGTTACCTGGGCACTTTGTTCCAGGAGGCAATCACACCGCTTAGGGCGGGTACTTCAAATTTGGTTTGTGATCGGGGGAGAGGAGGACACGACGATGAGTCAGGCCGGTATGAAGATCTAGACAGTGGCAGTGGAAGATCCTCAGCCCTTGCAATTGGGATTTGAGGTTTTTGCAGCTTGCATAGATGAGAGTGGGGAGGGTGAGCAAACCGATTGTGGCACCGTGGTACAGGGAGCCATTCAAGTGGTGGATGCAGACAAAAGTCTGTGCTGGTCCACCCACGTCGACGCTATCACCAAGAAAGCACAACAGCGCCTATACTTTCTCAGGAAACTAAAGAAATTTGGCATGTCCACATTGACTCTTACCAACTTTTACAGATGCACCATAGAAAGCATCCTATCGGGCTGCATCACAGCCTGGTATGGAAACTGCTCGGCCCAAGACCGCAAGAAACTTCAGAGAGTCCTGAACACCGCCCAGTCCATCACACGAACCTGCCTCCCATCCATTGACTCCATCTACACCTCCTGCTGCCTGGGGAAAGCGGGCAGCATAATCAAAGACCCCTCCCACCCGGCTTACTCACTCTTCCAACTTCTTCCATCGGGCAGGAGGTAGAAAATTCTGAGAACACGCACCAACAGACTCAAAAACAGCTTCTTCCCCGCTGTCACCAGACTCCTAAATGACCCCCTTATGGACTGATTTGATTAATACTACACCCTGTATGCTTCACCCGATGCCGGTGTCTATGTATTTACATTGTGTACCTTATGTTGCCCTATTACATATTTTCTTTTCATGTACTAAATGATCTGTTTGAGCTGCGCGCAGAAAAATACTTTTCACTGTACCTCGGTAAATGTGACCATAAACAAATCCAATCCAATCAAATGGAATATAACTGTAGTAGGGGGCAGGATAGTTTGGGGGACAGTTACTCTTCTCAAAGGCTGTGTTGCCTGCCTGATGTCAATTTGGTTCTTTCCCTTCTGTAAGACCTAGGAGCAGAAGTAGGCTATTCGGCCATCGAGTCAGTCAATCATTCAATGCGATTATGGCCAATCTGATATGATGATCCTCAACTGCATTTCCCCACTTTGGGCGCGATTCTCCCCTCCCCACACTGGGTGGCAGAATCGGCGGTACGCCGCGCGAATCGCGCCATGCTGCCCCGGCCCCTGCACACGATTCTCCCGACCCCCCCCCCCCCCCCCCCCCCCCGAAACCAGCGGCGCGCGATTTGCGGCGGGCCGCTCAGAGAATCGCCGCAAACAGCGAGCGGCGATTCTGCGGCCCGCATGGGCCGAGCGGCCGCTACGACACAACAGGTTCCCGCCGGCGCCTTCCACCCCTGGTCGCTGCCGGCGGGAACTCTGCGGGAACGCTGTTGGTGGGGGGGGCCTGTGCGAGGGGGGGTGGCTCCTTCGCCGGGGGGGGGGAGGCCCTCCGATGGGGTCTGGCCCGCGATCGGAGCCCACCGATCGGCGGGCCGGCCTCTCCCCACCCCCCCACCCCCGGGCCTATCTCCTTCCGCGCGCGGCCCCAGAACACCGGCACCATGTTGGTGAGGGGCCGGCGCGGGTAAAAAGTTCCCTGCGCATGCGCAGGCTGGCGCGGGGCCCATTTGGCCTGTGAGGGCCAGAATAGGTCGTGCCCGGGCCCTGTTCGCGCCGTCGCGAAATGCGACGGCACTTAGTCCCGGGAGCGGAGAATCCCGCCCATAATCTCCATAGCCCTCGATAGGACCATAACCTCGCTCACTCCCAATACTTCACGAGCTGGTACCAGCAGCCCCAGCTGAGCAGAAGGGTGAATAAGCAGCATACAGTCATAATGCAAACATCGGGCGGAAGAGAAATTGTCACTGGATCCCTCACAGTGCTTTCCCCTCTCTCCTTGACTATTAGGCTTCTCCTCCTCAAACTATGGAGAAAGCCCAGAGAGAGGGAGGGAATGTACTAAAAATGATCAAGAAGGATTTCAAAATTAATCTAATGGCAGGAGTGAACAAGACAGCCCGAAGAAACCCAAATGCTGGTCAGAAAATGAAAACATCACTGACAATAATAGCTAACCCCCCCCCGCCAAAAAAAACCATTTACACACAGTGCCTCCCTCACCCTATAGCTTTTGAGTCATTATCAACACACCTGGCCAAGGTTCCCACATTCTGCGGAAACTCCTCTCCTTTACCAGTAAGTACACGCCCTCTGCCTGGCACTCTGCCCAAGCTTGGGAGAAAAAACGTTAACCCTTTGCTGTCACAGAATCACCTTTGTTCGGGGCAAGTGCAGTCGCAGCAAGGTGAAGGAGGTTACCGGGGGGCGGGGGGGGGGGACATCTTTGACTGGGAAGGAGGCAAGATCACACGGCCCTGATGATAAACTCTCTGTCCAGCAGTCCGTTTTGCTGGGTGGGGGTGGGATGAGCGTTGGGTTAGGTGGGAGTAGGGGGGATGCAGGTGAGAGTGGGGGGTGGGGGAACACGGCGGTGCCGTGGTTAGCACTGCTGCCTCACGGCGCCGCGGGCCCAGGTTCGATCCCGGCGCCGGGTCCCTGTCCATGTGGAGTTTGCACATTCTCCCAGTGACTGCGTGGGTCTCACCCCCACAACCCAAAGATGCGCAGGGTAGGTGGATTGGTCACACTAAATTGCCCCTTAATTGGAAAAAAAATTGGGTACTCTAAAAAAAAAATTTTCATGTTTTAATTTAGAAAAAGAGTTAGGTGGGAGCAGTTGAATCTTCCCAAGATAAATTGCTATCCCATAATTCCCCTCCTAGGATCCTTCTCTACAGTTGTAACACTATATACTGTATATGTCACCCGCTGTCTATGTATTTTCATTATGTATCCTCATGTATTTATCATGTATTCTATGTTTTCATGTATGGAGCGATCGGTCTGGACTGTACACAGAACAATACTTTTCACTATACCTCGGTACATGTAACAATAAATCTAAATCTAATTCCTACTGGTCGCATAGATCTTGGGTGGAGACCGAGTCCAATTGTGATGCCTCCCACAGTCCAACAGCTGGCTGCCCTTCGTTGTCTGGGTTTGCACGAAGCATGGCGTCTTGGGTAACGGACGGAGGGAATTCCACAGAATCACACCCTACCCGGAGCTAGCGCCTTGAGCGAGAGATACACAACAGTTTATTTTCTCTTACCAATTTCCTTAGTGCTGCATGTAGCATTGGAAGTGCAAAGATTGCAATGGTGTCAGCTGTGATTCAGCGGGTAGCCCTTCGCTTCTGAGACACCAGGTTACGTCCCTTCCAGAGAGACTTGTGTATGGTTGAAGCTGATGTCTGATGCAGTACTGAGTGAGGGTGCAATGTCAGAGATGCCGGCTGGATTATTCGTTTCAGCGACTAAGTGCCTTCGGCGCCGACCCCCTCATTGATTCCGAGACCGGTGACGGGCTGGCACTGGCGCCTTCCGTGAAACTCCCGCCTCCCGTGCCAAAAACGGGCGGAGAATGGCCGAGTCCCAGGCCACCCATGCGCATAGCTGACGACATGCAGCGGTCGCATCGTACAACATGGTGCCGGCCGTGCGCGTACCCGACCCACCGTCCGCGACCCCACAAACCACCCCCTGGCCAACCCCACCAGTCCCCCCCAGCCCTCGCGGAAGCCCCCCCCCCCCCCGACCAGTGGCACAGATCCCGGCCGAGTGTAGCGGCGCTGGACACAGTCCGCAGCCGCCACGACGGGTTCCCAAATGGCTGAGACCACACGTGTCACCCACCGTCGGGAACTCAGCCCATTGGGGGCGGAGCATCGTGGGAGGGCCGGCCAATGACTCGCTAACGCCGTTGCAACGGTGCGCGGCACAAGGACGCCATTTCCGAGGGGGCGAAGCATGGCTGGCCGGCCTCAATTTCGGCGTCGGAGCCCATTCTCCGCCCGATCGGCGAACACAATTTCAGCGTCGGGGAAAAGCTCAGCCCAGGCCTTGCCCATCTGCTCAGGCAGAGGTAAAAGATCCCCCAGCCCATTACGTCGCAGACATGTTCTCCCTGGTGGCTTGGCCAACATTCATCCCTTAACCCACTGTCATGATATTCAGATAAACATCATGGTGCAAACACACATACACACTGATGGACAGATCAACGGACCAATCAATACACACGCAACATCACAGCCAATCACAAGCAAGAGCAGACACACTATAAAAGGGGGAGCACAACACTTCCGATTCATTCCAGCAGGAGACAGCTCAGGGCACAGAAATCACAGCGTGCCACTCAGATATTCACCATGTGCTGAGTGCCTCTCCAAGATAGTGTTAGGGCTGGGTCCACAGGTTAGAGGGTAATGAATGAACCGCAGGAACCAGTTTACAAATGTTAATACTGTTAGTAATAAAACTGAGTTGTACCTTTCGCAACCGTGTTGGTTCGTCTGTGTAGCAGAGCACCCAACACAACACCCACATCAGTAGAACTGGATTATATGGTCATCATCACGTTGGTTGCTTGTGGGAGCTTGCTGTGCACAAATCGGCTGCCTCATATGATGTGTTGGGTGTTCTGGATCACAAATAGGTCACCAACACTTGAAGTGGTGCAACTCTATTTTATTACAAGGTTAACTATTTAAACATACTTGAACTGTGGGTAAATACGATACCAGCTTGAACTATAGATCTTTGCCTTGTCCTAACCAGTTGATGCACTCAGCACATGGTGAATGTCTGTGTTGCAGGCTGCGAGCTTTGTGCTCCGAGCTGGCTGCTACTCGAATGAGCGGGAACTCTCCTGTCCCCTGTCTTTATAGTGTGTGTGCTCTCGCTGGTGATTGGCTGCGGTGTTGTGTATGTTGATTGGTCCCACTGTGTGTCCGTCAGTGTGTGTCTGCACCATGATATACTGGTGTATATTATGACAACGTTTGGTAGATTACAACTGTGATTACATTTCAAAATGCTTTTAGACACCCTGAGATCATGAGAGGTGCTTTTTTAAAGAATGTCTTCCTTGCAGGCGGTGGTGATAAAAAGAAATAAAATTGGTTACGGGAGGAGTTGGTAGCTTGACCTGGAAAACGCCCGTTTCTTACTCACATCGACACCTTCCGCTGAGAGCTAGGGCGCAGAATCCTGTGCAAGTCCCGGCTGCTCCTTGAAAGCTCCTAACTCTGATTACAAACTCTCTGGACCAGTTCCCAGAGGGAATTTCCCTGCTTCCCGGAACACAACCACAATTTCTCCATTTCGCACCCACGGAAAATAAATCTGAATGAGATTCTTCAAGGGCAAGCTCATCCCACTC
Source organism: Scyliorhinus torazame (assembly GCF_047496885.1). Classification (NCBI taxonomy): domain Eukaryota; kingdom Metazoa; phylum Chordata; class Chondrichthyes; order Carcharhiniformes; family Scyliorhinidae; genus Scyliorhinus; species Scyliorhinus torazame. The sequence continues at coordinate 26,704,396 of NC_092735.1, read as the reverse complement.
TTTGCTTCTGAGAACTCTACCCGGGAAGATCATTACCTACCGAGGCGAAAACCCCGGCAGCGATCCAATTTGTTCTGACAGCCTTACCGGTGTTGTCACGTTTCAAAAAGGGATAGGCGGTCAAAAGCAATTGTATTGTTGTAGTCAAAACACTGGTGCATGGTTATGATAGCTGCCCACTTTGCCTGTCTCTTTATGGCCATTGCTCCATTACCTACTTTTGTAAGGGCCACGAAGAATCCAGCACGAGTTTTAAGGATACAAAGTAACAACATTTATTTACTATAACATATATACATAACAGTAGCAGTAACTTCCCTTGCTGCACACTCCTTCCTGCTGGTTCCTGAACTGGCCAGCTTTATTTATACTAGGAGTTTACTAGTGGTTTCTCCGCCCCCCTCATTGGGGAAGTTCATACTCCCACAGGATTGTGGGATAGTCATTAGTCCCCAGCCAATGGTAAGTAGGCAGGTTATAACATCCCTCCCCCCCCAAAGTCCAAGGAATCCACCGAAGACCCTGGCGAAGGAGGGCGTCGGACTCGTTTGGCCGCAGGCCGGACACCATTTGCACGCGGCGCTGGATCAGGCGGCGTGTAACGAGACGGAGACCGGCGCTGCCGTGATGAACGGCGTAACGGTTGTACATCCACGGCCCGTGGACCCGAGGATTCCCCCTCTGATGCATCCTGTGACTCCATCTCGGAGTCAGAGTCTGCTGCCTCCGTCATGTCAGCATCTCTATCTCCATTTGGTCCCGTAACGACCTGCACAGGCTTCGAGTGAGGCACCAGGGGAAGATTGTGAGGACTACCTTCCCTTGTCTCTGGTCTCTGCGGCTGTTGAAATGAGCTCCAGGGGCGGGGAATCTTTTGAGGGGATGGTCTTCTGGACCGAACGTGGTCTACATGTTTTCGCTGGAGACGACCCTGGGCTTGCATTTGGTAAGATATAGGGCCCGTTTGGCGAAAGATTACACCAGGAACCCATGGGACACCACCAGCAAAATTCCGAACGAACACTGGGTCACCGGGCGCAAACTGCCGAATCGGCCGATGCCGAGAAAATCCCTGTCCCTGTCGTTCTTGTGTGCGGTGTACTTTTGCGCCAATGTCCGGGAAAACCATACTAAGGCGGGTGCGAAGTCTCCGGCCCATTAGGAGTTCTGCGGGAGCTACCCCAGTCACTGCATGGGGGGTGGTCCTGTACATAAACAAAAAGCGAGCCAGTCTCGTGTCCATTGATCCGGAAGACTGCTTCTTTAGGCCTCTTTTGAATGTCTGCACTGCGCGCTCTGCCAACCCATTTGAAGCCGGGTGGTAAGGGGCAGTGCGGATATGGCGGATGCCATTCATCTTTGTGAACCTCGCAAACTCCTCACTCGTGAATGGAGTGCCGTTATCCGTGACCAGCACCTCAGGGAGGCCATGCGTACTAAACGATAAACACATCTTTTCAATTGTTGCGCAGGACGTTGTCCCCTGCATCTTATGCACCTCTAGCCATTTGGACTGGGCGTCAATTAGTAGAAGCAATGGGCGGTATTGGCTTATCCTCTCTGAAAAGTCCCAGCAGGGGCTTATGATCAGTCACGATAGTGAAATGGCGGCCGTACACGTACTGGTGGAAGCGTTTCACCGCAAAAACCACTGCCAGGCCCTCCTTCTCGATCTGCGCGTACTTTTTCTCCGCTGCAGTCAATGTGCGGGAATCGAAAGCTATCGGTCGTTCGGCCCCGTTCTCCATCTTGTGGGACAGGACGGCCCCAATACCATACGGGGATGTATCACATGTGACGAGCAAAGGCTTTCCAGGATCATAGTGGGTTAGTAACCCAGACGACGACAATTGTTGCTTTACCCGCCAGAAAGCGGTTTCTTGCGGCTGACCCCAAACCCAGGTGTGATTTTTCTTTAGCAGAAGGTGCAAAGGGGCCAGCGTAGTTGCCAGATTGGGGAGGAACTTCCCGTAATAGTTTACGAGACCGAGAAAAGAACGAAGATGCGAAGTGTCAGTCGGGGCGGGGGCATGTTGAATTGCACGCACCTTCTCTGCGACGGGGTGCAGACCTTCGCGGTCCACCCGATAACCTAGGTAGACTACTTCCTTTGCCTGAAATACGCACTTTGTGCGACATAAACGGACTCCAGCCTCCGAAAGGCGTCTAAGGACAGCCTCCAGATTTTCCAAATGTTCCTGCTCCAACGTCCCTGTAATCAAAACGTCATCTAGGTAGACAGCCACACGTGGTAAACCTCTCAAAATGCCCTCCATAACACGTTGAAAAATTGCGCAGGCTGAGGATACTCCAAAGGGCAACCGTGTATATTCATACAGGCCCCGGTGTGTATTAATCGTTACATATGGTCGGGAGGCAGGGTCCAGCTCCAACTGCAGGTAGGCGTGACTCATACCTAATTTTGTGAACGAGAGTCCACCTGCAAGTTTTGCGTAGAGATCCTCTATGCGAGGCATTGGATATCGGTCGAGTCGGGAAACCGTATTCACTGTAAGTTTATAGTCGCCACACAAGCGAACTGTGGCATCTGGCTTCATTACAGGTACAATTGGTGCTGCCCAGTCAGCAAAACGGACGGGCCTGATAATACCCAAACTCTCCAAACGAGTGAGCTCCCCTTCTACCTTCTCGAGCAAGACGTAAGGCACTGGGCGCGCCCGAAATAGCGCGCCGTGGCTCCTGGTTCAACTTGGATACGGGCTACGGCCACTTTTATTTTCCCCAAACCAAGCTGGAATACATCTGGGTATCGTCCTAGCACCTCAGTCAACCCTTCAGAAACTGTTTGGAGGATGTGCTGCCATTGCAACCGCAAATGGCGCAACCAGTCCCGACTCAACAGGCTGGGCCCATGGCCGCGCACCACGATAAGTGGGAAACGCCCCTCCTGGCGTCCATAAACAACAGGGGTCATTGTAGTTCCTTGAATGTCCAGTGGTTCCCCTGTGTAGGTGGCCAACCTGGCCTAGGAGTCGGTTAATGTAAGGGTCTTTATACCCTGCTTGATGCGGTCGAATGTCCTCTGGGCGATCACGGAGACCGCTGCGCCAGTATCCAACTCCATCTCAAGCGGGTGACCATTGACCCGTACTGTCACCTTAATGGGGGCCACACGTGGAGTTGCCACACAGTGCAGCTGCAGGCAGTCGTCCTCCGTCTCCACATCCTCAGGAGTAGTCGCCGCAGGTTCATCCGCATGGAAGGTACGGCCTCTGGGCTGGTCCCAGTTACGGCCCCTGGGCTGGTCCCAGTTTCGGTTGGAACGACGGTGCCTCTGGCGCCCCCAGGACCGCCGTCCGCGACGTGGTCGGCGCCTACAAGTCTGACACGGACATGGCTCCTCATCCATTGGCTCTGGAGAAGGCTCCCTTCGGGGAGGAATGTCCGACGGCCACTGGCGTCGGTCCGGACGTTGCCTCGCCCAAGGTACCGCAGGAGTGCGGGGGGACGTTTTCGGACGGAAGGGGTTGCGCCCCAAGGCATGCACTTCCATTCCCTGTAGCTCCTGTACTCCTCGCTCTGCGCTCTCTCGGGCCAATACTATTTGAATGGCCTGTTGAAAAGTCAATGTTGGCTCCGCTAACAACTTTCTCTGGGTGGCCGCATTGTTAATACCGCAAACCAAACGGTCGCATAACATTTCTGACAAGGTCTCACCATAGACACAGTACTCCGCAATCCTGCGTAGCCTGGATAGAAAATCGGCAAGGGATTCTCCAGGGGTCCTCTCAGCGGTATTAAACCGGTAACACTGGACTATCGTGGACGGGGTTGGGTTAAAATGTTGCCCCATTATATTCACAAGTTCATCAAACATTTTGGTGTCCGGCGCAGCTGGGTACGTAAGGCTCCTAATCACCCCAAACGTATGCGGGCCGCAGGCGGTGAGCAATATGACCACCTGGCGCTCGTTTTCGGTGATATTGTTTGCCCGGAAATAGTAACGCATCCGTTGTGTGTACTGGTTCCAGCTTTCCAGCGCAGCATCAAAAACATCCAAACGTCCGTACAGAGGCATGGTATAATAGAAAACAACTTCCAACCTGTATCCAACAAAAATCCAGGGAGGTGGCTTCAGCAGTGTAGACAGCTATTCACTTTAACCTTCGTCGCCAGTTTTGTAAGGGCCACGAAGAATCCAGCACGAGTTTTAAGGATACAAAGTAATAACATTTATTTACTATAACATATATACATAACAGTAGCAGTAACTTCCCTTGCTACATACTCCTTCCTGAACTGGCCAGCTTATGCCCCCCTCATTGGGGAAGCTCATACTCCCACAGGATTGTGGGATAGTCATTAGTCCCCAGCCAATGGTAAGTAGGCAGGTTATAACACCTACCCATGGGGAGCCGTCTAAATAAGATCTGGACATCAATCGGAATTAGCTCATTCAAACTGACATTCCCGGTGCAGTAGCGAGGGAGTGCTGCAATGTCGGAAGTGCCATCTTTCGGATGAAACATTAAAGTGCGGTCCGATCTGCTCTCTCAGGTGGGTGCAAAAGAACCCATGACCATATCAAGGTAGAGCAGGAGAACTGTCCCCTGGTCAATACTTACCCTTCAATCAACCAACAGCATTAATCTCAGAATCGTTACGCAGAAGGCGGCCATTTGGCCCATCGTGTCGCAGTGCCATTCCCCCTGTACATTCTTTCTATTCAAGTAATCACCTAACGCCGTCTTCAATGCTTTGACTGAACCTGCCTCCACCACTCTTCCAGCCAGTGAAATCCATACCCCAGCATCTCACATCACATTTGCTTCCTTTTCAAAATCACTTTAAATCTGGGCCCTCTCATTCTTGATCCTTTTAAGAGGGGTTGGGGGGGGGCGACATGTGACACAGTGGTTAGCACTGGGACTGCGGCGCTGAGGACCTGGGTTCGAATCCCGGCCCTGGGTCACTGTCCGTGTGGAGTTTGCACATTCTCCCCGTGTCTGCGTGGGTTTCAACCCCACAACCCAAAAGATGTGCAGGTTAGGTGGATTGGCCGCGCTAAATTGCCCCTTAATTGGAAAAGAAAATTTGGGAACTCTAATTTTATTTTTAAAAAAGAGGGGGGGGTGGGAAACATTTTCTCCCCATCTACTCTGTCCAGCCCCCCTCATGATTTTGAACATCTTTATCAAATCTCCTCTCAGCCTTTTTCTCTCCAAGGGAATAGCCCCAGCCTCTCCGATCTATTCCCAACCCCTCCAATCTATTCAAAACAATGATCTGGTCATTATACTGTTGCTTGCTGTGTTCAGATTGGTTGACGCGTACCCGACATTGCAATCATCTCTATACTGGAAAACTCTGTAAACTTTTGGGATCTCCTGCTGTCACGGGGGCGCTATATAAATGCAACGTTCCTCCTTCCTAGATGCGGCAAATGTTTATTGGTTATCTCAACAACCTGTCCGGTTATTGTTTTCTTTTTCCTTTCTTTGAAAAATAAATTTAGTGTACCCAATTATTTTTTTTCCCAATTAAGGGGCAATTTAGCCAATCCACCTAGCCTGCATATCTTTTGGGTTGTGGGGGTGAAACCCATGCAGACACGGGGAGAATGTGCAAACTCCACATGGACAGTGACCCAGAGCCGGGATCGAACCTGGGACCTCGTCGCTGTGAGGCGGCAATGCCAACCACTGCGCCACCCGTGCCGCCCTTCGATTATTGTCTTTTGTCTCACTGCGAAGAGTGAATGCCAAAACCGGTCGACTGAGGATTCTTGCTTTTTTGGGTTTTTAAAAATTTAGAGTACCCAATTATTTTTTCCTATTAAGGGGCAATTTAGCGTGGCCAATCCACCTACTCTGCAAATTTTTGGGTTGTGGGGGCGAAACCCACGCAGACACGTGGAGAACGTGCAAACTCCACCGGAAAGTGACCCAGAGCCGGGATCGAACCTGGGACCTCAGCGCCGTGAGGCAGCAGCGCTGACCACTGTGCAACCGTGCTGCCCTAGATTCTTGCTTTTTATCTATCTCCAGATTGACCAATTTCTCCAGCCTGCGGGATTTCTGCTCTTGTGCTCACTGCAAACTGCTTCGCTCAGGAACCACTTCTCCGAAATAAATTTCAAACCAAGCACCGGGAGCTCTGAAGCGGGACACGGGTTCCTTTCATGATCCTTCGAACACACACAGAAAAAAAAGTTTCCAATTCAGCAATGCTGACCTCTTCTTGTGGAGCAGTGGGTAGCGTCCCGACCTCTGAGCCTAGACGCTCCAGGTTTGAGTCCCACCCCAGGACCTGATGGTCAAGGAAGGTGCGTTCACAGTACGACTTTAATAAGGACACTGGGTGTCCACAGCAAGGAAGAATACCAAACTTTGGTTTATTTACAATTACGTGATAGACAACTCCCGATAGATTCCTCTCTTCGGTCAGCGCCTTACTGGCCGACCTTTTGTACCTAGTTAAATGGAGCCACACACCCCCTCCCCCACCCCTCAGCGGGAGCTCGTACCCGGGAGAACCACGGGGAAGACATGGACATAGAACTTACAGTGCAGAAGGAGGCCATTCGACCCATCGAGTCTGCACCAACCCTCAGAAAGAACACCCCACACCTCCACCCTTTCCCAGTAACCCTACCTCACCTTTTTTGGACACTAAGGGCAATTTAGCGTGGCCAATCCACCTAATCTGCACATCTTTGGACTGTGGGAGGAAACCGGAGCACCCGGAGGAAACCCACGCAGACACGGGGTGAACGTGCAGACTCCGCACAGACAGTGACCCAAGCCGGGAATCGAACCTGGGACACTGGAGCTGTGAAGCAACTGTGCTAACCACTGTGCTACCGTGCTGCCCGTTACGATCATTCCCACCTCGTAAGTCCTGTGCGGGATATTTCTGCGGCCAAACAGTTTGAGTGTCTTCCAGCAAGCGGTAAGAGTGGGGGAAATTCCTGGTCAGCGTGTTTGATGCAGCTTGGCACTGCTCAAGCTATAACTGGCGACAGGCTACCGACTTGTTACAGGCAAAAACATCCCACAGGGAAAGCATGAAAATCTGCCTGCCGCACCACTAAGTGCAGGGAGAGAAACAAGGGTGGTGAGTGCCTGGAGCGCGTTGCCGGGGGAGGCTGTCGAAGCGGATACATTAACGCCGTTCAAAAGGCATCTCGACAAATACATGGATAGGATGGGCATAGAGGGATATGGCACAAGGAAGTGCTGGGGGTTTTGGCCAAGGTTGGTATCATGACCGGTACAGGCCTGAGGGCCGAAGGGCTTGATCCCATGCTGCCTTGTTCTTTGACAGCAATATCTTTTTGGCTGTCAAACTTGCAGCGCAGAATGGAACACTTCCAAACCCCACCGTAAGTGGGTCGAGACGTCTAGCGAAGCAAGATGTACAACAGCAACAAGGTTCAGGTAGGTAACGATTGTGGCCAGGCTGGAGAAGCTGCAATTGTCCTCCTCCGAATACAACAGAAATGTCCAAAATTGTGAAAGAATTTTGCGAAAGCGAATGAGGAGAAGCTGTTTCCAGTAGCAGGAGGGTGGGTAACCAAAGGAGACGGACTGGAGGTAATTGGCAAATGGACCAGAGCGATACGAGAATTCCTTTTTAAGCAACACCTTGCTGCATTCGGGATGTGCTGACTGACAGGGCGGCAGAAGCGGATCAGCGGTACCTTTCAATGGGAATTGGAATTGTAAAAGGAAAAGGGAATCACAGCTCTATGGGGAAGGGGCATAGTAGCGAGACTAATTCTTTCAAAGGGCCAGCACAGGCATAGTCAGGCAGAATTACCTCCTTCTGCGCTGGTCAGATTCTATGGATTATACAAATCCATCAGTTTCGTCCTTATCTTGGGCAGCAATGTGGTTAGCTGTCTCACGGCGCCGAGGACCCGGGTTCGACCCCATGCCCGGGTCACTGTCCGTGTGGAGTTTGCACATTCTCCCCGTGTCTGTGTGTGTCACTCCCACAAACCCAGGGTAGGTGAATTGGCCACGCTAAATTGCCCTTTAATTGGAAAAAAAAATTGGGTACTTTAAATTTAAAAAAAAAAGTTTCATCCTTGTCTTCCTCCTCCCATTTCATCAGATCAGAAGATATAGGAGCAGAATTAGATCATTCGGCCCATCAGGTCTGCTCCGCCATTCAATCATGGCTGATATTTTTCTCATCCCCGTTCTCCTGCCTTCTCCGCATAACCCCTGATCCCCTTATTGATCAAGAACCTATCTATCTCTGTCTTAAAGACACTCAGTGATTGGGTCGCCACAGCCTTCTGGGGCAAAGCGTTCCACAGATTCACCACCCTCTCACCATCTTATAAGTTTCAATAAGATCCCCCCCTCATCCTTCTAAAATCCAACGAGTACAGACCCAGAGTCCTCAGCCGCTCCTCATACGACAAGTCCTTCATTCCAGGGATCATTCTTGTGAACCTCCTCTGGACCCTTTCCAAGGCCGGCACATCCTTCCTTAGATATGGGACCCAAAGCTGCTCACAATACTCCAAATGGGGTCTGACCAGAGCCTTATACAGCCTCAGCAGTACATCCCTGCTCTTGTATTCTAGCCCTCTCGACATGACTGTTCCTAACTGCCAATTGAACCTGCATGTTAACCTTAAGAGAATCCTGCAATAGGACTCCTAAGGTCTTTTGTGCTTCTGATTTCCAAAGCCTTTTCCCATTTAGAAAATAGTCTATGCCTCTATTCTTCCTACCAAAGTGCATAACCTCACACTTTTCCACATTGTATTCCATCTGCCACTTCTTTGCCCACTCTCCTAGCCAAGTCCTTCTGCAGCCTGCCTGCTTCCCCAACACTACCTTCCTCTACAAATATTTGTATCATCTGTAAACTTAGCAACGACGCCCTCAGCCCATTCTTCCAGATCGTTAATGTACATGAAAATGAAATGAAATGAAAACCGCTTATTGTCACAAGTAGGCTTCAAATGAAGTTCACATGGTGAATAGTTGTGGTCCCAACACTGACCCCTGCGGAACACCATTAGTCACCAGCTGCCATCCCGAAAAAGACCCCTTTATCTTGTGGGGCAACACGGTAGCACAGTGGTTTCACAGTTGCTTCACAGCTCCAGGGTACCAGTTCGATTCCAGGCTTGGGTCACTGTCTGTGCGGAGTCTGCACGTTTTTAGGAGGGGTTACTGGGTTACGGGGTTAGGGTGGAGGCATGGGCTTAAGTAGGGTGCTCTTTCCAAGGGCCGGTGCAGACTAGATGGGCGAAATGGCCTCCTTCTGCACTGTAAATTCTATGATCCCCACTCTACCTTCTGCCAGTCAGCCAATCCTCTATTGAGGCCTATACCTTGCCCCTAATACCATGGGCTCTTAATTTATTTAGCAGCCTCCTGTACGCCGCCTTGTCAGTCTTTCTTGAAATCCAAATAGATCACATCCACTGGCTCTCCTTTGTCTAACTTCCTCAAAAAACTCCAACAGATTTGTCAGGCATGACCTCCTCTTGACGAGGCCGTGCTGACTCAGTCCTATTTTATCATGCATTTGCAAATGCTCCACTATCTCAATTCTAAAACTTGCCAACGACTGAAGTTAGGCTAATCAGTCTGTCATTTCCCGTCTTCTGTAATGCACTCTTCTTAAGCATGGGCGTTACATTAGCCATTTTCCTGGCCTCTGGGAACCTCCCTGCCTTCAGTGATTCCTGAAAGATCACCTCTAATACCTCCACAATCCCCTTGGCTATCTCCTTCAGCTACATCCCTCATCCTCCAGGTTTCTTCTTCCTTGGGATGAATTTCTGTCGTGCCTCCCGAATAACCCCCCAAAATCTCCTGCTATTGCTGTTCCACTGCCTTCCCTGCTTGGCTTCCCTTCCAACCACCTCTGGCCAACTACTCCCTCATGTCTTTGTAGTTACCTTTATTCAGTTGTAAAACCACTACACCTGATTTGAGCTTCTCCCTCTCAAAGTGCAGGGTGAATTCTATCATATTGTGGTCACTGCCACCTAAGGGTTCCTTCACCTTAAGTTTCCTAATCAAGTCTGCCTCATTACACATTTCGCTACAATTCTACACACCACAATGTTCCGCAATTCTATAGTCACATTTGGATTCCATGTGTAAGAAATTTATTTATAATTATAATAATTATTGTCACAAGTAGGCTTACATTAACACTGCAATTAAGTTACTGTGAAAATCCTCTAGTCGCCACATTCCGGCGCCTGTTCAGGTACACTGAGGGAGAATTCAGAATGTCCAATTCACCTAACAGCACGTCTTTGGACTGTGGGAGGAAACCGGAGCGCCCGGAGGAAACCCACGCAGACACGGGGAGAAAGTGCAGACTCCGCACAGACAGTGACCCAAGCCGGGAATCGAACCTGGGACCCTGGGACTGTGAAGCAACAGCGCTAACCACTGTACTACTGTGTCGCCCACATCTTGTGGCATTTGAGCTTGTTGGGATTATCCGTGGGTCTGGTTGGTCACATGTTAAAATCCCCCCCCCCCCCCGTAACAGAAAAGAAAAAGAGAAAACAGAACAAAACATAAACATATCAATCCAACATAATACAGAACTTGTACAATGGGTTCCTCCCGCACATATTGGCTCTCCCATGTTTATGTTTTTCCTTTTTCAAGTGCCCCTAGGAAAACCCTCTTCCCCACCCACCCATATAACCCGCCCCACCCCCCCCCCCCCCGAAAGAGACCCCCCCCCCTCCCTGGGTTGCTGATGCTGCTGACCGACCTCCTTCTAACGCTCCGCGAGATAGTCTAGGAACGGTTGCCACCGCCTGTAGAACCCCTGCGCAGACCCTCTCAAGGCAAACTTTATCCTCTCCAGCTTGATGAACCCTGCCATGTCATTTATCCAGGCTTCCACACTGGGGGGCTTCGCGTCTTTCCATAATAGCAAGATCCTCCGTCGGGCTACCAGGGACGCAAAGGCCAGTATACCGGCCTCTTTCGCCTCCTGCACTCCCGGCTCGTCCGCCACCCCAAATAGTGCTAGCCCCCAACTTTGCTTGACCTGGACTTTCACCACCGTAGACATAGTCCTCGCGAAACCCCTCCAGAACCCATCCAGTGCCGGGCACGACCAGAACATATGGCGTGATTCGCCGGGCTTCCTGAGCACCTCCCACATCTGTCCTCCACCCCAAAGAACCTACTCAGCCTCGCCCCTGTCATATGCGCTCTGTGAATAACCTTAAACTGTATCAGGCTAAGCCTGGCACACGAGGAAGAGAAATTAACCCTACTCAGGGCATCAGCCCACAGACCCTCTTCAATCTCCTCCCCCAACTCCTCCTCCCATTTGCCCTTCAGCTCCTCTACCGAAGCCTCCTCCTCTTCTTTCATCTCCTGGTATATCGCCGACACCTTGCCCTCTCCGACCCATACACCCAAAATCACCCTGTCCTGAATCCCCTGTGCCGGGAGCAACGGAAATTCCCTCACCTGCCACCTCACAAACGCCCTCACCTGTATGCACCTGAACGCATTTCACGGGGGTATCCCAAACTTCTCCTCCAGCGCCCCTAGGCTCGCAAACGTACCATATATCAACAAGTCCCCCATCCTTCTGATCCCTGCCCGATGCCAGCTCTGAAACCCCCCCGTCCATCCTTCCTGGGACAAACCGATGGTTATCTCTGATCGGGGACCACACCGAGGCTCCCATCTCACCCCTGTGTCGTCTCCACTGCCCCCAGATCTTTAGCGTTGCCGCCACCACCGGACTCGTGGTGTACCTTGTCGGCGAGAGCGGCAGCAGTGCCGTCACCAGCGCCCTCAGGCTCGTTCCTTTGCAGGACGCCATCTCCAACCTCTTCCGTGCCGCCCCCTCTCCCTCTGTTACCCACTTACGGATCATCGCCACGTTGGCTGCCCAATAGTAGCCACCCAGATTCGGCAACGCCAGCCCTCCTCTGTCCCTACTACGCTCCAGAAACCCCCTCCTTACCCTCGGGGTCTTGTTTGCCAACACAAAACCCATGATGCTCTTACCTACCCGCTTAAAAAAGGCCTTGGTAATCATAATAGGAAGGCACTGGAACACAAAAAGAAACCTCAGGAGGACCATCATTTTAATCGACTGTACCCTGCCCGCTAGCGAGAGTGGCAACACATCCCATCGTTTGAAGTCCTCCTCCATCTGCTCCACCAGCCGAGTCAAATTAAGTTTGTGCAGGGCCCCCCAACTCCTAGCTACCTGGATCCCCAAGTAACGAAAGCTCCTTTCCGCCCTCCTCAGCGGTAGCTCGTCTATCCCTCTTCCCTGGTCCCCTGGATGCACCACGAAGAGCTCACTTTTCCCTACATTGAGCTTATAGCCCGAGAAGTCCCCAAACTCCCTTAGGATCTGCATGACCTCCACCATCCCCTCCACTGGATCTGCCACATACAGCAACAGGTCGTCTGCATACAGCGACACCCGGTGCTGCTCTCCCCCTCGGACCACCCCCCTCCATTTCCTGGACTCCCTTAATGCCATGGCCAAAGGCTCAATTGCTAATGCAAACAACAGGGGGGGACAGGGGGCACCCCTGCCTCGTCCCTCGATACAGCCGAAAATACTCCGACCTTCGCCGATTCGTAACCCACTCGCCACCGGGGCTCTGTAAAGGAGCTTAACCCAACTGATAAACCCCTCCCCAAACCCAAACCTCCGCAATACTTCCCAGAGATACTCCCACTCCACCCGGTCAAAGGCCTTCTCCGCGTCCATAGCTGCCACTATCTCCACCTCTCCCTCCACCGATGGCATCATAATCACGTTTAGGATAATCATGCACATTGGTGTTTAGCTGCCTGCCCTTTACAAATCCCGTCTGGTCCTTGTGAATCACCCCCGGGACACAGTCCTCAATCCTCGTTGCCAGCACTTTTGCCAGCAACTTAGCATCCACATTAAGGTGCGAAATCGGCCTATACGACCCACATTGCAGTGGGTCCTTGTCCCGCTTCAGGATCAGAGAAATCAGCGCCCCGGACATTGTCGGAGGCAGGGTCCCCCCCTCCCTTGCCTCATTGAAAGTCCTCACCAGCAACGGGGCTAACAGGTCCGCATACTTCCTGTAAAACTCAACCGGGAACCCATCTGGTCCCGGGGCCTTCCCCGCCTGCATGCTCCCCAGTCCTTTAATCAGCTCCTCCAACCCAATTGGCGCCCCCAAACCAGCAACCTCCTGCTCCTCCACCCTCGGGAACCTCAGTTGATCCAGAAATCGTTGCATCCCATCTTCCCCCGCTGGGGTCTGAGATCTGTACAGCTCCTCATAAAATGCCTTAAATGCCTCATTTACTTTCACCACACTTCGCACCATAGTTCCCCTGCCATCCATGACTCCACCTATCTCCCTCGCTGCCATCCTCTTACGGAGCTGATGTGCCAGCATCCGGCTCGCCTTCTCCCCATACTCGTACGTCACCCCCTGTGCTTTCCTCCACTGTGCCTCTGCCTTCCCTGTGGTCAACAGGTCGAATTCCGTCTGGAGACTTCGCCGCTCCCTAAGTAGTCCCTCTTCAGGGGCCTCTGCATATCTCCTGTCCACCCTTAGGATCTCCCCACTAACCTCTCCCTTTCCCTGCCCTCTCTCTTCTTCCTGTGAGCCCTGATGGAGATTAACTCTCCCCTGGCCACCGCCTTCAGTGCCTCCCATACTACCCCCACCTGCACCTCCCCGTTGTCGTTGGCCTCCAAATACCTTTCAATGCACCCCCGTACCCTCCCGCACACCACCTCATCTGCCAGTAATCCCACATCCAGACGCCACAGCGGGCGTTGGTCCCTCTCCTCTCCCAGCTCCACCTAGTGCGGGGCATGGTCTGAGATGGCTATGGCCGAGTACTCCGTTCCCTCCACTTTCGGGATCAGCGCCCTGCTCAAAACAAAAAAATCTATCCGAGAGTAGGCTTTGTGTACGTGGGAAAAAAAAGAAAATTCCCTGGCTAGGGGCCTAGCAAATCTCCAAGGATCTACTCCCCCCCGCCCCCCCATCTGGTCCATAAACCCCCTAAGCACCTTGGCCGCAGCTGGCCTCTTCCCCGTCCTAGATCTGGAACGATCTAATGCTGGGTCCAACACCGTGTTGAAATCCCTCCCCATTATCAAGCTTCCTACCTCCAGGTCCGGAATGCGCCCCAACATACGATTCATAAATCCAGCATCGTCCCAGTTCGGGGCGTATACGTTTACCAATACCACCCACGCCCCCTGCAGCCTACCGCTCACCACGTATCGACCTCCATTGTCCACTACTATATTCTTGGCCTCAAACAACACCCGCTTCCCCACCAGTATTGCCACCCCTCTATTCTTCGCATCCAGCTCCGAATGGAATACCTGTCCTATCCATCCCTTTCTTAACCTGACCTGCTCTGCCACCTTCAAATGTGTCTCCTGAAGCATGACTACGTCTGCCTTCAGTCCCTTTAAGTGCGCGAACACTCAGGCCCTCTTAACCGGACCATTCAGGCCCCTCACATTCCACGTTATCAGCCGGATTGGGGGGCTTCCCACCCCCCCACCCCTGCCGACTAGCCATCTCCTTTTCTAGGCCAGTCCCGTGCCCGCGCCTCCCGCACCCTCCAGTCCCCCAGGGGGGGACCCCCGCCCCACCCACCTCTTCTGTTTCCAGTTCCCCCTCGGCCAATGCAGCAGCAACCCTATTTCCCCCCCCCCTCTCCCCGCTAGATCCATATCAAGCTCTTTTGCTCCCCCCTAACACTCCCGTAAGTCAGCTGACTCCTGTTGACCCCCCCCGTGTGGAAATCCCCCCCTCCTCCTCCCCCCCCCCCCCCACCCCCAGCCATCAGTGTGCACTCCTCCACCCCCCCCCCCCCCCCCTCCGTCCTTCCCTAGCGCGGGAAAAAGCCTGCGCTTTCCTGAACCAGCCCTGCCCCCTCTGGCGCAGCTCCTGTTGCGGCCTTATCCCAATTCCCCCATCCCTGGGCCTCCCCTCCCTCCAGCACCGGCGCCCACATTCTCCCACAGTCTCCCCATCAGAACTCTTCCCCCATCCCCATCCATCGCCCAACCCGTGGAACATTCCCTACACATAGTCAAAACCCTGTATACAACCGACATCCCCCCCACAACCACAGATCCAGTTTGAGTCCAACTTTTCAGTTTGTATAAACGTCCAAGCCTCTTCAGGCGTTTCAAAGTAGTGGTGTTGATCCTGAAATGTGACCCACAATCGCGCTGGCTGCAGCATTCCGAATCTCACCCCCTTCCTATGCAGCACCGCCTCGGCCTGATTAAAACCAGCTCTCTTCTTTGCCACCTCCGTACTCCAGTCCTGATAGATTCGGATCACCGTATTTTCCCACCTGCTGCTCCGCTCTTTCTTGGCCCATCTCAAGACACACTCTCTGTCCACGAAACGATGAAACCTCACCACTACCGCCCTTGGCGGCTCTTGGCCTTGGGTCTCCTCGTCAGGACCCGATGAGCCCCATCTAGCTCCAGAGGACTCGGTGAGGCCTCCGCACACATCAGCGAGTTGAGCATCGTGCTCACATATGCCCCGGCATCGGCCCCCTCCACCCCTTCAGGGAGACCCAGAATCCGAAGATTCTTCCTCCTCGACCTGCTCTCCAGGTCCTCGAATCTTTCCGCCCACCTCTTGTGCAGCGCCTCGTGCGCCTCCACCTTCACCGCCAGGCCCAAGATCTCGTCCTCGTTCTCTGCGGCTTTTTCCCGCACCTCCCGAATCTCTACCCCGTGGGCCTTCTGTGTCTCCTTTAGCCCCTCAATCGCCGTCAGCAGTGGCGCCAGCACCTCTTTCTTAAGCTCCTCCACACAGCGCCTGAGAAACTCCTGCTGCTCTGGCCCCCATGCTGCTCGATCTCCGCCCTCCGCCATCTTGTTTTTTCTCCCTCGCTTCTTTCGCTGCTCCAAAACCGCTTTTTTGACCGCTCCACTTCTGGGCCACTCCATATACTATGGAAGGGGGACCTTGTTCTCACCTTCCCACACGGGAAGTCGTCGGAAAATTGCCGTTGGGGCTCCTCTGGAGAGCCCAAAAGTCCGTTCCAGCAGGAGCCGCCGAAATGTGCGGCTTAGCTCCGCATAGCCGCAACCGGAAGTCATGAGCGGTAAATTCTATGTATAGTGGGTAATGCCGGTTTTATTTCCCAAGAAATTGTAAGTTACCAGGGGCGAGATTCTCTGACCCCCCCGCCGGGTCGGAGAATCGCCGGGGGCTAGCGTGAATCCCGCCCCTGCCGGTTGCCAAGTCTCCGGCACCGGAGATTCGGCGGGGGCAGAATCGCGCCGCGCCGGTTGGCGGGCCCTCCCGCGCGATTCTCCGGCCCGGAGAAGTCCCGCTGCTAAAATGCCTGTCCCACCGGCGTAGATTAGACCACCTACCTTACCGGCGGGACAAGGAGGCGCGGGCGGGCTCCGGGGTCCTGGGGAGGGCGCGGGGCGATCTGGCCCCGGGGGGGGGTGCCCCCACGGTGGCCTGGCCCGCGATCGGGGCCCACCGATCCGTGGGCGGGCCTGTGCCGCGGGGGCACTCTTTCCCTTCCGCCTCCGCCACGGTCTCCACCATGGCGGAGGCAGAAGAGACTCCCTCCACTGCGCATGCGCGGGAATGCCGTCAGCGGCCGCTGACGCTCCCGCGCATGCACTGCCCGGAGATGTCATTTCCACGCCCGCTGGCCGGGCACCAAAGGCCTTTTCCGCCAGCTGGAGGGGAGGAAATTCATCCGGCGCCGACCTAGCCCCTTAAAGCTGGGGCTCGGCCCCCAAAGATGCGGAGCATTCCTCACCTTTGGGGCGGCGCGATGCCCGTTTTTCGATGCCACAATCGGCGCTGAACCCTCACCGATTCTGGGTCCGCAAAAAACGGCTGGAGAATGGTCAAGTCCCTGGCCACGTATGCGCACGTTGATGATCTGCACATGTCGCGCCATACAACACGGACCCGACCCGCCAGCCGTGACCCCATAGGCCACCCCCCACCAGCCCTCGCGGAAGCCCCCCACCGGCCAGCAGCACAGTTCCCGGCCGAGCTGGACACAGTCCGCAGCCGCCACGCCGGGTTCCCGACCGCTCAGACCACACGTCAACCCCGCGGTCGGGAACCCGGCCAATCAGGGGCGGAGCATCGGGGGAGGGACTGCCGATGACGCGCCAATGCCGTTGCAACGGCGTGCGGCACGTGACGCGATTATGCCACTTCCGAGGGGACCCTGATCTGCGTGTCGGAGTTGATTCTCCGCCTGATCGCCGATTACGATATCGGCATCGGGCAACGGAGAATCCCGCCCATTATATTTCTAATTTCCCAGGCTCTCGTTTTTCTCTCCACAGCTGCTCCCTGCTGAGTATTTCTGGAGGATTTTTTTAAAACCTTCTGTTGCTGTTTTAACCTAAGACCTTCAGCATCTGCCGTCTTGTTTTTCAGACAGTTTAACCGATAAGCATTTCAAGCTTCCTAGACTGACTCTTCTAGGAATTAACAACGCATTCCAAGGACAAATCTGCATAAGACAAGTGATAATTAAACCGTCGGGCAGCCTCGGGACCGTCACTGGTTGAATGATCTGATCGGCAACTCAGTCAACATTAAGCCTCGAGAAGGAATATGAAAAGCTGTACTAGTTTACATGGATTTATTCATTCACTGCGGGCTGCTCCTGACGGCCTCGGGCCTCCAGGGAATTTCCTTAGGGCTCCTCCAGTTCCAAGTGCATGTGTAAAGGAGGTTGCGGGGGAAGGAAAGGCAGAGCAGAGAATGCCTCTGAGGAAATACCAGAGTAAAGCCGAGGAGGAGCAAGTCACGTCTGATGGAAACAACAGAACAACACACTGCAGTCCCAGCGGCAACGGATTCAGATTAATATTTTAATTGCCAAAAAAACAATGGCTAACCCAGAAGTCTTTCCCAAACAGTTACTGATCCTGTATGCGAGCTCTTCAAATGAAAACATTCAACTCCCCAAATGCATCGGGCTGAATTTTATTAGCATCATTGAGCTGTGTCAGATTAGTACAGGGCATCGCTCAGCAATTAACTAGCAGAATGATGCCAATCCCCTCCGTGGTGAACATCACCCTTAAGCCTTTTAACATGTGCGCGGTGTGTGATGTACAACTCAAACTGTCAGCACTCACTGTCTAGACTCACACATGAAGAATGGCTGCTTGCAGAAGCCAGAGCCGCAGAACCTGCACTCCCACTGTACTACCATTTTGCCCGGGTGCGACAGAACTCAAAGGCAATCATTATAATTTGGCTGTAGCTATCGCTTCTCGGCCTTTTGGCTATGATCAAGTGTAGTATCTGCTCTGCCTTTTGGCTCAGATCTGGTATGTCTCTCTTGTGGGGATCATGAATTGGATTCAATTTGGGATTGTTTTTTGGAGCAGGCAAGGAGCTGGATTAGGGGTTCGCCCCGGTCCACACTTTGAGCCCTGGCTTCGTAACTCAGGAAAAGTAATAAAAAAATAAATAAATAAAATAATTTGGCTGTAGAAACTGGAGATCTTCAAACTTGGAAAATTGGATGGGGCGTGAAAGATCCCTTATCATCCCATTTTACACCATCGCTAAAATTACCTCCCAAGTGTTCTTGAGGGAGACAGAAAGGAAAAATATGGCTGGCTTCGGAGCTGTGTTGGCAGAGGCCCTTTGGCAGAGCTCTCAGCTCCCCGCAGACCTGAAAATAAAACCCAAATTCAAGGAAAGGAACTGCACTCAGGCAGGGAACAGTGTGACGGTATTGCTTATGCAGTCCAGCTGGGGTCACAAGATGGATGACCACTTGGATCAGGTGACCAATAGCACCCATGGTCCGATACCCAGCGAGATTCATCATCACCCTCAGGTGAGGTGGCGAGAGAACGGGGGAGGGCTGGAGACCAAGTAGCCATTCATGGTCAGGACACGCAAGTTATACCATGTCTTTGCTTTCGTCCCACCCTTTCTCCTGTCCACTCGCTCTTTCCCTCATGCACAGGGTAGAGATGAAGCCTTTTACCTTTCTGTAATAGGTTCTGGATGGTGTAGTGGGTTCAACTTTGGCCCTTGACCTTTGGATTAAAAGGGGGCACAAGTTCAAGGTGAGGACAGGGAAAGGTTCAGTGGAAATGTGCGGAGCAAGTTTTCTTTTTTACACAGAGGGTGATGGTGGCCTGGAATGCACGGCCAAGTGAGGTGGTTGAGGCAGATACGTTAGCGACCTTTAAGACATATCTGAAGGGCGGCACATGGCACAGTGGTTAGCATTGCTGCCCACGGCGCTGAGGACCCGTGTTCGAATCCTGGCCCTGGGTCACTGTCCGTGTGGAGTTTGCACATTCTCCCTGTGTCTGCGTGGGTTTCACCCCCACAACCCAAAGATGTGCTGGGTAGGTGAATTGGCCACGCTAAATTGCCTTTTAATTGGAAAAAAATAATAATTGGGTACTCTAAATTTATTTTTAAAAACTTATCTGGATAGGCACATGAACAGATGGAGTATAGATACAGGCGGTTGGTCTAGATAGGACACGTGATCGGCGCAGGCTGGGAGGGCCGAAGGGCCTGTTTCCGTGCTGTATTGTTCTTTGTTAAAAGATACCTCTGCTGAATGGAATGCATTCTCTTTGGGGGCTGTATGACTCTCAAGGGAAATTCACTTATGCAGTCTCAAGCCACCGCAGGACAAATCTAGCATGTTATTTCGGAGAGTCAGTGTGATGTGGTACCCACTATGTGCAAACTGACACGTGAATGCCCAGCGCCGACACTGGGGCTTTCAAAATGGAAAGTGCTTCACTTCCGCCGACGCTAACATCCCTGAACTTCTAAAACCTTGCTGTGCGACATCACCCGTTTTCTGAATCACAATTGCGAGATAGGGAGTGTCAACCCCCATCAATATTGGCGCAACATCCAACAATGTGCTTCTCTCCAGCGCACAGACAGGTAAGAAATTAAATTTAGCCCGATTTCCCCCCCCACCTCCACCGCCCCACCTGCTCAAATCCTAAACACATGGAGCAGGCCCATGGGGAAAGCTTAAAGATACAGCAAATGAGGAAATACAATTTCTGCTTGAAACTTATATCAGTCCATAGCTTTACTTTAAAAAAAAAATTTAGAGTACCCAATTCATTTTTTCCAATTAAGGGGCAATTTAGCGTGGCCAATCCACCCACCCTGCACACCTTTGGGTTGTGGGGGCGAAACCCACGCAGACACGGGGAGAATGTGCAAACTCCACACTGACAGTGATTTCGGGCTGGGTTCGAACCTGGGACCTCGGCACCGTGCGACTGCAGTGCTAACCACTGCGCCGCTGTGCTGCCCTCATCCATGGCCTTTCTAAGCGGAGCAGAAATTAAGGGCGAGGAGTTTCAACCGTTAGCCCGGGTGCAGTCAATCGGCAGGACTGTGCGAATAGGAAGCAAGTTTTTTGGTCGATACAGCAGCAATGAGGCACGTTTCCTTATTACACAGAACTACGCAAAGAAAATAAGGAGGAAAAATCTCCATGGAAAAACCCTCAACAGAACAAACATTCAAACAGTAATTTTGTACATTCGAGGTGTGTGTGTGTGTGTGTGTGCTGTGAGAATTCCATTCAAGATCAACAGAAAGGTACCTGGAACTTCAGGGGAGTAAATAAAAAAAGCTAAAGTTAAAACTCACGATGCTTTTATTCATTCTAAAGTGCTTCCCCAAATCATAAATTGAAAAAAAAACATTCAGCCTTCAATTTCCTTTTCATTCTTGGGGCATAGGCCCTATTTACAATTACAACATAGACAAACATCTGGGAGCAGGTTAGCCTGCCTGCTCTCGCAGATCCGCCCGTGCCCAATCCCGCTCTCTCTCTCCCCCCCCCCCTAACCAAAACAGGAAGGAAAGGAGAATACAATTAATGAGGGAAAAGTCTAAAATACGAATACTCCGGCATGGAAGTGAATTGGACCCCCAACCTCTTTATGATAAATCCGTAAGCAATTGAGCCATGAAAATGGTTTCACTATCGTCGAGTTAGTCTGGCCAGTGACTGTGCAGGTGGACATGGTCATTGACGCAATCTGGGAATCAGAGGGGGTTTGAGTCAAGGGTGGAGGGCACAGTGGCCTCAGGTTTGGCTCCCAGTCCGTGCTGAGTTGCCCCATCTCGAGCTGGGGTCACTACCATTGGGTCGCAGACTCTTGGGCGAGACAGCCCAGGAACAAATCTCCGGTTAGGGGTGGGAAGTGGTGTCACCTTCGAACAAGAGCGCGATTCGAGCTTGAGCGCTTATACCCTTGAGGAACAGACAATCACCGTTAGGGATCATCCTCTGTTAGGGTTGCTTAGGAGGGATACCGGAAGGTGCCCATCCCCATCCCTGAAATCTCCACTGCCAGAAACCTTAAGTGCCTTCAAGAGGAGAGAAATTAGGAGGAGCGTGGGACGAGAGAAGGCCATTCAGTTCCCGGTCACTATCTGAATACCTTTTTTTGAGTTAACACACCCAGAGGAGTGAAACCCCAGGAAATATACAAGGAACAAAGCAAGGGAGGCATTTAATATGTCCTCTTGCTGTGCAAATATTGAGAGGGGGGAGGCGCAAATCAATGATTCATACAAGACAGTGCTGAATATACTGACAGCAGTCATTTGTGTGAAAGATACGCTCTTTTCAAATCACTTTGTTTGCAAAATGTTTTTGAGCATAGGGAGAGGGCAGTGGAGTGATACCCAACATTGCCCAGCGATCGGTAATGGTGCAGCAATATGCTGCCCGTTTCCCTGCTCCCCAAAGCGGAATACAAAGGGAGAACTGCCTTCATACGCTTCAGAACAAGAACACGCATCTGAAGCAGTCCACCGATAACCAGATGTCTAAATCAGATTAATTTTGGCTTAGGTGTTCATACCCATGTCTTTGCATATATTCCCACTTACCTCAATTTTCCCTTTTTAATATAAAAAAAATTGTCTTTGTTCACTTTTCTCCTCCTGGCTGCATTTTCTCTCTCTTTTTCCCACTCGTGTGAACGTCCTAAAGTTGGATAGAATCATAGAATTTACAGTGCAGAAGGAGGCCATTCGGCCCATCGAGTCTGCACTGGCCGTTGTAAAGAGCACCCTACTTAAACCCTATCCCAGTAACCCCGCCTAACCTTTTTTGGGGGGGACAATTTAGCATGGCCAATCCACCGAACGTGCACATCTTTTGGGACTTGTGGGAGTAAACCGGAGTACCCGGAGGAAACCCACACAGAACATAGAACATACAGTGCAGAAGGAGGCCATTCGGCCTATCGAGTCTGCACCGACCCACTTAAGTCCTCACTTCCACCCTACCCCCGTAACCCAATAGCCCCTCCTAACCTATTTTTTTGGCCACTAAGGGCAATTTATCATGGCCAGTCCACCTAACCTGCACATCTTTGGACTGTGGGAGGAAACCGGAGCACCAGGAGGAAACCCACGGAGACACGGGGATAACGTGCAGACGCCACACAGACAGTGCCCCAAGCTGGGAATCGAACCTGGGACCCTGGAGCTGTGAAGCAACAGTGCTAACCACTGTGCTACCATGTCAAAGTCAGATAGGTACTGAGGAAAGTATTCGATGTTCGTAATTAAGAGATGAAATTAGACAGCGAGATCGGACACACATACACACACACACACAAAGGAAGTGAAAAGCAGACAGACAGACGCACAGAGAACTCAACACATACATACTAGATCGGGTCAATCCAGTGATAAATGAGGCCCAGAGATAACGAGACATACAAACGGGTAGATTGAGAGATACAGGACAGACATCGACAGAACGCCTTTGAGAGACATAGAGACTCGTGCGTTCGTTACAGGAAGGAAAATAACCAAGGCTTCAACCTAGACCAGCGGCAATGCTCAACGGTAGTCTCCTCCCTTCCCCCCCCCAAGACTGGTTGGCAGAATGCAACCAGTTTCGCACCTCACACAGTCACCACCTGTTCCTTTAGGAGTGGAAATCTGCCATCCTTAGGCGGTCTGGCCTACATGAGACGCTCCCGTCCCAAACAGCCAGATGGTTGGCTCTTAACTCCAAAAGACCACTCAGTTGTAGTGAAGAAGGCTGCCTCCCCAAGGGCAATTGAGGATGGGCAATAAATGCGCAAACGACGGCCACATCTTGAGAAGTCCAAAATATCACGGGCATCCGAACATAATGAGCAGGGGTTTGGGGGGGGGGGAGACTTTGTGCAATTCACATCAGCAGGTTCCCTGATTGAGATAATCCTTTGGGAGAAAAAAACTAAATGGATGCCCCAGTCACACAGCCAACAGTGAATCGCAAGGTCATTATCACTCCGCAACAGGATGTAGTGCTTATGCTTGTCATAAAATTAAACGGGCTTCTTCTCTGCCATACGGTTGCCCATTCGGCAGCAAGATCCAACTCCCTGCGTTTTGAAACACGACTAAAACTCTCGTGGGAACGTAGCGGCGCAGGCGTACAGTCTCCGCGGCAGCCCGCCTCCCAGCGCCAGACTGAACTTCATCTCTTTTTTGAAAACGTGATCTTTGAGGGGGGGGGGGGGAAAAAAAAATCAGCGAACTCATATATTAGTGGACAACAGCAACAACTAAAAAATCCCGCGGGGGGGGGGGGAAAACAGTTAAAATCTTTTTCTGGGGGAGTCAGTAAACGATGCATGTTAAACAATGAACAAAGGAGAGAGTGAGACGTGGTAACAATACCACCAAGTCAAGAACCCAGAAGACATATGACTCTCATTGGAGCTCAATT
The DNA here is from genome assembly GCF_047496885.1 of Scyliorhinus torazame. Taxonomy (NCBI): domain Eukaryota; kingdom Metazoa; phylum Chordata; class Chondrichthyes; order Carcharhiniformes; family Scyliorhinidae; genus Scyliorhinus; species Scyliorhinus torazame. Next base: position 26,680,664 of record NC_092735.1, on the reverse strand, counting down.
CAGTAAGTGCACTAACAGATGTCTCCTCAAGATCCGGACATCCAAGTCCTATATCCATGTAAAGTTTGATATCGTCTCTTTTCTTTTTTAAATCTTCCCTCATCCACACGTTGGTCAGCACTTCTTGGATCTTTTTGTCCTTTGGGTTATAGTTGTTTTTTTTTTTTAAAAACAGGCAGATTTTTTTCCCCCCGCCCCATCCGTTTCTCAGTTTAAAAAAAAAGTCTACTCCGCCCCGCTCTGCTCCGCTCACTCGTGAACGTCCCAAATTTCAGAGAGCAGGGGCGGCAGCTTCTTGTCCTGAAGCCTGAGGGCAAAGACCTGCTCCGAGTGGACACTGCTCAGGGTCCGAAGGCTGACCAGCTTCATCAACATGCGAGGGAACATCAGGTGGTCCTGTAAGAAAGAAAGGAACGTCACTCACCAAATTGTCCAGCGCAGAGAGGCGCCCATTTGGCCCACTGCATCTGTGCTAGCTCTGTGAAATCCAATTAGTCCTCCTTCTCCTGCCCGTTCCCTGCAGCCCCGCTAATGTTTCTTTTTGCGTCACCATATCCAATTCCCTTTCCAAAGTTACTATTGAACCTGCTTCCACCTCACTCTCAGGCACTGCATTCAGGATTGTAACGTGTCTGCGTGGGTTTCCTCCGGGTGCTCCGGTTTCCTCCCACAATCCAAAGATGTGCAGGTTAGGTGGATTGGCCATGCTAAATTGCTGTTAGTGTCCAAAAAGGTTAGGTGGGGTTACTGGGATAGGCTGGAGGCATGGGCTTAAGTAGGGCGCTCTTTCCGAGGGCCGGTACAGACTCGATGGGCCGAATGGCCTTCTTCTGCTCTGTAAATTCTGTAAAACTGTGCAAAAACAAATCCTCATCTCCTCTCTAGTTCTTCCATCAGTATCAGTTGACATAAATCGACGACGTCTGGAGACCATCCTGCCAGTGGTAAACATTCAAGCATCTAATCCATTATGTGGGCATTTGACAGTTTTTAAAATCTTACTGGACAGAAGGAGGCCCACTTGGCCCATCATGTCTGTGCTGGGTCTCCCCTCTTGCACTTGCCCCACAGCCCTGCACTTGTTTTGCTTTTCAATAATGTAGCCAGTTCCGTTTGTAAAGCTATTATTGAATCTGCTTGCACCATTTCAGGCAGCACATTTCAGATCATGAGAGCTCGTTCAGCAAATACATTTCTCATCATACCCCCTGAGGTTTTTTGCCAATTATCCTCAATCTGCGTCCCCCTGCTCGTGGAAACAGTCCCTCTCTGTCTCCACCAACAAAGGCCCTCATAATTTTAAACGCATTCAGTACATATAATTTAAAATGAAAATTTATCAACAAAGGTTTTGCATTTTCTTTTATAATTTCCCCGCTCCAATTTTGTTTTGCCAACAATCGTGTGAAGCTTAAAAAAAAAAATTAAGCGGCAATTCAGCGTGGCCAATCCGCCTACCCTGCACATCTTTGGGTTTGTGGGGGGTGAGACCCACACAGACACGGGGAGAATGTGCAAACTCCACACGGACAGTGAGCCGGGGCCGGGATCGAACCCGGGGTCCTCGGTGCCGTGGAGGCAGCAGTGCTAACCGCTGCGCCACCGTGCCGCCCCTCGTGTGAATCAAGTTGAGGAAATTTTTGCGTGGGAAATGAGACGCTTTCCTATTCCAAGCACCATCGAGAATCGAGCGCCCTTAGGATTGGTACAAGTATAGTAACAACGCTGACTCCAGTAGGTAGTAATGGCGCCACCGAGGCAGAACGTCGTGAGTTCAAGCTCAGCTCCAAAGGCTGGAGAACAAAGAGCCAGGCTGCCATGTCCAAGGCAGTAATGGTGGCGGGAGGGATGCACCGCGAGAGTCGTCTCACCTTTCAGGTGAAACATTAACACCGAGGCTCGCCAAACAATTGTGTGGCACCTTTTCGAAGAAGAGAGCGAAAAAGTTCTCCCTGTGATGCCCTGGCCAATATATATCCCTCAACCAACACCTAAAAACCGAGACCGTCTGGTCATTACAGCGTTGCTGTTTGTGGGACCTTGCTGTGCACAAATCTAGCACTGAAGGAGGCCATTCGGCCCGTCGAGTCTGTGGCTGACCAATAATGAGTTATTCAGACTAATCCCACTTTCCTGCTCTTGCTACATCGAGCCCTGTGGATTATTGAATTGCAATTGCACATCCATTTTTTTAAAAAGTAAAATGCGCTGAGGATTTCTGAATCTACCATCTGCGATGTTCTCCGTCTCGTAAATTAGGATGCCTTAAGAACGTAGTGTTTTTTTTAAATTTAGATTACCCAATTATTTTTTCCAATTAGGGGGCAATTTAGCGTGGCCAATCCACCTACTCTGCACATTTTTGGGTTGTGGGGGCGAAACCCACACAGACACGGGGAGAATGTGCAAACTCCACACAGACAGTGACCCAGAGCCGGGATCGAACCTGGGACCTCAGCGCCATGAGGCAGCTGTGCTAACCACTAGGTCACCGTGCTGCCCGGAGAACGTAGTGTTGAACAAAGAACATCAAACTAAGTAAATGAACATAGCTGATGTATTTACACTACTTAAATAACATTCGTATAAGTTTTTAGAATAATAATAATCTTTATTGTCACAAGTAGGCTTACATTAACACTGCAATGAAGTTACTGTGAAAAGCTCCTAGTCGTCACATTCCAGTGCCTTTTCGGCTACACGGAGGGAGAATTCAGAATGTCCAAACTACCTAACAGCACGTCTTTTGGGACAGGGAGACAGATACAGGGAGAACGTGCAGACTCCGCACAGAGTGACCCAAGGTGGGAATCGAACCTGGGACCCTGGAGCTGTGAAGCAACAGTGCTAACCACTGTGCTACCATGAAAACTATACGATATCTCTAACTACAGAACTCTACGCTATGCAACTAATCTCTCTCACGCCTAAACACCTTCTCCCAGAATCCCAAGAGTCACATGATATTTATATTACTGCTCCTTATCTCCATCTGGTGTTGAGAAGTATTAACATCAAATTGTTAACCCTTCGTATTCCTTACAATATACCTATTGTTACAGCATCCTCTCAGCAACATCTCCTTCGTTACCAACAGTGATAACACTTCAAAATCCCTTCCTGGGCTGTAAAGCATTTTTGGGGTGCCGTGAGGTTGCGGGAGGCACTGTACAGGTGCACGTCCTTCTGTTTCCTGCATTGTCAAGCCTACCTTTGGTCTCTTGATGCGCAAGTACGAATGAAGTGCCTCAACGTACGGCTGCTGGAGCCTCTCAACTAACTGATGGTCTTGAACATTCGGGCGGTCTGCGGAGTCAGAAATTCTGAATGAAAATAAATCCGGATTCTGTACTGTATTTATAGAAGTTTTGACAAAGCTTTGACAAAGAGTATCCAGACTCCCTTTTCTCTCCACAAATACTGTCAGACCTATTGAGATTGTCCGGCACTTTCTGTTTTTGTTTCAGATTCCAGCATCTGCAGTAATTTGCCTTTACAAATCTAATGTATCTTTGCTGTACTGCGTCCAATGCAAGTCTATCCTTCCTTAACTGCGGAGACTGAAACTGCACATGATATTCCAGATGTGGTCTCACAATAGCTGTGTGTCATATTAGCAAGGCTTCTTTATCTTTGTACTTCAATCCCCTTGCAATGAAGGCCAACATGCAATTTGCCTTCTGAATTGAAAGCTGTCTATGCTTATGCACGACACAAAGTCATACTGAAAATTAGCCAGTACAGGAAGTCGAAAATTGGTGCGGTGAGGACTTAGCTTGGGGCTCAGGGGCAATCTGGAGCAGATCATATAGAATTTTATTTACAATATAATACTAGAAATAGGAGGAGAAGACCATTCGGCCCCTCACGTCTGTTGCAGATCATTGGGGAGGCGGTGACATAGTGGTATTGGTGCTGGACTAGTAATCCAGAGACCCAGGATAATGCTTTGGGGACCTGGGTTCAAATCCCACCACGGCAGGTGATAAAATAATAAAATATCTGGAATTAAGAAGTCCAATGGTGACCATGAAACCATTGTCGATTATCGGAAAAATCCATCTGATTCATTAATGTCCTTCAGGGAAGGAAATCTGCCGTCCTTACCTGGTCTGGCCTACATGTGACTCCAGACCCCACAGCAATATCGTTGACTCTTAACTGCCCCTCAAGGGCAATTAGGGATGGGCAAGAAATACTGGCACAGTCTGTGATGCCCGCGCCATGGCTGACCTGCTATCTCAACACCGCTACCTGCAAGCTCCCCTCCAAGTCACACACCATCCCGACTTGGAAATATATCATCGTTCCTTCATATATATCGTCGTTCCTTCACTGTCGCTGGGTCAAAGTCCTCCCCCACAGCATTACGGGTGTACCTACACCACACGGACTACAGCGACTCAAGAAGACGGCTCACCGCCACCTTCTGAAGGGGCAATTAAGGATGGGTAATAAATGCTGGCCTCGATGACCACATCCCGTGAGCGAATTAGTTAACCAAAAACCCCCCACCCTTTCCCTCGATTCCAATGTCCAAAAACTTTTCAATCTCTCGGTCGAATGACTATCCCACAGCCCATTTGTGGTTGAGAATTCCAAGATTCACAATCCTTTGAGTGAAGAAATTTCTCCTCATTTCGGTCCTACATGACTGGCCTCTTACTATGGCCCCCTAGCCTAAACTGCCCAGTCAGGGGAAAGATCCTTTCAACGTCAAGTTGCACAGTAGATGATTTGTATTAATTGGTGTTGGCGCTGGAATGCCTCAAAAGGGAAGACATCCCATTCCTTGCTTTCATGGTGAGCAGAGAATAATTCCAATCATCAAAAAATTAAACAAACAAAAGTGAAGAGAAACCTGCGGAGAAGATGTTGATGGCAATGAGCAGGGCATACTCGGCATCATCCAACTGCAGCTTCCTCATGCCCTTGGAAAACTCGAAGATCGGGTTAATGAACTCAAACTGCAACCCTAAGCAAGAGAAAGAGAGAGGATGAGTGAGACAGCAACATGTTATGCAGAGGCAGCGTGTGAATGCTCAAGCGCCAGAATTCTGCCAGTTCTGAGGGGTATTAATCCCCTGTCAAGCTGGCAACAGCTGAAGAGTTAAACACAAGGGCGACAGGTTTCTACTTTGGGTGCGATTGGCATTCCGGGTGCAAATTGCACCCAAGATCGTGCCCCTTTCGGGAAGCACCCATTTATTTACGCTCAAACTTATTTACAAATCAACCACAACTGGGGTCTTGTGTCCAATTCCGGGCACCCCACTCTAGTAAGAATGTGAAGGCTTTAGAGAGGGTACAGAAGAGTTTTACAATAATATATTATAGGGAAGAGGGACTTCAGTTGCGTGGATAGATTGGAGAAGCCGGGGTTACATAGATACATAGAAGATAGGAGCAGGAGGAGGCCTTTTGGCCCTTCGAGCCTGCTCTGCCATTTATCACGATCATGGCTCATCATCCAACTCAATAGCCTAATCCTGCTTTCTCCCCATAGCTTTAATCCCATTCTCCCCAAGTGCTATATCTAGCCGCCATTGAATATATTCAATGACACACCCACCATCGGGAACATCTTCCCTGCATCTTCCCTGTCTAGTCCTGTTAGAATTTTATAAGTCTCTATAAGATTCCCCCTCATTCTTCTGAACTCCAGCGTGAACAATCCCAACCTAGTCAATCACTCCTCAAATGACAGTCCCGCCATCCCTGGAATCAGTCTGGTAAACCTTCGCTGCACTCCCTCGAGACCAAGAACATCCTTCCTCAGAAAAGGAGACCAAAACTATACACAATATTCTGGGTGTTGCCTCACCAAGGCCCTGTATAATTGCAGCAACATATCCCTACTTCTGTACTCGAAAGGTTGTTCTCCTTTGAGAAGGGAAGACTTGACATACAAGTCCAAATTCATGAGTGCAGAGCAGAGTGGGAAACTGTTCTCACTGGCGAAAAGAGACGGGATTTAAGCTGAATGGCAATAAGAAACAATCCAGAAAGCGTTTTTTAAGCAGTAAATGGATTGAATCTCGACTGCAGGTGGATTTAATTGTGGCTCTCAAAAAGCAATTGGTTCAGCACCTGGAGGGAAAATATTGACAGGACGATTGAGTGGGACTAGCCGAGTTAGCAGAACATGACAGGCCGAATGGCCCCTTATGATGCTATATCATCGAGTGTTCAATGTGCCACATTAACCAAAGCCATCAAGCAGCGCATTAAAATGCTATTTTTTTTCCAATAGTTATTCTGACATAGTTAGCAACCTTGTGCAGTTTTGATTAACACAACTGAAAATAGGTTTATCACATAAAATTTAAGCATTTTTAATCACAGCTTCGTAGAATCATAGAAACCCTACAGTGCAGAAGGAGGCCATCGGGTCTGCGCCAACCCTCCGAAGGAGCACCCTAACCTCAGCCCAATCCCCCACCCTATCCTTGTAACCCCATCTAGGGACAATTTAACATGGCCAATACACCTAACCTGCACATCTTTGGACTGAGGGAGGAAACCCAGGCAAACACGGGGAGAATGTGCAAACTCCACAGAGACAGTCACCCGACGTCAGAATCGTAGCCGGGTCCCTGGCGCTGTGAGGCAGCAGTGCTGACCATTGTGCCACTGTGCCGCCTCTATTGTTAATTCCAGAGTGTTACTCAATTCAAATTTCCCCATCTGCCATGGTGGGATTCGAACCCAGGTCCTCCGAGCTTTACCCTGAGTCTCTGGAATACTAGTCCAGTGACAATATCACTGTGCCACCACCTGGAAAGAAATTGGATTGAAACAAAAAATGTACTGTACCATTTGTTAGTGACATTGGAGTACAACTGGCAATTTATTTGTAAGTTTAAAAATTACATTAATGCTTTTAAAACATTCTAGCACTTTTGTGTTACAAGGATCCACCTTAATAGAGCCACCACAAAGGAGCACAATTTTTATATATTAATTTTTGGGATGTAAACCAAGGCCAGCGGAGTAGGTTGCACCCGCACTGCTTTTTTTCTGTAGCAGTTTGATACAACTAAGAAATAAAAGCAAAATACTGCAGATGCTGGAAATCTGAAATAGAAACAGAGAATGCTGGATAAACGCAGCCGGACTGGCAGCGTCTGTGGAGAGAGAAAATGGGCGCAATCTAATGGAAATGTTTCTAAGTGTCATTTGTGGCGGGTTTTGCTGGGAGCTTCCTGCTGGTTCCCTATCGCTATCTCACCACACTTATTTAAGTCACTTTTTGTGGTCCCTGAAGACCCCCCCCCCCCCCTCTCCAGGCCCCCCCACACCCTCTTACAGGCCCCCACTTCCAGGCCCCCTACCCATCACCCCCCCAACCTCCCAGAGACCCCCGCATAACTGCCCTGCACCCCCACATCGTTCAACCCCCCCCCCCCCCAAAAACTTCCTTTCATGGGCATGTACCCCTCAGGCCGTGACCACTGGCACCTGGAACCAGGGCACCCTGGGAGTGGGTCCAGCTGGCTTTGCGGTGCCACCCGGGCACATTGGCAGGTCCAGGGTGGAAGTGCCATGGTGCTCGGGTTCCGGGGGGGGGGGGCGTCCTGCACTATCCCTGGCCACCCAGGGGCCTCCAATGGCCTGGGTGACCCACCCCTGGGTGCCATTCCGTCTAGTCCAGGTTTGTGTGGACCAGTACGGAGTGGCTGAGGCCACCCTGGGGACTCAAGCACGCACGGCTTGGTCCCATCCATTATAAGCGGCATTCTGTTCACACCGCCCAGCGGGACTTGGGTATATATCGCGAGGCGTTGTGGCTGCCGGGAAGCCCACGGGAGGCCTCACCCGGCATCTACCGGCCACATCACGCTCCAAGTCGGGCGCGAAGTGGTCGGTAGATTGCACCCAACATTTTGGAATCTAAATGATCGGTGTACAGAACTGAAGGTAGAAACGTACAGAATTTTATCGAATTCGAGAACTCTGTTTCTCTCTCCACAGATGCTGCCAGACCGGCTGAGTTTATCCAGCATTTTCTGGTTTGATACAACGGAGTGAGTTGCGAGGAGGCCATTTCAGAAGGGGGCAGTTCAGTTAAGAGTCAGCAATGTTATTGTGGGTCTGTAGTCACATGTAGGCCAGGCGGGTAAGCAAGGCAGATTTCTCCTCCTAAAGGACATGAGTGAACCAGATGGGTTTTTACGATGGTTTCATGGTCACCATTACGGAGACTACCTTTATATTCCAGATGTGCTGATTACGTTTAAATTCCCCCAGCAGCTGTGGTGGGATTTGAACCCCTGACCCCAGAGCATTAGTGTGGGCTTCTGGATTATTAGTCCAGCGATATTGCCAATCCGTTACCGTCCCTTAGTGGAAACTCGCAATTTTGATCGCCTCACCCATTGCTGGTTTTCTGGAAAGGGCTGGCTGTTAGCGCAATGTTTTTTTAAAAACTAGTGCCAAAGATTGTGGAAACGCAATTTGTTTTGAATGTCATTTGCGTTTAAAATCCTGCCACCGTTTCACCTGTTGTGCCAATTTTGGGTCGAGTTGCCTTGTTTAAAAAAAAAACCAAGGGGAAAGTCCAGGCCTGGCGTGCCGGGTTCGTTCCAGATCCTGACTGGAAACGTGAACCCAGTTTGGGCATTCCCGGTCCACCTGGGCACAAACCCACAACACAAAACCCGGCCTCACTCAAGGGCCGTGAAATATACAACCACAACCCACAAGACCAAACAAACAATGATACCGAAAGGTGGTCATTAGTGCCGTAATGTGCGGTAGAAAAAGAGCCACCACCCTCAAACCGGGATGGAGAGATGTTTTTGGCACATTAAGAGATTAGAATGTGTCAATGGCAGAACAGAGGTGAGCAGTGTGTCAAAGGGCAACTTGGAACTGATGGCCCAAGTGGGGTGGGGTAGGTGGGGGGGGGGGGGGGGGGAAATGGTGAGGGAAAAACAGATCGATGCAAGAAATTAAAATGGATTGATAGAAATAAAAATGGGGTGAAGGTGGAGGAGAGAGTTCACAGTCTTAAGTTGTTGAACGCAATGTTAAGTCCGGAAGGCTGTAAGGTGCCTGATCGGAAGATGAGCTGCTGTTCCTCCAGTTCGCGCTGGGCTTCACTGGAACATTGCAGCAGGACAAGGATGGACATGTGGACGTGAGAGCAGGACGGTGAGTTGAAATGGCAGCGACAGGGAAGTTTGGCTGCTGCCTGTGGAAGGACTGGAGGTGTTCTGCAAAGTAGCCACCCAATCTGCGTTTAGTCTCTCCAGTATAGAGTAGACCGCATTGGAAGCAGCAAATGGAATAGACCAGATTGAAGGACATGCATGTGAAGCGCTGTCTCACCTGAAAAAAGTATTTAGGCCGTTGGATGGTGAGCAGGGAGGAGGTAAAGGGCCTGGTATTACACCTTTTCCGATTACATTTTGTCTTTCTGTCCACGACATCTTTGTCAATCTCCACTTATCGCTGGCCCTTTACTCAAAGGTGTCATGAGAATGTCACTTGAAGAAATGTCTGTCTGCTCATGTTACTGCAGTGATGTCAGAGTGTGGGTAGAGCTGAGCTCTGGCTCTGCTTTTTAGTTTCACTTTGAGAAAAGCTTGGGTGTGTCGGTGTTTTTTTGGTTTCGTTTTCAGTGTTGGAGCTGAAGCCAGGCAGAGCAGGTGTACTGTTGATCTCTCTGCCATGAAAAGACTATCTCTTGATCATTTGGTGAATTCAGAATTATAAATTTTTCAGTAGTGAATGTAAACCCGATGCGCTTCTGTTAAAAGGTGTTTCTTTTGTCTTCTGGATGTTGTTTGGGAAGTTATTAAGGATTACTTAGTGTTGTATTCTTTGGGGTTGTATTTGAATTAATGGTTGCTAAGTTGTTCACTGTATGTTTCAAAAAGGTTAACTTGAGTTCACAGAATAAACATTGTTTTGCTTTAAAAAAACATTTCTATTTCTGCTGTACCACACCTGTAGAGTGGGCCGTGTGCTCCCCATATCAGAATCTATTAAAAGTTGTGGGTCAGGTGAACTCCATGATACACTTTGGGGTTCTCTAAACCCTGGCCCATAACAAACGTTAAACGTCAAACGAAACGTTAGCTCCCTTCTCTTACCACAGATGCCGTCAGACCTGCTGAGATTGTCCAGCATTTTCTGTTTTTATTTCACATTCCAGCATCCTCAGTAATTGGCTTTTATCTTTGTGAAGAGATATTTTGCCCAGCTCCTCCAATGGCTCTCCATTATAACCCCGAGGGAGGTCCCGGGATCAGGATCATTCGGTTTCCCATGAATATGAACTGCCCCTTTAAGGGGAGGGGCTTCCTCTTAACAGGGAGGGCCCCAACTCACATAAACCCCCCCGGCCTGAGTGCAAGCCGAGGAAGGGGACCCTTAGGGGAGTGGAGCAGTTTGGATTTGTATTGCAACAACCTTGTTCGTTAATTTCTACCTATCGTCTGTGCGTCCCACTTACCGCGCGGATTCAACACTCTCCGATTCCAGGAGTACTGGGTGTGAATTAATGCGCAGGATGTAGAAATTCCTTCTGGCAGTAAGTCTCCCATCACCGCGCATCATTTATTTTCAGGCTAAGCTACATCTGCCTCTTTCAAACAATTATAAACAACTGCCTCCCCCTAGTGGAAAGAACACCAAGTGATTAATCAGCCATTCAGACCAGAGACCGTCTGATACAATTTCTGATTTTTGCCAAGCAAGATGCCTGTGATAGTGAATAGGGGGGGCTATGAATGGCCTATAATTGGCTTTGGTGTGTGGAGATCGGAATGGGTATATGTGATGACTGTGTGGTCGAATAGGCTCACATGTAATGAAGAATGGTCACTTTGTTGAGGTACAAAGAACAAAGAAATGTACAGCACAGGAACAGGCCTTTCGGCCCTCCAAGCCCGTGCCGACCATGCTGCCCGACTAAACTACAATCTTCTACACTTTCTGGGTCCGTATCCTTCTATTCCCATCCTATTCATATATTTGTCAAGATGCCCCTTAAATGTCACTATCGCCCCTGCTTCCACCACCTCCTCCGGTAGCGAGTACACAATAGGAAAAAAGTTTGGAGCAGTGTTGTTATTTCCCAGTTCTTACTGCACATTTCCTTCTCGGTTCTGGAGGGTTTGCTGATCCAGGGAGCCGCGGTTTTGCTCCTTCGAGGAGGAGGGGAGATAAATTGGCACCGAAACATAAACTGGAGAAATAGATCGCGGCAAGAACCGGGAGAGGTGACAGGAACCCGGCTTCACTCACCGGCCCGTGCAAAGTCATCTTTACTGTACGTGAAATCCTTGAGGAAGGTGATGCATTCCGTCTCGTGGTTGTATCGCCGTGCTGTCTCCAACAACATTATCTGGGAAGGAATACACTCGTGAAAGAACAAACTCCAGTTGATATTTGCTTCAGAATCTCGCAGCCACAGACGTGTGGTTGGCTTCCGCGTGTACAATTGATGTCTCCTCAATAATAACAATCTTTATTGCTGTCACAGGAAGGCTTAGATTAACACTGCAATGACGTTACCGTGAAAATCCCCTCGTCGCCACACAGTGACTCAAGCTGGGAATCGAACACGGGTCCACGGCGTGTGAAGCATCAGTGCTAACCACTGTACTACCGTGCCACCCTCGTCTTACCTGCCTCCATGCAGCACCGCATTTGTGCCGCAGCTTTCGCACTGAAGCCCAACTGGAGTCCATAATCTGTATGCCTGGCGCAGTGCTGAGGGGCTGTGGCACTGTTGGAGGGGGTCAGCTTTTAGGTGTGAAGGATCTAGATTTGCATATTCAAGTGAGTAGTTAGCCTCACTTGAATAGGTCTAAGCCGGATCTACCTATCACCCGGGGTCGGGTGGCCTCGCCCCAGAGATCCCGAGCGGGCGCCGTCTAGCACTGGTTTCCACAATCGCAGACCAGGCCTGCTGGCACTTAGGAGTGGCCTCCCATGCGATCGGGGGCCCATGGGTGGTCGGGCTCTGGCCAAGGTGGTACCCTGGCACTGCCAATAGATTGGAGATTCAGATCAGACATGATCTGAATTTATTTTTAAAAATAACTTACTCCAGAATCCTGGCAAATGAGAATTCTGATTAATACGGGTACCTGACCCCCTTATCCGGCATCCCTAAATCCAGAATGGAGACTAGGATCCCCATCAGGCCTCACGGTTTGTCATATCTGTGTAGCGACACTCTGATCCCTTACTCTTTGGGTCTGGGATTAATGGCTGAAGCGGGCCTGGTCCGCCCCTCATCCCTTACTTTCCCAGTCCTGGTTGGGTCCAGTACAGTGGAAAAATCAGCTGGGCTTTAAATTGAACCCCTCGCCCCCACTTCCCATTCCAGGACCCAAAATCTGGAAAATCCCCATATCCGGTACACGCCCAATCCCGAGCTTCCCAGACGCGGGGTCTGGTATCTTTGTGTGCCAGGTAACAGAAATTGTGCTGTACTACTTTATCCAACACATAGCTAGTAAAGACTTCCTTCTGTTGTACCTCGATGGTGGACGCCTTCAACAGTGCGATCTGGTCCTCCCGCGAGAGGTCGAGGAAGCCCGGGACCTGCTTGGCAAAGTCAACGATCTCTTGCACCGAGATGATCGCCAGCTCTGTGAAGTGGGCAAAGCGCTGCTGTCGTGTCTCCCGGTTGTGGGGGTCGTTACTTTGTGGCCAGGGCTGAGAATGAAGAAGATGAAAAATGAAACCTGATTGGCATGCAGGGATTATCCTTGACTCTGACCTTGAATCGGTCACAAACAATCGCCTCCCTTTTGTAAACATCCAGTTAGGTTAGCTAACAACCAGGGAGCAGGGTGAAGCAGCGGACGCGTGCTGGGCCCATAACCCAGAGGTAGATGGATCAAAACCATTATCAGCTAGTTATATTTCGGGCAGCACGGCTGCCTCACAGCGCCGAGGTCCCAGGTTTGATTCCGGCTCTGGGTCACTGTCCATGTGGGGTTTGCACATTCTCCCCGTGTTTGTGTGTGTTTCGCCCCCACAACCCAAAGATGTGCAGGGTAGGTGAATTGGCCACGCTAAATTGCCCCTTAATTGGAAAAAATTAATTGGTACTCTAAAATTTATAAAAAGAAAAAAACAGGTTAGCTAACAACCAATTTAAGATAAGCGGTCAAACTCATAATGTGGGTCACTTGCGTTTGCTAGAAGTCACACACATTCATACACAGGGACCCGTTCTCTGCAAACAAAATGAATATATTAGAGCATTGCACCTTTTTTGAATTATCCGAGAGCTTGGGGAGCCAATAGTTCCCCATTGCTTTCGCAATAACATCTCAGCCAATCAGAGTCGACTTGCAAACCAATCAGCACCCTTTTCTCCTGGAGTGTAAATTGTTGCGATTGTTTGAAATTTGGCATTCTTGCATTTGTCCTGACGAGGGCGAGGTGAAAAGCTTCAGCAACATGTCTCTCTTTTCGGCAACATTCAAGTTCTGTACGACCAAGTGTCTGTTTTGAAAAAAAAGCTAATATTCCTTCAAATCTCCAGAAGCAATCCTTTATTGCCAGGCATGACTCAGTTGGTAGCACTTTTGGCTTAGTCAGAACATCGTGGTTCAAGTCCTGCTGCAGAAATATAACCTAGGCTAACACTCCAGGGCTGTAGTGGGAGAGTGCTGCTCTCTCTAGGTGGATGTAAAAGATCCCATGGAACTATTTCAAAGAAGAGCAGAAGGGGTTTTCACAGAATTGTGGAATCCCAACAGTGCAGGAGGCTTTACAGCCCATCGAGTCTGAACTCTTCCTCTGAAAGAGCATTCCTGCCCTATCCCCATAACCCCAACTATTCTTTGGACACTAAGGGCTAATTTAGCACAATTAATCCAACTAACCTGCACATCTTTGGACTGTGGGAGGAAACCTGAGCACCCGGAAGAAACCCACACAGACGCGGGGGACACAATAATAATCCCTCAACATCACATTTTTTTAAAGAAACAACTTATTTGGTCATTATCTCATTACGATTTGTCGGAGCTTGCTGTGCACAAATTGACTGCCACGTTTCCCACATTACAACAGTGACTACACTTCAAAAGTACTCCATTGGCTGTGAAGTGCTTTGGGGGCTCCTGGACTGGATTCACTGCTAAAAGTGCAGCGGAAGCTTTTGTTTAAAAGTGTCATTTGGAAAACCTGGACTGGATTTCGGAATGCAAGTCGCTAAGGAAAAGCATAATTTTGAGAGAAGGTTGTAAAGCGTATTTTTGGGAGTGAACATTGGAAAATCTCAGGTGACAATCATCTGGGGAGGAATTCTGGGGAGACATCCACAAACATTCACTTGGGGTTCAGAGTGGAGAGTGTATTTGTCCACAGTCATCCTGTGTGCTTAAAGTGTTCAGTAGACCATTGTAGATTAAGATGTACTTTGTAATCCATGTCAATCCTAAAATCTGTAATTGTTAAGCTAAGGGGAGGGGAGTAAAGGCAATTTTTTTCATGATTAACAAATGTTTTTTCCTTGCTGGTAAAATCAATTAGTGGTCCTGTGACTCTATTCCTCCACTTTATTATTGGGCAGGATTCTCCAGTCCCCCAGCCGCGTGTTTCTCGGTGGCGGGCGAGCGGCACCCCGTTCGCTTGTGGCGGAATTATCCGTTCCTGTCGCTGTCAATGGAAATTTCCATTGAAGCTAACCCTTGCCACCGGGAAGCACGGGCTGCACTGCAGGTGGCACCAGGGAATCCCATCGCCAACATTAGGCCAAAGAATTCCGGCCACTGTCCTTTGAGCCAGGGTTCCATTCTTCCTGTCCAATTATAACATCAACTGGGATCGTAACAACAGAGAAATCATCTCCTGTGGTAGGGAAGATTTAACTTTAGGGTTTTTCTTTTGCTTCTGCCCTGTCCCAAAGATAATCTTGGTGGGCTACAGTTCCACAACTCTGAATCCTGATTGCACCAACTGCTTCCCAGCGCCTTTGTGGAATCCATGATACACTGTTTCCTAGAAAGGGACATCAGTTAGTATGAAATCCATAATATCCTGGAGAAACGAAGGACGTAAGTTAGAATGGAATCCATAATAACCGGTTCTTATTAAATGACGCAAATCTGTGGAGACAGAATGATGGAAGTAGCCGTAACAAGGGTGCACTTTTCTGTAAACTACCATTTCCTTCAGGTCAAAGGGAAGATAAGTATGCAAAAGAAGGGTAGAAAGTGCTAATGTTTCTATTGGTCCATTTGCCGTTTTCTATCGCCTTCTATTGACTAGAGTTATTGTCTTTTCATTGGTCGAAAATGAAAGTTTAATTGTGATATTATTGGTGCATGTCACATGCAAATAAAGGATTGGAATCCAATTACAAATTCTATTGGTTAATCAAGCTACAAATGTTTCTGCTTACGAGATTAATTTAGAGTAAGACCAGTGCATCCCACTGGCTTTGCCCTCCATGTGCACATGTCAATAAAACTTGATCAAAGAGCTCCTGTGTCAGCCTTGCAATACTTTGACACCTTGACTAAGTGAACTTAACATTTGAAGCATCAATGTGGTTAGCGTCAGCCAGCACTTCATAAAGAGGATCGCACATCAGGTTCTCTGCTGACAACCGTGAAGTGAACACAACATCCAACGGAATTCACTGGACAGCGATCAGGAGCAGTGGGCCTTGGCTGTTAATCACTTCCCTCGCCCACTCACAAAGCACAAGTCCAAGCGTGTGTTTTGCATGAGATTAGCGTGATCACCACAGACCAAACTTTGGATCCTCTGGTCACTAGGTTCGGGCGTACACCTGCCGTTCCTTATCAATCCATTTTTTATTGAAGCGGAATTAAACCTGAACTGGCGGAGTTCAAAGAACTGTTAATTTTTTATTTTAGAAATTTTGAGTACCCAATTCATTTTTTCCAATTAAGGGGCAATTTAGCGTGGCCAATCCACCTACCCTGCACATCTTTGGGTTGTGGGGGCGAAACCCACGCAAACGCGGGGAGAATGTGCAAACTCCACATGGACAGTGACCCAGAGCCGGTGTCGAACCTGGGACATCGGCGCCGTGAGGCAGCAGTGCCAACCACGACGGCACTGTGCTGGCCCGAAGAACTGTTAATTTAACGTGGATTTCAGTGGCGATGACCTGCATACAAAGGATGGTTTTTTGGCTGTGAAGCACTTTCGGATGACCCAAAGGCACAATAAATACAATTTCTTTCTTTCTGCCTGGTGGATGCCTGGCACCCATGAAGGAGTGTGTATCCCAGAAGCAATTGGTACTTGTAGGACAGCAGGGTGGGGTGCGCAGGAAGGAAAGGGGAAAATGTGGAGAGTTAAAAAGATAATTCAGAGGTACCCCTTTTTTAAACACTACAAAAGAAGGCAGGGAGAACGTCTATATTCTCTTCACAGACCTCTTCATTCACCTGAGGAAGGAGCAGCGCTCCGAAAGCTAGTGACATCGAAATAAACCTGTTGGACTTTAACCTGGTGTTGGAAGACTTCGTACTGTGCTCACCCCAGTCCAACGCCGGCATCTCCACATCATGTCTATATTCTGGACATTCTCCAGTAAACTCACCGTTACTTTCGGCTGATCACTGAACGATCGTTTGTTGCACTGCTGCTGTGCAGCCACCAGCTGCTGGATCATCTCCTCCTGTTCCGCCGTGAGCCTGGCTATGTCCACCATCACTGGCGAGTCCTCTGCCGGCACCACCATTGTCTGCGCCATGTCATCCTCCCGCTTCTTCTGCTTCTTGTTGCGGATCTGCTCTTCTGACAGGACACCTGGAAGTCGCAACAAACAGGTTAATCACTCTGGGTTTGCAGAGCTGGTGGAAAACAAGCTCTCCATTCAGGTAATTCACTTCATGATCTACTCGGTCTCTATCAACACCGTGTTTTTTGTTTTCATATAAGATTTGGACTATAAATAAATATGGATTAATAGTCAGGTTGATAATTAATTAGAAAACTCTCCTTATACTTTCCCCCCCCCATTTATTCTCCCCGCTATCCAGTTCCTGAACACTCGAGCACCATTCATCAATCCAAAATTTATAATCCTTATTGTAACCCAACCACAACTCTTTAAAACTTCCGTTATCAACTTCCTATTAAAAAAAAAATCCCGACCTCTTCATCTTCTCTATCTCCTACCTGTTATGGGCCAGGGTTTAAAGAACCCCAAAGTGTATTGTGGAGTTCACCTGACCCACAACTTTTAATAGATTGTGGTTATGGGGAGCACACGGGCCTACTCTACAGGTGTAGTGCAACAGAGAGTTACAGTACTTTTAAATTAAAACAATGTTTATTTTTGAAACCAGTTGACACTTTATAAACCCACAGTAAACATCTTAACCAATATCAACACCAATAAATTCCCCAAAGAATACAGTACTCTATAAGTAACTCTTAATTATTCCTTGCAACATCCATAAGACAAAAAAAACCTTTTTACAGAAAGCCATCAGGTTTAACTTCTCTACAGAAACAGGTATTATCTTTAAATCACCAAAGGATCTGGAGACAGTCTTTAGATTGCAGAAAGAGAGACTAATACACCTTCTTGCTATGACGGCAGCTATCCAGCTTTCAAAACGAAACAAAAACACACCCTGTAGCAGATAGCCCAAAGCGAAAGTAAAAGCAGACAGCCCAGCTCCACCCACACTCTGACATCACTGATAAACACCCATTTCTTAAAGGTACATCCACTACAGCTATTTTATAAACACCCATTTCTTAAAGGTATTCTCACATGACATACCCTATCACATCTGTTTCCTCTACAAGGTCTTTGAACACATCATCCTGCTTCATTCCCTTCAAACCCATTCAGCCTGGTTTCCATCCTACTTCAGCGCTCAGCCTAACCTGGTCAAATCAATCAACAATATTCTGAGTAACTGTATTTTGGGGCCAGGCTGTTCCCCCTGAACTCCTTCAGTTGCTCCATGTCTTTCAAAGCAGTCACTCGACACGGCCTCCTCTACCAACTCTGATCCATCTCCATGGAACTGTCCAATTCTGCTTCCAATCCTACCTGTGCCAATGCAGTCAACAGTCAGCACCCACCTCCCCCCTCTAATGGCATCACCTACAGGTCTACGTGGCTATCTTCATCATGCTTCAAGGATCCTTAACCCCTTGCTTCTGCTGAACAGCAGCATCTGCAGCCATATGGTCAAGTTCAGAAAAGCGACCATTCCAACTTTGCCACACCTCGATCATGACAGGCACGACAGCAGTGAAGTCCAGCCTACTAATGGTATGTTTTCTTAAAATAAATTTAGTGTACCCAATTCATTATTTCCAATTAAGGGGCAATTTAGCGTGGCCAATCCACCTAGCTTGCACATTTTTGGGTTGTGGGGGCGAAACTTACACAAACACAGGGAGAATGTGCTAATGGCATGTTGATCGTACTGTGAAGATGCACAGGTTTGATTAAGTACTTAAAGCCCTTATAAAGAGAGATCGCTGGGACACTGGGTTAGCTGGTGCGACGCAGGCGTATGCAATGCTGCATTCTGTAAATAAAACCATTATCAAGAAAAGTATTAGTGTCCTGTTTCACACTTCACCAACTGGTTTGGGATCGAATTAACACTGGACAGCCAGTTATCTCTAACAAGACAGAGACTATCCTATGCAGCTATCTCCCAACCTTTATGGCCAGATAACCCATCCCATATCCTTTCCCAACCGCTTGCTCAGGCAGAATTTGAAAGCAAGCACGCTCAGTTATACGTCTCTCTCATGTGAGCTTCAAGCTCCACTTCTAGTCTGCTGAGAAGATTGCATACGTCCCAACTCCAGAACCTCACCCTCTGCCTTGCACTCTTAGCTCAGCCCTTCATCCTCTGTACAATCAAAGCTCGACTTCTCTAACTTTCTCTAGGGCAGCCAAACCTCACTCTGCAAAAAAAAAAAACTCCACCGTACCAACAACTCTGAGGCCTGACGCAGGTCTAAGGCTTGCGTCATCTTTCTCATCAGCCTCCGGTGGCTTCACAGCTATGGTGCACTTGTTTCCATATCTAACACCCCCCCCCCCCCCCCCAACACACACACACACACTAACTTTAGAGGTAAGCAAACAGTTCTAATCTTGCTTACAATGTTCTCTCATTCCCGCCTCCCGGCATTTCCGAAGCCGGCATTCTTGGCACTTCCTGCGCATGTACATGTCCATCTCGCACTTGCCGCTGTTCTTGCAGGTGTACTGGGCGTTCTTGATGACGCTGCGGCGGAAGAAGCCCTTGCAGCCCTCGCAGCTGAGCACGTTGTAGTGGAAACCCGATGCTTTGTCCCCACAGACGCTGCAAACCTCGTTCCCCAGCATCTTCGGGGCCGGGCCCTTCTTGCGCTTTATCATTGGCTCGTCCCCTGAAAGATGGGGCAAAGCATTGAGGCACAACCACTCACAACTGAAGGATTGCTGCACAACGAGAGTTTTATAAACATGGCTGATAACACACTTTAACAAAAACGATGTGTACGTATATATTGCACCTATAACGTAATAAATCATCTCGAGGTGTTTTGCTATCGTATTGCAAACCCAATGCACCACCAAACCACAAAAGGAAGATGACCAAAAGCTTGATCAAGGAGGAAGGTTTTAAGGAGCGTCTCAAAGGAGGAAAGCAAGGTGGAGAGGTGCAGAGAGGGTATTCCAGAGCGTAGGGCCTAGGCAATTGGAAGTACAGCCACATGTTTGGTGAGGCACAAGAGACCAGAATTACAGGAGAGCAGCTATCCCATGGGGTTGTGGAGTTGGAGGAGATTACAGAGATAAGGAAGTGCATGGGACACGGAGGGATTTGAAAAGAAGGAGGAGAATTTTAAAATCACCACTTTACTTGACCGGGAGCCAATGTAAGTCAGTGAGCATGCGGGGCAATAGGGGGATGGGACCCGGTACAGGTTCATAAGACATGGGAGCAGAATTAGGTCACTTGGCCTATCGAGTCTGCTCCGCCATTCAATCATCGCTAATATGTTTCTCAGCCCCATTTTCCTGCCTTCTCCCCATAACCCCTGATCCCCTTATTGATCAAGAACCTATCTGTCTCTGTCTCAAAGACACTCAGTGATTTGGCCTCCACAGCCTTCTGCGGCAAAGAGTTCCACAGATTCCTGGCTGAAGAAATTCCTCCTCATCTCTGTTTTAAAGGATCGTCCCATCAGGCTGAGGCTGTGTCCTCTAGTTCCTTCCGCTAGTGAAAACATCCTCTCCATGTCCACTCTATCCAGGCCTCGCAGTATCCTGTAAGTTTCAATAAGGTCCCCCCTCATCCTTCGAAGCTCCAACGAGTACAGACCCAGAGTCCTCAACCACTCCTTATATGACAAGCTCTTCATTCCAGGGATCATTCTTGTGAACCTCCTCTGGACCCTTTCCAAGGCCAGCACATCCTTCCTTAGATACAGGGTCCCAAAACTGCTCATAATACTCCAAATGGGGTCTGACCAGAGCCTTATACGGGTTCAGACACTGGAAGCAAAGTTTAGATTACCTCACATTTAGGGATGGCAGAATATGGGAAAGCAGCCAGTAGTAAGGTGTTCGAATAGTCACGTCCGTCGGTAACAAAGGCAATATATGTGGGCTTCAGCAGTTGATGAGCTGGGAGAGGCCAAAGTTAGGTGATGTTACAGAGATAGAAATAGTGGTCTTAGGGATGGCACAAATAACAGATTGGAATCTCATCTTGGGATCAAGTCTGACACTAAGGTTGCAAACAGTCTGGTTTAATCCCAGAAGAGATGGAGGTCAGCAGTTAGGGAATGTGTCTGGAGCGGGATTCGAAAACAATGGGTTCAATTTTCTTTCAATTTAATTTGGTGGAAATTCTTTTTTTTTTTTTTTTTTTTTTTTAAATTTATTTTTATAAATTTAGAGTACCCAATTCATTTTTTCCAATTAAGGGACAATTTAGCGTGGCCCATCCACCTAGCCTGCACATCTTTGGTTGTGGGGGCGTGACCCACGCAAACACGGGGAGAATGTGCAAACTCCACACGGACAGTGACCCAGAGCCGGGATCGAACCTGGGACCTTGGCGCCGTGAGGCAGCAGGGCTAACCCACTGCGCCACCGTGCTGCCCCGGTGGAAATTTTTGATCATGCAATATTGGATGCAAACAAACAAATAAGGCAAATAGGTGAGCTGGACACTGACAAATAATTGGTTTAGGCCATCTGCTTGTGTTCGATCTTTTGGCATTTTGCTTTAGAGAAGAGATCAGGGAGAGGAAGGAAGATTTATTCAGACGATACCAGGAATAACAGGGGCTGGTTTAGCACACTGGGCTAAATCGCTGGCTTTTAAAGCAGACCCATGCATGCCAGCAGTACGGTTCAATTCCCATACCAGCCTCCCCGAATAGGCGCCTGAATGTGGCGACTAGGAGCTTTTCAGAGTAACTTAATTTGAAGCCTACTTGTGACAATAAGCGATTTTCATTTCAATTATGAGGATCAGTGGTTCTCTCCAATGGAACTGTGAAGATTATGAAGAGCTTTACTGTGAGAATGTAGAACACACTATCCCATAGAGGGAATTAGCATAGACACATCCAAGAGGAACCTTAATAAGTGTCTGAGCGAAAGGAATCAAATATAGATATGCCGATAGGGTTTGATAAAATAAGATGGGGGAATGCTCATATGTAGGTGTGTTGGTCAAATGGCCTATTTCTCTGTTGTAAACTTCGGTGTAATTCCATGTAAAGGTAGGTTATAATAATAAATAGAAAATTGAATTTTATTGAAAAGAGAGACATAGGGTGCATTCCAACGGCCACGGTGCACCCAAAAAGCAGCTTGCCACGGCGCAGCATGGCTGATAGAAGCCGGGAGATCCCGTTCCCGGGATCTACCCGGCTCGCAATGTTGCGATGTAAATGGGCGGGATCACTTTTTAGCAAATCTGCATATTAGAGTGATACAACTAGTCTCTAATATGCAGATTCCTGAGGTAGGCAAGGCTTTGGGATCTTATCCCCTTTGCCTCGGAGACCTCGAGCGAGTGCCGTTCAGCATTGGTCCCCACAAACGGGGACCAGACGGAACAGCACTCGTGGGGGGTCTCCCAGGGGATCGGAGGCACCCAGAGGTCCTTGTCCTTTGGGAGGGGTGGTACCCTGGCACTGCTGGTGCCACCTGGGCACCCTGGCTGCAAGCGCCAGGAAACAGGCAGCTAAACACGCTCACTCTGGGACTTTGTTCCCTTTTAGTTGAATCGTGCCCATATTGTGGAAGCTTGGAGTAGGCCCTTTTCTCCTGCAGTATAAATTGTGATTGTTTGAAACTTGGCATTCTTGCATTTGTCCTGATGACTGCAAGGTGAAAAGCTTCAGCAGTATCTCTCTTTTCTGCGATATTCAGGTCGAAAATTCTTGAAAGCTGACTGGCATGTATTTAACCTCTGTGCACCGAGCTACTTTGTGTGAAAGGTGAGTAAATAGACCAATTCCTCGTGAAATACCTTGTGTACCAATTCCTGTGCTGTTCAAGTATTTTCCGATCGCACACTTCAGTCAAGGTAGAAAATGTGAACTTTGCCGAAAGATCTTTTTGAAGTAATAATTCCTTTTTCTTAAAATAGAACCTTACCGCAGATACTGAGGGAGTATTCTGGGTCGGTGGAGAAGGACCCATTGTGGAGAGTAGCGACAGAGTCACTACCCTCCTCCACCTCCTCTTCCTTCACATGATGCCGTGCGCTGTCTGCACTCTCCTCAATGACGGGCTCCGTGACACTTTTGTCATCTTCTGAAAATAGGAGTGAGAAAGAATCAAAATTAACCAAGGTCAATAAAACCTGACAATGATATATTCAAAGCGTTACAATTGCCTTGGAAACAAAATCTTTGGAACATCACTGTCGCGGCCAGCTCTCTGAATGAACAATTCACCGAGTGCCGTTCCTCCGCCTTCTTCCCTTTCCAGATAATAATCCCATTCCCTTTCATAAGTCTCGATCGAACCTGCCTCCCCCACACCCTCAGGCAGTGCATTCCAGGTCCTAACCACTCGCTGGGTGGAAACGTTCCTCCTCCTGTCCCCGTTGCTTCCTTCGCCACTCACCTCAAATATGTGCCCCTCTCATGCTCGATCCTTCCACCAACGGGAACAGTTTGCCCCCCCCCCCATCGGCTCTGTCCAGACCCCCTCGTGATTTTGAACGCCTCGATCAAAATCTCCTCTCAACCTTCTCTTCTCCAAGGAGAAAAGTCCCAACTTCCCCAATCACGTAACTGAAGTGGCTCGACCCTGGAACCATCCTTCTCAATCCTTTCTGCACTCTCTCTAATGCCTTCACAGTTTTCCCCAAAGATAAACATGAGGCATAGGAGGAAGCCATTCAGCCCCTTGAACACGTTCTGTCACTCAAAATGATCATGGCTGATCAACATCTCAACTCCATTTTGCCATCTTTGCTCTAGATCCCATCTAATAAAAATATATCGATCGTTATAGTTCCCAGCACTCGCAGCGTTTGTGAGGGAAGAAAGGAGTACCTAATTTCTATTGTCCTTTAAATGAAAAAGTGCTTCCTGTTTCTGGTCACGAATCCCGGGACCTCTAATTTTAAGATTCGGTCCCTTTGTTTTTGATGTCCCCACCAGACGAAATGGTTTCTCCATATAGACCCGGTGAACATTTTAAACATCTTGAATGGATGACTCCTCAATCTCCTGAACTCAAGGGAACGCAAGCCATGTTTATTCGAGTTGTCCTCATAACTTTTAGAAAATAAATTTAGAGTTCGCAATTCATTTTTTCCAATTAAGGGTCTAAATTGCATGTTCAATCCACCTACCCTGCACATCTTTGGGTTGTGGTGGCGAAACCCACGCAGACACGGGGAGAATATGCAAACTCCACACAGACAGTGACCCAGAGCCGGGATCGAACCTGGGACCTCGGCGCCGTGAGGCAGCAGGGCTAGCCCACTGCGCCACCGTGCTGCCCTCGAGTTGTCCTCATAATTTAACCCTCGAAGCCCCTGTACCATTCTAGTGAATATGCGCTGCATCCCTTCCAAAGTACACGGCATCCATTAAGCTCCTGCGTCAGACGTTTCCAGCTCACCAGCACAGACTGTCAGCCCATCAGAAATATTCAGAAATCTGGTCGTGCCCGGCGCTGGATGGGTTTTGGAGGGGTTTTGCGAGGACTATGTCCAAGGTGGTGAACGCCCGGGTCAAGCCGAGCTGGGGATTAACATTATTTGGGATATCGGACTAGCCGGGAGTGCAGGAGGCGAAAGAGGCCGGTATTCTGGCCTTTGCGTCCCTGGTAGCCCAGCGGAGGATTTTGTTACTATGGAAAGATGCGAAGCCCCCTAGTGTGGAAGCTTGGATCAATGACATGGCAGGGTTCATCAAGCTGGAGAGGATAAAGTTTGCCTTGCGAGGGTCTGTGCAAGGGTTCCTCAGGCGGTGGCAACCGTTCCTAGACTATCTTGTGGAGCGTTAGGAGGCGGCCAGCAGCAGCAGCAGCCCAGGGGCGGGGGGCGGGTTCTTTTGGGATGGCGTTTGGGTTAAGGTGGGGGGTTTCCCTATTTGTGTTTTCTACTGTTATATGGGGGGTTATTGTATTTGGGAAAATCCAGATAATTTCTGCTTGTTGTGTTTTTGTTTCTTTTTCTTGTTGGGTGGGGGGGGGGGTTTGTTGAAAATTTTGAATAAATATATATTTTTTTTAAAAAAGAAATATTCAGAAAGGCCTTCCATAGAAACAGGAGATGGTCATTCAGCTCCTCGAGCCTGAACAGGGTGGGCTATTGAATTAGCTCATGTTTGATCTGTATCTCAACTCCATCTACCCACCTTGTTTCCGTAGCCGTTACTATTCTCACCAAATGAAAAAAAAAATGTTCCTCTCAATTTCGGCATTTCCAATTCGTCCCTCGCCTCAAAGGCCTTCTGGGGAGAGACAGAAGTCCAGATTCCCAGTACCCTGTTGCTGAAGGGGCTCTTCCTGACCTTACTGTTGAACGTCTAGCTCTAATTTTATTTCAAGGTAGTGTCTCCTACAGCTCACTGGGACTAGCAGCAGCCTGGCCAAAGAAAGGCCTTGAAAAACCTCAGCAAGTCCCAAAGTAATTTACAGCTAACTAAGTTCCTTTCTTTTTTATTCATTCAAGGGATGCAGGTGTTCGCTGGCTAGGCCAGCACTTACTGCCCATCCCTAATTGCCCCTTGAGAAGGTGGTGGTGAGCTGCCTTCTTGACCCGCTGCAGTCCATGGGGTGTAGGTACACCCATTGTGCTGTTAGGAAAGGGAGTTCCAGGACTTTGACCCGGCGACAGTGAAGAAACGGCCGATACATTTCCAAGTCAGGATGGTGTGTGGCTTGGAAGGGAACCTCCAGGTGATGGTGTTCGCACCGCCTTGTAGTTTAGGGGGCATAGCAGCCAATTTGCGCATAGTAAGGGCCCGCAAACAGAAACGTGATAATGATTAAATAACTCTGTTATAGCGACATTGGATTAAGCGGGTGCCAAACCCACCCACTTTAAACCAAGATTCTGCTGGCACAGTGTGTCAGTGGACCTATAGTTAAAGCTCTCCCAGAGCCTTGGAGGGGGAGCAGAGGAGATTCACCAGATGATGCCGGGGGCTTCAGTTAGGTGGAGTGAGTACAAAAGCTCTTTTGAGCAGAGAAAGTGGAGGAGAGATTTAACGGAGGTTTTCCAAATTATGAAGGCCGTTGTTAGAGTAAATGAGGGGAAATGGTTTTGATCGGGGATTAGATTAGCAGTCAGAGGACAAGATTGAAGAGTTCCAGGGGGGAGATGGAAACATTTCCTTTTCCAGGGAGCTGTTATGATCTGGAATGCGAGGCCTGAAGGGGGACCGGAAGAAGATTCTGCAGCAACTTCCAACAGGGAACTGGAGATACAAGTCGACCCAACGTACAAGACAACCCCATTATTTTCGGCCCCAAAAGTCATGTTTTTGCATACACTGACTATATAAGCCAACCCCCAAATTTCAACCAAGACATGCTACAGTCGCATTAGTAATCAAAGGATAAGATTGAAGAGTTCCAGAGGGGGAATTTTTCACCCCACAAATGGATGTTTTGCTTACTGGTACCTCACAACTGGGTTCAAATGTGGGCGGCACGGTAGCACAGTGGGTAGCACTGTTGTTTTACAGCTCCAGGGTCCCAGGTTCGATTCCCGGCTTGGATCACTGTCTGTGCGGAGTCTGCACGTTCTCTCCGTGTCTGCGTGGGTTTCCTCCGGGTGCTCCGGTTTCCTCCCACAAGTCCCGAAAGACGTGCTGTTAGGTAATTTAGGTTCTTTTGGACATTCTGAATTCTCCCTTAGTGTACCCGAACAGGCGCCGGAATGTGGCGACTAGGGACTTTTCACAGTAACTTCATTGCAGTGTTAATGTAAGCCTATTTGTGACAATAAAGATTATTATTATAAATGATCCAGCAAGTAAAATGGGTTTGTGATGTGAAAATGTGTGGGGGTTTAAGACACAGAGTAGATCTTGTGCGGCAAACGGCAAAGATAGCGACCACCCACAACCATGCCGGCGGTTCATTTTTATCCTTGCCGTACAGTCGACCCTCATTTCTGGGGGGATTTTTTTTGAGGCTTCAAAGGTCGACTTGTACACCAACATCCACGGTAGACAGTCAAGAAAGGAAAGATTTGGAAAGCTATAGGGAAAGAGCTAGGGAGTGGATTGGATTACTCTTTCCAAGGGGCAGCACGAGCAGGATGGGCTGAGTGGCCTCTATCTGTGCTGGATAATTCAATAAAAGGGCCTACCGTTGCCAGCTTCCGAGCCATTCACAGCTGAGAAGGACATCTTCCATCACGTGCGCCACTGCATTGTGAAAATACGATCCCGGAGGGAAGCTGAGAAAGAAATGTGCAAATCGTTAACGGTGCAGTTTAATTTTATTCTTTCATTTCTTTGCCCGGAATTGCTGAGCTTCAGCTTTGTAATGTAAGACTGCCCAGCGGCCATTCAGACAATGAGAGTAAGAGAGTCAACAGGCTATTCAGCATCAGGGGGCATCATAACTGGTTGGTGTGTCTGTGAACAATAATATCCCCCCCAAAATTACACACACACTTAATCCTATTGGTGTACAACAGTCAGAAGCCGGGAACCCTGGCTGTACTAGGAGAGGTGAGCTCTATTACAGGGCCCTAACACACTTCGGTCAGCCACTGTAGCTGCAGAGGGGTGCAAGTGCCTGAACCCGGAAGCAACCCGCACAGACACAGGGAGAATGTGCAAACTCCACACAGACAGACCCCAGGCCGAAATCTAATCTGGGTCCCTGGCGCTGTGAGGCAGCAGTGCTAGCCACTGAGCCACTGCGCCACCCCAGTCTCAGTAATGGTGACCATGAACCGATCAACAACTGTTGTAAACAGGGAAGGAAATCTGTTGCGTCCTTACCCAGTCTGGCTTATATGTGACTCCAGGCTCACAACAATGTGGTTGACTCTTAACTGCCTCTCTGTAATGGCCCAGAAAGGCACTCAGTTCAGGGGCAATTAGGGATGGGAAACTAAGGCTGGCCTTGCCAGCAATGCCCGCATTCCTTGACAGAATAAGACCAGAGGGGGATCTGGGTGTCCTGGTACGTGAATCAGAAACGTTAGTAGGGGCGGCATGGTGGCGCAGTGGTTAGCACTGCTGCCTCACAGCGCCGAAGACCTGGGTTGGATCCAAAGCCCGGTCACTGTCCGTGTGGAGTTTGCACATTCTCCCCGTGTTTGCGTCGGTCTTACCCCACAACCAAAAGATGTGCAGGAGAGGTGGATTGGCCACACTAAATTGGCCCTTAATTGGAAACAAATGAATTGGGTACTCTAAAAAAAATTTTTTAAGTTAGTGCAGTTATAGCACGTGATTAGCAAGGCAAATGGAATGTTGGTGTTTATTGGAAAGTGGATGGAATATAAAAGTGGGGATGTTTTACTACAGCTGTACAGGGCCGTGGTCAGAAGTACCCCTTTTTTGAAAAAAGATATATAAATGTGCTAGAAGCAGTGCGGAGAAGGTTCACTCAACTCATTCCTAGGATGAAGGAAGAAAGATTGAATAGGTTGGGCTTATACTGCTGGAATTTAGAAGAATGAGAGGTGATCTTACTGAAACATATAAGATTCTGAAGGGATTTGACAGGGGAGACACCAGGAGGCTATTTCCACCTGAAGGGGAAGACTCAAATCAACAGACACAGTTCAAGAATAACAGGTGTCCCTTTTAAGATCGAGATAAAGGTAATTATTTTTCTCTCGGGGGGTCATTAGGCTGTGGAATTAATAATAAGTTATTATTAGAGTCACAAGTAGGCTTACATTAACACTGCAATGACGTTACTATGAAAATCCCCTAGTCACCACACTCCGGCGCCTGTTCAGGTACACGGAGGGAGAATTCGGAATGTCCAATTCACCCAACAAGCGCGTCTTTTCTCATCCCCAAGCAGCAGTGGAGCGTTGGTTCACTGAACTTATTCAAGGAGACAGATTTTTGATGGTCATGGGAGTCAAGGGCTTTGCGGGGAGCAGGCAGGAAACTGGGGTTGAGATCACAAACAGATTAGCCATGATCTTATTGAATGGCTTGACGGGGAACTTCCGGGTGGGGTTCCCATGTGTCTGTTGCCCTTGTCCTTCTAGATGGTGATGGTTGTGGGTTTGGAAGGTGCTGTCGAAAGAGCAGTTACTGCAGTGCATCTTGTAGATGGTACATACAGCTGACACTGTGCATCCGAGGTGGAGAGATTATAGGTTTGTGGACGGGGTGCCAATCAAAGTGGGCTGCTTTGTCCTGGATAGTGTTGAGCTTCCTCAGTGTTGTTGGGCTGCACGCTTCCACGCAAGTGGAGACTATTCCATAACACTCCTGACTTGTGCTTTGTAGATGGTGGACAGGCTTTGGGGGATCAGGAGGTGAGCTACTGTGATGAATGTAGAAGTCATGTTACTAAAAGCCTGGGTTAAGGAATATTTGTTGCAGTAATATTACTAAAGAACCTAAGTTAAGGAATCCAGACTACGTATGTCTGCTAAAGCTGTATTTAAGAAGTTGTAAAAGGTGTGGTCATGATTGAATCAAGCCATTTACTTGCTTTCATAAAGAGGGCTAATGGAACATTGTTATGATTGCTGGAGATTCCCTGGAGAGTAGATAATTTATGAAGGAGTGGTGTTTAGTCCTAGCTAAGCAGGTTATTTGATATCTTAATTGGACACAGGCAATGGGAGAAGCCAGGTCTGTCTGTAGTTTTGAAGTTTGCCATAGGATTTGAGTCTGACAAGACAGAAGGTTTTTAAGTTGAACAGTTTTGCTAAATGCTGCTAGGTTGAGGAGAGACGTAGTGAATCTGCTCGTGAAAGGAACTCTCCCAAGAGGTCTGCACAGCTGATCAAGTAAATCTTTGTTAACTTTACTTATAAATGGCATTTGAACTGTAATGGGTTGCCTAATTGGAATTAGTAGCAGGTGTAAACAGTAAGTTTAAGATTTTCCTGGCATTTAAGAACTGTTTAACTGGTCATTGGAAAGCTTTTATCTTTGATGTTACTGTGGTTAATTCTGTGTTTATATTAAAGTTTATTTGAACATAAAGGATACCTATTGGTCAGAGTTAGCACTCCTGGGATGAAGTGGAGAGGATGCTTCCACTTGTAGAAAAAACTAGAAGCAGAGGACACGGCCTCAGACTAAAGGGATGATCCTTTAAAACAGAGATGAGGAGGAATTTCTTCAGCCAGAGGGTGGTGAATCTGTGGAACTCTTTGCCGCAGAAGGCTGTGGAGGCCAAATCACTGAGTGTCTTTAAGACAGAGATAGATAGGTTCTTGATTAATAAGGGGATCAGGGGTTTTGGGGAGAAGGCAGGAGAATGGGGATGAGAAAAATAACAGCCATGATTGAATGGCGGAGCAGACTCGATGGGCCGAATGGCCTAATTCTGCTCCTATGTCTTCTTATGGTCTAAGTGTCGTTTCCTCACAGTTTTACAAATTTAAAATAATTGTTTGGGGTTCTTGTCTGGTGCTCTAACCAATGCCGGTGTCTGGTCTGGTATCCTAACATTACCCATCACAGAATTCCCAGACGCTGACCTGGCTTTTGTGGCCACAGTATTATCTAGCTGGTCTAGTTCAGTTTCTGGTCAGTGGTAAACCCCCCCGGGATGTTGATAATGGGGAATTCAACAATGCTAATGCCACTGAATGAACTGAATTTACAAGCCAAAACTTCAGAAGTGGAAATTCACCTCTCTGGACTTAGGCTTGAACACACGGCCTCTGACTCAGAGGGGAGGATGCCACGGTGAAATCCCGGCTGTCATGGTGACCCACCTCGAACCAGCCATTATTCAATACCTGGGAAACCATGTAACATACCTGCATTAGCGCACGTTGCCACCCACTGGGCTGCCAGTGCTCACAGCTTCACAACATCTCTCCTGCTCCACGCAGTCCAACTGGGCAAAACCTTCCAGGGGTTCCCCCACTCGTGTTCTTCCTTTCCCGTAAGTGCACAAGAGGAAAGGTCCCACGTTTGGCTCACGTTGGGAGAGTTGGTGTTCGCTGCCCGCCCTGAAACAACACAAGGAAATCGGATGTGACAACTTGCCTGGAATAAAGTTGCAAACCTTAACAAACATGTAGGAAACGTGAGTGGAGGGAGATGTCTTTACGTGAAGTCTTACAAACAGATCTCAGAATCATGGAAAGTAACTTTACAAATCTCAGAGAATAATTACAATGATTTTTTTTAAATTTTCTATTTTTTTCTTTTATATTTAGAGTACCCAAATACTTTTTTCCAGTTAAGGGGCAATTTAGCGTGGCCAATCCACCTAGCCTGCACATCTTTGGGTTGTGGGGGCGAAACCCACGCAAACACGGGGAGAATGTGCAAATCCACACAAACAGTGACCCAGAGCCGGGATCGAACGCGGGTCCTCGGCACCGTGATGTAGCAGTGCTAACCACTGCACCGCCATGCTGCCTCAAAGAGAGAGATCTTAAGGCACATCTTAAGAGAGGTGGAGAGTGGAAGGAAGGAAATTTCAGACATTAGGCACGAGGCAGCTGAAGGCAAGGCCACCAATAGCTCAATAATTAAAACGCACAAGAGGCCAGAATCGGAGAAGGACAGGTCCTCGGCGCCGTGAGGCAGCGGTGCTAACCACTGTGCCATCCATAATTACAATAACCACACATAGGAAAAGTGCTCTCAACCTCCAAATTTGACATCTGCAGGGCTATGGGCTAAGAGCAGGAGAATGAGGCTAATTTGCTGGAACTTTCAAATAATCGACACTTCAAAAGTACTTAACTGGTTGTAAAATACTTTGG
Organism: Scyliorhinus torazame; assembly: GCF_047496885.1. Lineage (NCBI taxonomy): Eukaryota > Metazoa > Chordata > Chondrichthyes > Carcharhiniformes > Scyliorhinidae > Scyliorhinus > Scyliorhinus torazame. The sequence goes on along the minus strand of NC_092735.1, from coordinate 26,649,297 downwards.
GACATCCCGAAGTCACAAGCCCTTTCGTTTTAAAAAAGGAAAAAAAAGTGAGACAGAATTGAACATTTGTCAAGAGTTACAGCTAAATGTAACCTGATGGTTTGTGAAGTTGCTGGGCAGCATTGAGCAGAACCACACAAGCCATCAGCATCCTAGACGTGTTAGTACTGAGCTTAGCTGGGATGTCAGTTTGACTCTGCTGAAAGTCCTGTTGCCTGGATTCGAGCCCCATACAGGTCTTGAGACCAGACACCAGGCTCATCGCGGTGCCATACCGGCAGAGGGCAGCAGTGTCAAGATGTAGCAGCCTTCTGATAAACTATAGTCCTGCCTGTTGTGGTGTTAGGCTGAGGGATGAACAAATGGCTGCCCAGTGATCTCATGTGTTGCTGTGGGATCTTGCTGTGCAAGGCAGCCGCCAAGCTGGTCTACAAAACAACAGTGACTACATCCCAAAAAACACATGCAGTAATTCATTGGCCGTTGGGCACTTCAGGACGTGTGAAAAACTTGGCATAATTGGGGCTGGTTTAGCACAGGGCTAAATAGCTGGCTTTTAAAGCAGACCCAGGCAGGCCAGCAGCATGGTTCAATTCCCGTACCAGCCTCCCCGAACAGGCACCAGAATGTGGCAACTAGGGGCTTTTCACAGTAACTTGTGACTTGAAGCCTACTTGTGACAAGAAGCGATTTTCATTTCTTTTTTTTTTCATAAATGCTGGTTTGTACAGTCTAGGTCACCCCATGATCTAGACAGACAGGGAAGGGGGCAAAATGAATTCATTCCTGCTCCTTCTTTTAAAATAAATTTAGAATAGCCAATTATTTGTTTCCAATTAAGGGGCAATTTAGCGTGACCAATCCACCTATCCTGCACATCTTTGGGTTGCGGGGGTTAGACCCACGTTGACACGGGGAGAATGTGCAAATTCCAGACGGACAGTGACCCAGGGCCGGGATCGAACACGGGTCCTCAGCGCCATAGGCAGCGGTGCTAACCACTGCGCTACCGTGCTGCCCCGGAGTTAATTCCTGCTCCTGGTCAGTGTTCGCCGATACCTGCCGGTTATGGCATGTGCACAAATATTCGATGATGACAGAGTGAAGCACAGATGTCATTCAATCTGTCCTGCCTTTCACCCTATCTCAGACATTCCTTTATTCTCTTCCGACCCACCCCGTGCTCAAGTCCTATTAACTTCTCTAAGTTTTCCCAGTTCTGATGAAAGGTTGTTGACCTGAAACGTTAAATCTCGTTTCGCTCTCCAGAGATGCTGCCTGACCCACTGGAGTGTTTTCAGGCTGAGTTGCGATGCTCTTCCCGGTTCAATAGCCAGTTAACACGTCCTATCCAGGCTCAACAAAAATAGTCATCTGCACAAGAACATCAGGGGCCAGCAATGTGACAACGCAATCTGAGGTCGCAGGTTCAGGGGAAGCAGAAGAAAAATCAAATTTTTTTAATGCAAAACTCAACGCAACAAAAACCCGTCACTGGCTTTTTGATAAATATCAGACTGGAGCACTTTTAAAAGAGTTGGAAAGAAACAAGAAATTAAAGTGAGCCTTCCTGCCAATTATGTCAAACAACATTCTCAACACAAGCTGAACTCAAACACACGAGTGCACTATGAATGAAGGAATTTCAGATATATTGTATTATAGGTATTTGGTGCAGTAAGGGTTAAAGGCCTGGGTTAGTGTGTGTGACTGCTGCAGGCATGTTTTCAAGAATCCTGGTGTGAAAGGTTTTGGGAGCCGGGGTGCAATTAGGGCATCGTAAATCCTTGGGTTAATGGAGTTTTGTTTGGATTAAGGGGTTCCCTGTGGAGTTAAGATACATTGGGCAAGATTCTCCGTTTTGCCGGCGCCCGGGGGTTTCCCGACGGGGTGGGGCGGCCCCACAATGGGAAGCTCCATTGACCGGCCCGCGTAACGGAGAATCCCGCCGGCGGGTCGAGGTAGAACAGTGGCGGGGCAGAGAATCCAGTCCATTGTGTTTCAGCTTGGTAAGAAGAATGAGAGGTACCCTTATTAAGACATATAGAGCTCTCAGGGGCCTTGACAGGGTAGATGCTGAGAGGTTGTCTCCCTTTGTGGGAGAGTCTACGACCAGAGGACATAATCTCAGTGAGGGGTTGCCCATTTAAGACAGAGATGAGGAAGAATTTCTGCTCTCGGAGGGGAGTGAATCTGTGGAATTCTTTACCGCAGAGAGCTGAAATGGCGGAGCAGACTCAATGGGCTGAATGGCCTACTTCTGTCCCTACATCTTATGTTCCTATTAAGGTTCACTATAACATCCTCGCTTTTGTACTCGCTGCTTCTACTTATAAAGCTCAGGATCCCGTACATCTTTTACAACACTTTCTCAACCTAATCTGCCACCAGGCCAAAGAAGGAGCTATTAGGGGAATTGTCCAAATACTTGACAAAGAGAGAGATCTTTTTTTAAATAAATTTAGAGTGCCCAATTCATTTTTTTCCAATTAAGGGGCAATTTAGCGTGGCCAATCTACCTACCCTGCACATCTTTGGGGTGTGGGGGCGAAACCCATGCAGACACGGGGAGAATGTGCAAACTCCACACGGACAGTGACCCAGAGCCAGGATCGAACCTGGGTCCTCGGCGCCGTGAGGCAGCAGTGCTAACCACTAAATGAATGAAATGAAATGAAAATCGCTTATTGTCACAAGTAGGCTTCAAATGAAGTTACTGTGAAAAGCCCCTAGTCGCCACATTCCGGCGCCTGTTCGGGGAGGCTGGTACGGGCTGGTACACACCACCGTGCTGCCCCAAAGAGAGAGATCTTAAGGCACATCTTAAGAGAGGTGGAGAGTGGAAGGAAGGAAATTTCAGACCTTAGGCGCGAGGCAGCTCAACAATTAAAATGCACAAGAGGCCAGAATCAAGGAGCACAAGTATCTCGATGTGTTTTCGGGCTGGAGGAGCTCACAGAGATAGGGAGGGCAGAGGTCACAGGGGAATTTGAAAACAAGGACAAGAATTTTTTTTTTCTCAGATGAATTTGGAGTACCCAATTATTTCTTTTTCCCAATTAAGGGGCAATTTAACGTGGCCAATTCACCTACCCTGCACATCTTTAGGGTTGTGGGGGTGAGACCCACGCAGACACGGGGAGAATGTGCAAACTCCACACCGAGTGACCCTGGGCCGGGATCGAACCCGGGTCCTCGCTGCTGTGAGGCAGCAGTGCTAACCACTGTGCCACCGTGCCAAGGATGAGAATTTTAAAAGGCAAGCTGCCAATAAGGGGAAGCCCTAACCTAGGAATTTCCAGCGTCATTTCACATCAGTCTTGTGGTCCAGCAACGCAAATCTCAGCTGATAAATGGTTGTGTGTGTGTGTGTGTGTGTGTGTGGGGGGGGGGGGGGGGGGGGGGGGGGGGGGGGGAGAGACGTGGTGAGAAATCACATGCAACAGGCTCCTAAACATCAGGGTATCCTCCTGGGTATTCAAAGCTCCCCACTGGGAGAATAAAGTCAGAAAATGATCTAATACTAACGTCATTGTTGAGGAGGAGCCCCAGGGTAAAGTGCGGACAAACAGCTTGACTTGAAGAGTCAGAAAAGCACTTCCTACAAAATTTCAGCATCCTGGTGGAGGAAATGTGAAATGTCAAGCCCTTTTCTCCCATTGCCAGCTTTTCTTCTCCTGAAGGTAGTAAGCGATGCTGGCAGTGTAGCTTCTGGGCAGAGGCAGCTCTGCAAACATGGAGGCAGAGAGGTCATACTCCAGAGACTCATTGATTAAAATTCCAGCCGCACCCGTACCCCAACTCCGAAGTTTATCCCATTTCCGAATATCATGTTGCTGCTCCTATTTCTTTTGTTCCATTGCTTACTGAAATGATTGGAGCAGAACCAAGTCATTGAGCCCCTCGCGCCTGGTCTGCCATGGCTGATCTTCGACCTCAGCTCTACCTTCCTGCCTTTTCCCAGCCATATGAATACTATGTTTACGAGAGCAGGTCAGAGGCTGAGAATTCTGCGGCAAGTAACTCAGCTCCGAACCTCCCAAAACTTATCCCATCATCTCCAAGGCTTAAGTCAGGAGCATGATGGAATACTCGCCACTTGCGGCTCGAACAACACAAAAGATGCTCCCTGGGTTCCCCACCCCTCAATGGGGGAGCTTATACACAACTGGGCTCACAGGGAGGTTAATTACTTCTACCCCGTAGGTTATACCAGAAATATATCGCCGTTCCTTCACTGTCACTGGGTTAAAATCCTGTAATGCCATCCCTAACAGCACTGTGGGTGTGCCTCCATGGACTGCAGTGGTTCAAGAAAGCAGCTCACCACCATCTTCTCAAGGGTAATCAGGGTGGCCCTTCTATCCTCTGAAAGAACAGGGAAAAAAGATCCCCATATCCCTGAATTCCTTCTGTATCCAAAAATCTATTGATCTCGGTTTTCTGATTATTTTCAATGGCCGAGTATCCAAAGCTTTCGGGGGCAGAGAATAATAAATATTCACAAATCTCTCGAGGGGATTTCTCCTCATCCCGGTCCTAACTCGTCGACCCCTTACCCTGAGACTGTGACCGCGGGTTCTAAATTCCCCAAGCCTGACCCTCTTCCCACATCTGGGCAGCATGGTGGCACAAGTGGATAGCACTGTGGCTTCACAGCGCCAGGGTCCCAGGTTCGATTCCCCGCTGGGTTACTGTCTGTGCGGAGTCTGCACGTTCTCCCCGTGTCTGCGTGGGTTTGCTCCGGGTGCTCCGGTTTCCTCCCACAGTCCAAAGACGTGCAGGTTAGGTGGATGGCCCATGCTAAATTGCCCTTAGTGTCCAAAAGGTTAGGAGGGGTTATTGGCTATTTGGGTTAATGGGATAGGGTGGAAGTGAGGGCTTAAGTGGGTCGGTGCAGACTCGATGGGCCGAATGGCCTCCTTCTGCACTGTATGTCCTGTGAATTTATGAATCTATCCTGCCAAGCCCTCTCAGAATTACCTCTCATTCTCCTAAATTACCGGCAATTACATCTCATTCTCTTACACTCTCATGAATGGACACCTTGTCTACTCAATTCGCCTCATAGGATAATCCCCTCATTCCCCAGAGTGCCTCTGATCAGCAACTAGCAGCCCTGGTACAAAGAACAAAGAACAAAGAACAAAGAAATGTACAGCACAGGAACAGGCCCTTCGGCCCTCCAAGCCCGTGCCGACCATACTGCCCGACTAAACTACAATCTTCTACACTTCCTGGGTCCGTATCCCTCTATTCCCATCCTATTCATTTATTTGTCAAGATGCCCCTTAAATGTCCCTATCGTCCCTGCTTCCACTACCTCCTCCGGTAGTGAGTTCCAGGCACCCACTACCCTCTGCGTAAAAAACTTGCCTCGTACATCTACTCTAAACCTTGCCCCTCTCACCTTAAACCTATGCCCCCTAGTAATTGACCCCTCTACCCTGGGGAAAAGCCTCTGACTATCCACTCTGTCTATGCCCCTCATAATTTTGTATACCTCTATCAGGTCGCCCCTCAACCTCCTTCGTTCCAGTGAGAACAAACCGAGTTTATTCAATCGCTCCTCATAGCTTATGCCCTCCATACCTCTCGCTCTCATGTGAGTCTAGGCAGTGAATATCAATAGCATTATTTGATCCTAGTGAGCAACATGGCAAATTCTGATCCTCCACTCAATCAATGTCAACACTTGAACACTATTTTAGGGGTAGGAGACTTTGGATTGTGACTTGAAGCAGGAACTGTTGGTTTTTCTCTTGCCTTGATTCAAATTGGATGGGGTCTTGAAGGAACTAAACTCATAGGGGCTGCGGGGATAGAGAGAGGGGGAATGGCACCAAGTGGGTGGCTCCACAGAGAGCCAGCATGGGTCTCAGTGGGCCAAATGGCCTCCTTCTGTGTCGTAATGTCTCCGTGTCTAGGGACACAAGCTAAGTGCAACCAAGATCGGCCATGGTCTTATTGAACGGCGGGCAGGATCGAGGGGCCAAATGGCATGCTCCTGCTCCTATTTCGTATGTTTGCATGAAACAGCAAACACCAGCGACTAAAGAGGGCGATGGTCAAGCAACGCAAGATTCAAAAGCGTTACACACTGAACATTTTACATTCTGAACTCATGCTCAGTGAGGACATTCCTTCAAACTCTTCTTAAATAGGACCTTCACTCCCAGCTGCCAAAGACGAAACTTTCAGCCTACTGTTGTGGGCTGGATTGAGAATCAGATGCCGCAGCTCCCCAACCAGAGAAAATTAACACTGCTTCTTAAAGCATCACCAATGTTCAATTGTAAATGCCCAATGCAGCATCAACATGGTATAGGCTCCCTATTCCTTCCCCATATTCCCAGTTCTTGCTGGAATATGCTTCCATGAGCTGTCAGTACTGCACCGGAGTGACACTCGCCGTGGTTGCATGAATGCTATTTGACTAGGGAAGGCATCACATGAGTAACCAGTCCAGATAGGGAGTTCCCCCTCCGACCTGAGGAAGTAGAGAGGGCTCCAGAACCAATGGCAGCCCGACTGATACTCACTGCAGTGTGGTTACTGAGACACACACACACCAGGCTGCATCTGGGCTTCGTAGCAACTAGGAAAGGTAGCAGGTGAGCCGTACTATTGGCCTCCTTCAGACTTAGGGAGGTGAAGGATAAGTCAGGTTTCCTGATCTGGATCATTAGCCACAAGATATAAAAACACGGACATCATGGACTACTTACTCCAGACATTTTTTAAAAATATAAATTTAGAGTACCCAATTCATTTTTTCCAATTAAGGGGCAATTTAGCGTGGCCAATCCACCTACCCTGCACATCTTAGGGTTGTGGGGGTGAAACCCACGCAAACACGGGGAGAATGTGCAAACTCCACACGGACAGTGACCCAGAGCCGGGATCGATCCTGGCAGTGCTATCCACTGCGCCACCGTGCTGCCCCCTACTCCAGACATATTAAGCAGGTTCCACATGAGATGCATTTGGAACATCATGGACGTCAAATGGAAGGGCAAAGCGCCCAACACAGAGGTACTTCGTAGAGCAGAAATGGCTGATATTGAAACACTCACCATCAGAGCCCAGCTCAGAGGGCGAATGACTGATGATAAAAACCCTAAGGGGGTCAAGTATTCACAATTTAAACTTGGACACCACCTGCTGGGTAGGTCGAGATCAAGGCTCAAGGCCTCCTTGAAGGCGAAGCTCAGGAAATGGGGCCTGCCCACCACCAACATGAGAGATATGTGCCCATGAAAGGCCTTCCCGGGGAGCAATCACCAGTAGTGGTGCTGCTTCCTTCCAACGGCAAAGAATGCAGGCAGCTAAAGATGATGGACATGCTAGAAAGACTAAAAAGGTCACTCCGTTTGCTCGCACTTTGGAAAGCCAGCCAGGTCTGCAACTGGCCTCCACAACCACGTTACAAGGCAGAACACATGACTCTACGCAAGCAAGAAATAGTCATCCTCAATAACGAAGAGAAAACAAAAGTAGCACACACTTCTTGTGTTGTTTCGTTTTACGTTTCCGACCGATTTGAGTAACAGGCACCACAGGACCTCAGAGTCCTGTATATCCTTTTGTGGTTTTTCTTGCATCCACGTCATGGGTTTGACTAATCGGCCAAGATGAACGACATCCAATTGTTTAAAATGCACAGAAAGACAAACCTGGGGAGCAAACGAAAGGTCAGATGAACAGTTACTCAAGAGGGGGAGCACCTTGAGGGGTGGGTCATTCGAACCATGACTGCTTTCAATTCACACCTACAGAGAGAGAGATCAGGGGTGCGACTTAACGGGAAAATTTTCAAAGTGTCATTTTGGGCGCAATTGGCAGGTTGTTGGTTGTTTCTCGGCGGTCGCGTTTGCGAGATCGCGGCCCGTATTTAACCGCAATTAATGCTGGAAATGAACCCCCACGGGCTCCTCGCCACGGGTGATTCTGATTCATCGTCTGATTCGCCCGACTCGCGCCTCAGTGTCGCGCCCCTATCAGAGGGGTGCTGCTTTTAAACGCTCCCTCGCCACTCACTCCCAGTCAACGCACAGGCGTGGCAGCGCGCAGACCTGCTCCTCGCTTTGGGGATACCGACCTGGCCAGGATTCTCGATGCTGTGGATGAGGGATGGCACAGTCTGTTGCCCCGAGGAGGTCGGAGGACCAGCAGCAGGGTCACCAATACTGCCTGGGAGGCAGTGGCAGTCAGTGCGGGCAGCATGACCAGGAGGACCGCTGTACAATGTAGGAAGAAGACCAACAACCTCCACTGAGCTGGAAGGATAAGTTACCACCTCTCTCCTGGCATCAGTTCCAGCTGCCGCCCCTCAAATTCCCAAACATCCCCCCAATCCACTGGCTGGCACCTCGCACCCTCCCCACACCCGATCTTTGTGCTGCTTCCTCAGAACCCCCTGGCACCCACCAGCACAACCCCTTCATGTCCAGGTGCAGTGCCCACACTTTCCACCTGCTATGGACACACCTGACCCATCAAGCACGTGGCTCACAATGTCCTCTCTTCCCCACAGGAGAAGATAGGCCGTAATAAGCAGGAAAGGGGCAAGACGAGGGGGGGGGGGGGCAGAATACAAGAGATTAGCGTCCTTACCCCTTATGAAGAAGGGACCCTGGAAATCGTAGGGTTGCCCGAGGAGAGAACAGTCACCGGCAGCGAGGTTGGCTTGTGCTGCACAGGTGTGGAACCACAGCCCCTTCATCCAGATGTGTCTCAAACATCCCCCCCCTCTGCGAGGTTGGGGCTGATACAGCTGAAGGGGGTGTATGGAGCGCACCTTACAAGGGCGAGGATGAGCCGGCTCTTTGAGGGGGTCGAAGACGTGTGTGAAAGTTGCGGGGGGTGGGGGGGGTCCCCGCAAACCACGTTCATATGTTTTGGTCCTGTCCAAAGCTGGAGGATTACTGGAAGGAGGTTTTTAGGGTAATCTCTAAAGTGGTACACGTGAAACTGGACCCGGGCCCTCGTGAGGCCACATTCGGGGTGTCGGATCAGCCGGTGTTGGAAATGGGCGCGGAGGCAGATGTTGTAGCCTTCGCCTCGTTGATCGCCCGAAGGCAGATCCTGTTAGGGTGGAGATCAACCTCTCCACCCTGTGCCCTGGCGTGGCAGGGGACCTGCTGGAATTCTTGACGCTTAAAAAGGTCAAATTTGAACTGAGGGGAAGGATGGAGAGGTTCTACAATTCATGGGTGTTATTCATTATGCACTTTTGAGAATTGGATCACATCGAACATTACGGGAGGGAGCAGGGAGGGTGGGCAGAGGGGGACTGTCTGTGTTAATGGTGATTATGGATGATTCCTTTTTGTCATTTGTTTATGCTGACATGCGGGCCAATGTTTGGGGTTTGATGGGAGGATGGGATCGTTGTTATTGATATGGGGATTGACATTACATTTGTTACTGATTATTGTTTATTGTTGGGTGTATATTTGAGAGAAAATGTGAAAAAGGAGAATAAAATTTTTTTTTTTTTAAATCCCCCCCTCGCCACCCAAAAGACCACCTCGGAGGAGAGCTCCGAGGAGATCTCCATCATCACAGTTATAATAATAATAATCTTTATTGTCACAAGTAGGCTTACATTAACACTGCAATGAAGTCACTGTGAAAAGCCATCCCCACCTTACACCAGTGCAGAGGCACACACCTCAGTGGGTAACATTAGTGGACAGGCTTCTGAGGCATAATCTGGCGAGCACAATGCAGTTGCTGATGCACATAAGGCAGGTGGAGGCAGGAACATGCAAGGGAATCAGCAGTCGGAGGTCTGCTGGATCCCAGGACTCAGTCGGGTCCCAGTCAGATGCCGTGCCTCTGGACAAGAATCTCCCAGAGCAGATGCAGATGCTATGACAGGGCCGTGAGATTCAAGAGGAGATGTCAGCAATATTCCAGTGAGCGCATAGCCAATTGGAGGAGTCCCAAAGGCTACAGGTACAGGAGATGGTGCCAACAATGCATGGCACCGAGACCAACACTGCTAGGGTGGCAACTGCAGTGGAAACCCTGGAGAACAACATCCGCGTCTTGAGTGCTGGTGCCCAAGGCATGGCCCAGTCTGCGACTACCATAGCCGAAGGCCACGACACCATGTCCCAGTCACTGAGCGACATCTCCTAGCTGCGATTGAGCGGTACGGTAGCACAGTGGTTAGCACTGTTGTTTCACAGCGCCAGGGACCCGGGTACGATTCCCGCCTTGGGTCACTGTCTGTGCGGAGTGTGCGCGTTCTCCCTGTGTCTCTGTGACGTTCCTCCGAGTGCTCCGGTTTCCTCCCACAAGTCCCGAAAGACGTGCTTGTTAAGTGAATTGGACATTCTGAATTCTCCCTCGGTGTACCCGAACGGGCGTCGGGGTGTGTCGACTAGGGGATTTTCACCGTAACTTCAATGCAGCATTAATGTACTACTTGTGACAATAAAGATTATTATATTATTATTATACCTTTGTAGGATCAAAGGCTTCCCTGGGATTTACTGAGTACTGATGGCTAATATGATGTGAACACCTGGAATACTGTGCACAGGTTTGGGTCCCCTCATCTTAGGAATGATATTCTGGACTTCCGGGTGCGGCGATGACCAGCTAAGTCGCACGTTTCGGCAGCTCCCGGTGGAACGGACTTTTGGGCTCTTGATAGGAGCCCCAACGGCAATTTTAACGGCTAAAAACACCGTGCGGTAAACCAGAAGGGAATTCCCCCTGGACACGGATGGAAAAAGGAGGAAAGTGGCCGGATTGCAGCGGATCCTTTGGAACAGCGGCAAGGAAGGCAAGCAAAAACCAAGATGGCGTCGGAAGGTGGCAGTTTCATATGGGGCCCTGAACAACAAGAGTTTTTGAAATGCTGCGTGGAAGAGATCAAAAAGGAAATGAAGAAAGAACTGTTGGCCCCGATATTACAGGCGATCGAAGGGCTAAAGGAGGAACAAAAGACCCAGGAGCAGGAGCTTCGGGTCGTGAAGGCGAAGGCAGCCGAGAATGAGGACGATATACAGGGCCTGGTGGTGAAGACGGAGATACAGGAGGCACATCAGAAACGATGTGTGGAGAGGTTGGAGGCACTGGAAAACAACGCAAGGAGGAACAACCTGAGGATTCTTGGTCTTCCTGAAGGTGTGGAGGGGGCGGACGTCGGGGCATATGTGAGCACGATGCTGCACTCGTTAATGGGAGCGGAGGCCCCGACGGGTCCATTGGAGGTGGAGGGAGCGTACCGAGTTATGGCGCGAGGATCGAGAGCAGGAGAAACTCCCAGAGCCATAGTGGTGAGATTCCTCCGTTTTAAGGATAGAAAAATGGTCCTTAGATGGGCGAAGAAAACTCGGTGCAGTAAATGGGAGAACGCGGTGATCCGCGTTTATCAAGACTGGAGTGCGGAGGTGGCGAGAAGGAGGGCGAGCTTTAATCGGGCCAAGGCGGTGCTTCATAAAAGGAAGATAAAATTTGGAATGCTGCAACCGGCAAGACTGTGGGTCACATATCAAGGGAGGCACCACTACTTTGAGACGGCGGATGAAGCGTGGACTTTTATTGTAGAAGAAAAATTGGAATGAGTGGACTATTAAAAAGAACGTTTGGACAAAGTGGTGGGGCGAATGTGGGGGGCGAAGAGGGGTTTTATGTTCTAATCCTGCGGTATGGTAACTTTTCTCTCTCCCACAGGTGGTGATGGGGGGAGGTGGGGAGGGAGAGGAGATGGGGCGTTGGCCATGGGGGGCAGGGCCAAGGGAGAAGCGCGGGCTTGGCTCCCGCGCTATGATAATTATGGCGGGAATGGAGAAGCAGGAAGGAGGGGGCGTCGCACGGTGCGAGCCGTGGTCACGGGGGGAAGCCGAGGTCAGCCAGAGTTTGCTGACTTCTGGGAGCAACATGGGGGGAGTAATTACGCTAGCGGGGGGTCTAGCGGGGGGGGTGGGAGGGGGGGAATTACTGGGTTGCTGCTGCTGGGGAAAGGGGGGAGCGGGTACGGGAGAGGATGGGCGGGGGGGGCACCGCCTGGGGGAGATACAGCTGCGTGGGAACTGGGTGAGAAGCTGGAAAAAGATGATGGCTAATCGGCAAGGGGGGGGGGGGGGTGGGAAGCCCCCCAACTCGGCTGATCACGTGGAACGTGAGAGGGCTCAACGGGCCGATAAAGAGGGCACGGGTACTCGCACACCTTAAGAAACTTAAAGCAGATGTGGTTATGTTACAGGAAACGCACCTGAAACTGATAGACCAGGTTAGGCTGCGCAAAGGATGGGTGGGGCAGGTGTTCCATTCGGGGCTGGATGCGAAAAACAGGGGGGTGGCTATATTAGTGGGGAAGCGGGTGATGTTCGAGGCAAAGACTATAGTGGCGGATAACGGGGGCAGATACGTGATGGTGAGTGGCAAACTACAGGGAGAGATGGTGGTTTTGGTAAACGTGTATGCCCCGAACTGGGATGATGCCAATTTTATGAGGCGAATGCTAGGACGCATTCCGGACCTAGAGACGGGAAAGCTGATAATGGGGGGAGACTTTAACACGGTGTTGGAACCAGGACTGGATAGGTCGAAGTCCAGGACTGGTAGGAGGCCAGCAGCAGCCAAGGTGCTTAAGGATTTTATGGAGCAGATGGGAGGTGTGGACCCGTGGAGATTCAGTAGACCTAGGAGTAAGGAGTTCTCGTTTTTCTCCTATGTCCATAAAGTCTATTCGCGCATAGACTTTTTTGTGCTGGGTAGGGCATTGATCCCGAAGGTGAGGGGAACGGAATATACGGCGATAGCCATTTCGGATCATGCCCCACACTGGGTGGACTTGGAGATAGGGGAGGAAACAGGAGGGCGCCCACCCTGGAGAATGGACATGGGACTAATGGCGGATGAGGGGGTGTGTCTAAGGGTGAGGGGATGTATTGAAAAGTACTTGGAACTCAATGACAATGGGGAGGTCCAGGTGGGAGTGGTCTGGGAGGCGTTGAAGGCGGTGGTTAGGGGGGAGCTGATATCAATAAGGGCACATAAAGGGAAGCAGGAGAGTAAGGAACGGGAGCGGTTGCTGCAAGAACTTTTGAGGGTGGACAGACAATATGCGGAAGCACCGGAGGAGGGATTGTACAGGGAAAGGCAAAGGCTGCATGTGGAATTTGACTTGCTGACTACAGGCACTGCAGAGGCACAATGGAGGAAGGCGCAGGGTGTTCAGTATGAATATGGAGAGAAGGCGAGCAGATTGCTGGCACACCAATTGAGGAAAAGGGGAGCAGCGAGGGAAATAGGGGGAGTGAGGGACGAGGACGGAGAGATGGAGCGGGGAGCGGAGAGAGTGAATGAAGTGTTCAAGACATTTTATAAAAAATTATATGAAGCCCAACCCCCGGATGGGAGGGAGAGAATGATGGACTTTTTGGATCGGCTGGAAATTCCCAAGGTGAAAGAGCAGGAAAGGGTGGGACTGGGAGCACAGATCGAGGTAGAAGAAGTGGTGAAAGGAATTAGGAGTATGCAGACGGGAAAGGCCCCGGGACCGGACGGATTCCCAGTTGAATTCTATAGGAAATATTTGGACTTGCTCGCCCCGGTACTGACGAGGACCTTTAACGAGGCAAAGGAAAGGGGACAACTGCCCCCGACTATGTCTGAAGCAACGATATCGCTTCTCTTAAAGAAGGAAAAGGACCCGCTACAATGCGGGTCCTACAGACCAATTTCCCTCCTAAATGTGGATGCCAAGGTCCTGGCCAAGGTAATGGCAATGAGAATAGAGGAATGTGTCCCGGGGGTGGTTCACGAGGACCAAACTGGGTTTGTGAAGGGGAGACAGCTGAACACGAATATACGGAGGCTGCTAGGGGTAATGATGATGGCCCCACCAGAGGGTGAAACGGAGATAGTAGTGGCGATGGATGCCGAGAAAGCATTTGATAGAGTAGAATGGGATTATTTGTGGGAGGTGTTGAGGAGATTTGGTTTTGGAGAGGGGTATGTTAGATGGGTGCAGCTATTGTATAGGGCCCCAGTGGCGAGTGTGGTCACGAATGGACGGGGATCGGCATATTTTCGGCTCCATAGAGGGACTAGGCAGGGATGTCCTCTGTCCCCATTACTGTTTGCACTGGCGATTGAGCCCCTGGCGATAGCGCTGAGGGGTTCCAAGAGATGGAGGGGAGTACTTAGGGGAGGAGAAGAACACCGGGTATCTTTGTATGCGGATGATTTGCTACTATATGTGGCGGATCCGGCGGAGGGGATGCCAGAAATAATGCGGATACTTGGGGAGTTTGGGGAGTTTTCAGGGTATAAACTGAACATGGGGAAGAGTGAGCTGTTTGTGGTGCATCCAGGGGAGCAGAGTAGAGAAATAGAGGACCTACCGTTGAGGAAGGTAACAAGAGACTTTCGTTACCTGGGGATCCAGATAGCTAAGAATTGGGGCACATTGCACAGGTTAAATTTAACGCGGTTGGTGGAGCAGATGGAGGAAGATTTCAAGAGATGGGATATGGTAGCCCTGTCAATGGCAGGGAGGGTGCAGGCGGTTAAGATGGTGGTCCTCCCGAGATTCCTCTTTGTGTTTCAGTGCCTCCCGGTGGTGATCACGAAGGCTTTTTTTTAAAAGGATAGAAAAGAGCATCATGGGTTTTGTTTGGGCCGGGAAGACTCCGAGAGTGAGGAAGGGATTCTTACAGCGTAGTAGGGATAGGGGGGGGGCTGGCACTACCGAGCCTAAGTGAGTACTATTGGGCCGCTAATATTTCAATGGTGAGTAAGTGGATGGGAGAGGAGGAGGGAGCGGCGTGGAAGAGATTAGAGAGGGCGTCCTGTAGGGGGACTAGCCTGCAGGCTATGGTGACAGCCCCATTGCCGTTCTCACCGAGGAACTACACCACAAGCCCGGTGGTGGTAGCTACACTGAAGATTTGGGGACAGTGGAGACGACATAGGGGAAGGACTGGAGCATTGGGGGGGTCCCCGATAAGAAACAACCATAGGTTTGCCCCGGGGGGAATGGATGGGGGATATGGAATGTGGCAAAGAGCAGGAATAACGCAACTGAAAGATCTATTTGTGGATGGGAAGTTCGCGAGTCTGGGAGCGCTGACCGAGAAATATGGGTTGCCCCAAGGGAATGCATTCAGGTATATGCAATTGAGGGCTTTTGCGAGGCAACAGGTGAGGGAATTTCCGCAGCTCCCGACACAAGAGGTGCAGGACAGAGTGATCTCAAAGACATGGGTGGGGGATGGTAAGGTGTCAGATATATATAGGGAAATGAGGGACGAGGGGGAGACTATGGTGGATGAACTAAAAGGGAAATGGGAAGAAGAGCTAGGGGAGGAGATCGAGGAGGGGCTGTGGGCAGATGCCCTAAGCAGGGTAAACTCGTCGTCCTCGTGTGCCAGGCTAAGCCTGATTCAGTTTAAGGTATTACACAGGGCACATATGACTGGAACACGGCTCAGTAAATTTTTTGGGGTGGAGGATAGGTGTGCGAGGTGCTCGAGAAGCCCAGCGAATCATACCCATATGTTTTGGGCATGCCCGGCACTACAGGGGTTTTGGATGGGGGTGACAAAGGTGCTTTCAAAAGTAGTAGGAGTCCGGGTCGAACCAAGCTGGGGGTTGGCTATATTTGGGGTTGCACAAGAGCCGGGAGTGCAGGAGGCGAGAGAGGCCGATGTTTTGGCCTTTGCGTCCCTAGTAGCCCGGCACAGGATCTTGTTAATGTGGAAAGAAGCCAAGCCCCCGGGGGTGGAGACCTGGATAAATGATATGGCGGGGTTTATAAAACTAGAGCGGATTAAGTTCGTCCTAAGGGGGTCGGCTCAAGGGTTCACCAGGCGGTGGCAACCGTTCGTCGAATATCTTGCGGATAGATAGATGGGGGGAAAAAAAGAAGGCAGCAGCAGCAGCCCAGGATTTGGGGGGGGGGGGGGGTGTAGCTTGTGACAAGGCAGTTGCCAATTAGGGCCAGTTTTCATGTTTGTTATTTAATATTTATTCATTTTTTGGTTTTTGTTTTTTGTTTATATAAAATAGGTCATTGATATCTGTGTTGTTATAATATTGTGTAAAGGATGCACAATGTACTGTGTTGGTTGACCAAAAATTTTCAATAAAATATTTATTTTAAAAAAAAGGAATGATATTCTGGCATTGGAGACAGTCCAGAGAAGGTTCACGGGGTTGATCCCGGGTATGGAGGGATTTTCTTTCGGGACTTGTGGGAGGAAATCGGAGCAGCTGGAGGAAACCCACGCAGACACGGGGAGAATGTGCAGACTCCACACAGTGACCCCAAGCCAGGACTCGAACCTGGGACCCTGGCACTGTGAAGCATCAGTGCTACTGTGCTACCGTGCAAATCGAATCCAGCAAGCTCAGGATTCGGGTATCACCACATCTAAAACTGCCCGCAATATGAATTCCTGCACCATCGGACCTGCCCCGCATCCCAGCGTTGAGAGGCTAACTGCTACCAAATGAAAACTAATCAGCACACCATTGAAGACTGCCCCTTACAAAATTCAGCGGCTTGCTCCGAGGTCTCCGTTTAGCCACTGCGGCAGCTATTGCCTGGCTCAAATAAAAAAAACATATTTTCCAATTCACCAGACCACACACACCTCAGCAAGATTAGCAGTCAACTGCTACTCCATCCATCAGTGCCACTCCTGGAGTGGGCTGGCAGAAGCCGCACACTGACACTCAAACCTTCCATTCCACCTCTTCCCCCACGTATGCGCAGATAGATCCCCCACAACACCACAGCTGAGAACCACAAGCACCTACATGCATCCTACTACAAGCCTGGGAGGCTCCATCCATTGCAAAACGAAACCTTTCGTTCTTAAAATAAAAAGATAAACGTGAAGAAAAGTTGCCAACCAATCCGCTCTCTCTTCTCACAGGTGCCGGTTTAGCTCAGCGGACTGGACAGCTGGCTTCTGATGCGGATGAGGCCAACGGTGTGGGTTTGATTCCCGTACCGGCAGAGGTTATCCAGCCTTCTCACCCTTGCCCCTCGCCTGAGGTGTGATGATCCTCAGGTTAAATCACCACCAGTCAGCCCTCCCCCATCAAAGGGGAAAGCAGCCCATGGTCATCTGGGAAAATGGCGACTTTACTTCTTCTCCTACAGTATTAGTTGTTGTTTTCCCCATTACAGGCGGTATTTTCTTATCCTGACGAGTGCAATACAAAAGCCGATTTATCATTCTTCAAAGCTCAATTTTATTTTCCCTGGGTCTGCTTGATGGAAACACATTGCGCCATACAGAACAACCAAACCGGACAGATCAGTAACTGTGCAGAACGCAGATTATTCTCTATCGCTGCCTCTCGCTCGATGTTTTCTCACAGATTAAAAGCAGGACCCGGTATTTCCTTTTGTGGATTTTCTTGCACCCAAGTCATGGATTTGACGAATGTTGCAACATCCAATGGCTCAAAATCCGGAGGAATACAAAGCTGGCTAGCAAGCAGAAGGTCAGATCAACAACTATTACAGTACTTGAAGTGGAGGGGTGTGTGTGGTGTGAGAGTGGAAGGGGTTTGGGTCAGACAAAACACATCAAGTTTACAACTGGCACCAAAAATAAAATAACCAGGGATCAGATCTCCCACACCAGGCAAATCATTTAGTTTCTGATTCACGACTCAAAGCCATTTTTGAAACTTGTGTTTGCTTTCCACACATGAGGATGGTGTTTCTTTTTCTTGAGCCAAGTCAGAGATTTGAGGGGGCGGGTTGTAAAAGTCAGAGGTTTTAAAGTCCCTGGTGTTTGATGCAGAAAGAGAGCGAGGATCCCAGCCTGGGCCTCAGACAATCATGCAGTAAACAAAACAGCCCCTCCCTCACCATCAAACCCTCCCCTCACCATCAACAACATCAACACCCCTTCCTCACCATCAACACCCCCCCCCCTCACCATCAACAACATCAACACCCCCCCTCACCATCAACACTCCCCCACCATCAACACCCCCCTCACCATCAACACCCCCCCCCACCATCAACACTCCCCCCCCACCATCAACACTCCCCCCCCACCATCAACACTCCCCCCCCACCATCAACACTCCCCCCTCACCATCAACACTCCCCCCCTCACCATCAACACTCCCCTCACCATCAACACCCCCCTCACCATCAACACCCCCCTCACCATCAACACCCCCTCCTCACCATCAACATCCCCCCTCACCATCAACACCCCCTCCCCACCATCAACACCCCCTCCCCACCATCAACACCCCCCCTCACCATCAACACCCCCTCCCCACCATCAACACCCCCTCCCCACCATCAACACCCCCCCCCCTCACCATCAACAACATCAACACCCCCCCCTCACCATCAACACTCCCCCACCATCAACACCCCCCTCACCATCAACACCCCCCCCACCATCAACATCCCCCCCCACCATCAACACTCCCCCCTCACCATCAACACTCCCCCCTCACCATCAACACCCCCCTCCCCACCATCAACACCCCCCCTCACCATCAACACCCCCCCTCACCATCAACACCCCCTCCCCACCATCAACACCCCCTCCCCACCATCAACCACCCCCTCACCATCAACATCCCCCCCCTCACCATCAACTCTCCCCCTCCTCACCATCAACACCCCCCTCCCCACCATCAACACCCCCCTCACCATCAACACCCTCCTCACCATCAACACTCCCCCTCCTCACCATCAACACTCCCCCTCCTCACCATCAACACACCCCCTCCTCACCATCAACACTCCCCCCTCACCATCAACACCCCCCTCACCATCAACACTCCCCTCACCATCAACACCCCCCCTCACCATCAACACCCCCCCTCACCATCAACACTCCCCTCACCATCAACACTCCCCCCCTCACCATCAACACTCCCCCCCTCACCATCAACACTCCCCCCCTCACCATCAACACTCCCCCCCTCACCATCAACACTCCCCCCTCACCATCAACACTCCCCCCCTCACCATCAACACTCCCCCCCTCACCATCAACACTCCCCCCCTCACCATCAACACTCCCCCCCTCACCATCAACACTCCCCCCTCACCATCAACACCCCCCCCCACCATCAACACCCCCCTCCTCACCATCAACACTCCCCCTCCTCACCATCAACACCCCCTCCCCACCATCAACACCCCCCTCACCATCAACACCCTCCTCACCATCAACACCCCCCTCCTCACCATCAACACTCCCCCCTCACCATCAACACTCCCCCCCCTCACCATCAACACTCCCCCCCTCACCATCAACATCCCCCCTCACCATCAACATCCCCCCTCACCATCAACACCCCCCCTCACCATCAACACCCTCCTCACCATCAACACTCCCCCCCCTCACCAATAATAATGCAGCAATTTAAACAGGATCTACCCCTTCACATAACATTGCTGTCAAGGGCCGGTTGGATCATTACCTCCTTACCCGGCGGCGGGTGATTTCCGGGCCGGGTGGAACTTTCCCCCTCTCCCACCTCTCCCGCAGCTTTGACAACTTCAGGGGAACCCGCGGGCGCAACCGAACTCTGCACTGGGCCTTCCTCTCCTCCCCTCCCTCCCCCACAGTCCCCGCCCCTCTACCCCCCTCCCATTGGTCGCCCGCCGCCCATCCGCCACTCCCGTTGGCCGCCCGTCCCGTCCCTCCCATTGGCCGACCGCCCATCTGCCCCGCCCATTGGCCGCCCGGCTCTCCCTCCCATTGGGCCGTCGGCCGGCCCGTCCCTCGCATTGGCCCGCGCCCGTCCGACATTGCCCGCCGCCCGCCCAGCCCTCCCATTGGTCCGCGCCGACGTCACCCGGCGCCCGGCTGCCAATCAAGTTCGGTGGAGGCGCGCTCGGCGTCGGCGTCACATCCGCCGGAGGACGGCGCCGGACGATGTCGGATTTTTTTTTGTTCCTTCCCTCTCGACGGTTGAAGTGAGCGCAGCCGCCGGGGCTCATCAAAATAAAAGTTTATTCGGTATTTCCATTCGCAGCCGTTTGTTTGTATTCCCCGCCCGGGGGACGGGGCTGGTCCAGCCAGCTTTGCCCGCTGCCTTTTGCGACATTGGGCGCCATCTTTGTGCGGGGCGCCATCTTTGTGCGGGGCGCCATCTTTGTGCGGGGCGCCAGTGGCTGCTGCTGTGGACTCTCCAACTCCAGACACTCCCTACAGTGCAGAAGGAGGTTTCACCTGAGGAAGGAGCAGCGCTCCGAAAGCTAGTGACATCGAAACAAACCTGTTGGACTTTAACCTGGTGTTGTAAGACTTCGTACTGTGCTCACCCCAGTCCAACGCCGGCATCTCCACATCATGCAGAAGGAGGAGCAGGCCACTCAGCCCATTTTGTCTGCGCTGACCTTCTGAAAGAAGCATCCTATATCCAGGCCCACCACCCAACCCTGTAACCTCGTGCATTGATCGTGGTCAACCTCACCTTTGGGGCTGCGGGAGGATGCCGGAGCACCCGGAGGAAACCTGCCGACACGGGGACAACAGGAGCGGGCATGGGTGTTGCAGTGGTTAGCACTGCTGCCCCACAGCGCCGAGGACCTGGTTTGAATCCCGGCCCTGGGTAGCTGTCCGTGTGGAGTTTGCACATTCTTCCCGTGTCTGTGTGGGTCTCATCCACGACCCAAAGATGTGCAGGCTAGGTGGATTGGCCACGCTAAATTGTCCTTTAATTGGGGGAAAAAAAATAATTGGGTCTTTTTTTTTTTTTAAGTACATCGCAATCAAAGGATCTATGAGCAAGGATCTAGGGAAGCACGGTAGCATTGTGGATAGCACAATTGCTTCACAGCTCCAGGGTCCCAGGTTCGATTCCTGCTTGGCTCACTGTCTGTGCGGAGTCTGCACAACCTCCCCGTGTGTGCGTGGGTTTCCTCCGGGTGCTCTGGTTTCCTCCCACAGTCCAAAGATGTGCAGGTTAGGGGGATTGGCCATGATAAATTGCCCTTAGTGTCCAAAATTGCCCTTAGTGTTGGGTGGGGTTACTGGGATAGGGTGGAGATGTTGACCTTGGGTAGGGTGCTCTTTCCAAGAGCCGGTGCAGACTTGATGGGCCGAATGGCCTCCTTCTGCACTGTAAATTCTATGATCTATTTAGAAGTCATTCAATTCCTTATAAATGGGACCTAGGGTCATCTGGACTCAACGTTAGCTTATTTCTCTCCCCACAGATGCTGCCAGACCTGCTGTGATTTTCCAGCATTTTCTCTCTGCCTTTCAGGATCGACCTTTTGTCCTCAGAAATTGTTGGAGTTTAAGGGCGGAGAATAAATGCTCCATATGCGACCCCAGATTGGTCTGTTTTACATAAATCAGGGTGACATGATGGCTAGCACTGCTGCCTCAGCTCCAGGGTCTCTGGTTCCATTCTAGCCTGGGGTGACTCTATGTGGAGTTTGCACTTTCTCCCCGTGTCGCATGGCTTTCCTTCCACAGTCCAAAGATGTGGAGGTTAGGTGGATTGGCCATGCAAAATTTCCCCTTGGGTGTCCAAAAGGTTGGGTTACAGGGATAGGGTGGAGGTGTGGGCTTAAGTAGGCTACTCTTTCCAAGAGCCGTTGCAGACTCAATGGGCTGAATGGCTTCCTTCTGCACTGTAAATTCTATGATTAAATGCCTTATTGGTGTCTCTGTTTTACTAATTCTATTACCCTTAGAGTTGAGCACAGAGCGAACAGTCTTAGAGTTTGCCCTCTTCCTAGTAAGAAAAGCTAGGTATCTACTTGGTTCGTGTCCAAACTCCAATAACTTCTATTTGGCTAATTTTAAATTCTCTCCCATTGAGTCAACGAGGAGTCCAGCGTCATTCGAGTGACATTAATTTTCCAGCATGTTTTGCTTTGAATACATTTTTTTAAATTCTCTTGGGGCCGGGATCGAACCTGGGACCTTGGTGCTGTGAGGCAGCAGTGCTAACCATCATGGCGCCCTTTATTTTGAATACATAACTCCAGCATCTGCAGTATTTTGTTTTTATTTTATTGTTTCATTCACTGTCACTTCCCTTCCAGCAATGTTTACCTTGAAGAAGTTCTGCTTTTCCTTTCGATGGACACGGAACATTGCCTCGGTTTCTCTCTCTCTTCCCAGATGCTGCCTGACCTATATTATATCTCACAGAAACAATAAGGACCCCAGCACTGATCCCTGTGGGAAGCCATTGGGCACTGGTCTCCAGTCACACAAACGGCCTTCTACCGCCACCCTCTGTCTCCTACCTGTAGCCTAGTTTTGGATCCAACTTGCCAAGTTACCCTGGATCCCATGTGCTTTTATCTTTTTGATCAGTTTCTGATTTGGGACCATGTCAAAGGCTTTGCTGAAATCCATATAAACTACATCAACTGCACTACCCTCATCTACACACCTGGTCACCTCCTCAAAACAGTCAATGAAATTTGTTGGGCATTGCCTCCCTCTGACAAAGCCATGCTGACCGTCCCTGATCAAACCTTGCCACTCCATTTTCTCCAATAATTCCCCTACCACTGATGTGAGACTCACTGGCCTGAAAGTCCCTGATTTATCTCGACCACCCTTCTTGAAAAGTGGAACCACATTAGCTATCCTCCAAACTCTGGCACCGCCCCTGTAGCTACAGAGGAATGAATGTCTCCCGCAGCAGCCTGGGATACAACTCATCTGGACCACTTTTAAATCCACCAAAACCTCCAACACTTCCTCACTCCCTATGGCAAACTGTTCAAGAACCTTACAGTCCCTCTCCCGAATTCTGAACTTACTGTTATGGGCCAGAGTTTAGAGAACCCCAAAGTGTATCATGGAGTTCACCTGACCCACAACTTTTAATAGATTGTGGTATGGGGAGCACACGGCCCACTCTACAGGTGTGGTAGAGCAGAAATGGAAAAGTATTTTTTAAAGCAAAACAATGTTTATTCTATGAACTCAAGTTAACCTTTTTAAAACATACAATGAACATCTTAGCAACCATCAATTCAAATACAATCCCCAAAGACTACAACACTAAGTAATCCTTTAAGCTTTCCTTTTAACATCCATAAGACTTAAAAACGCCTTTTTTACAGAAAGACATCAGGCTTAACTTCACTACTGAGAACAGTTACCACGTTGAAATCAGCAAATGGACATTCATAAGCTTGCAGAGATTCACACACATCCTGCTGTGGTTGCAGCTTCTCCAAAACTAAAATGAAACCAAACCCACCCTGCAGCAAAAAGCCTGAAGCGAAAGTAAAAAGCTGACAGACAGCCCAGCGCCACCCACTCTCTGACATCACTGCAGTAATAAACACCCATTTCTTAAAGGTACTCTACAGATATTTATATACACACCCATTTATAAACACCTATTTCTTAAAGGTACTCTCACATGGCATTACATCCCTCCTCTCGAGTGAAGACAGACGTGAAGTGCTCGTTTAACACCCTACCAGTGTCGTCCGGCTCCAGGCACAGATTGCCCCCTTAATATACTGATAGAATATCTTGGGATTCTGCCTAATCTTACCGAACAGTGCTTTTTCATACCCCTCTTTGCTCTCCAAATTGCTTTAAGATCCCCCCCCCTGCGCTTTCTACATGGCCTCTGCTGATTTCCTCTCTTTTGACAGTCACAAGATTACACATTCACCAGCAGCAGAGACAAGAATAGAAATATAGGAATAGGAAGAAGCCGTTTAACCTCAAACTTGTTCCAACCAGTCAATTAGGTCATGGGTGATCTGTGACCCAGCTCGATGTAACCACCTTTGTCCCATATCCTTCAACATCTTTGGTTTACAAAAGTCTATATTGCAGCAAACCCAGTAGATTCTTCATGTGGCCTCGAAACATTAACTCTGCTTCCCTCTCCACAGGCGGTATCAGACCTGAGCCTACACAACTGGCCTGTCACCGCCACGATCAAAGGCAAAAGGTTTAACCAGAGTTTGCATTTATTGTTGCCACCGAGATTTTTTAGCTGAAAATAGCACGTGTAAACATTGCATCAGGTACCAGAATGGCTCAGCCAAGATGCCAGACTAGGACAGATTGACCCTTGCTGTATGGGTTCACGTTTACAGGTGGCTGGTTATGGTAGAGGATGTCTCCTGCAAATATGCCCTGGAATAGTTAGTCGCCTGTTGGCAAAGAGGTAATAATAATCGCTTATTGTCACAAGTAGGCTTCAGTGAAATTACTGTGAAAAGCCCCTAGTCGCCACATTCCGGCGCCTGTTCAGGGAGGCGGGTACGGGAATTGAACCCGCGCTGCTGCCTTGTTCTGCATTACAAGCCAGTTGTTTAGCCCACTGTGCTAAACCAGCCCCATAACTCTGGATCAATAGCGCATCAGTACAGCAACCCCATGATGTGTGAATTAATTTCAGCACATCAGATCACATCTGGAGTATTATCTGCAATATAGGTTGCTTTATTGAAGGAAAAATGGAAATACATTGGCAGCAGTACGGAGAAGGTTTACCAGGCTAATACCTGGAATGGGTGGGGTGTGTTATGAGGAAAGGAAAATGAAGGAGCTGCGCTCCGAAAGCAAGTGATTACAAACAAACCTGTTGGACTTTTACCTGGTGTTGTAAGACCTCTTACTGAGGATAGGTTGGACGGGCTGGGCTAGTATCCACTGGGGTTTAGAAGAGTAAGAGGCGACTTGATTGAAACGTACAAGACCCTGAGGGGTATTGACACGGTGGGAGTGGAGAGGATGTTTCGTCTTGTCAGAAAATCTAGAACTAGGGGTCACTGTTTAAAAATAAAGAGTCGCCCATTTAAAACTGATGACGTGAAATTAATGCTCAGAAGGTGGTGTGTATCTGGAACTCTCCTCCTCAAATGGCAGTGGAGCAGAATCTTTGAATATTTTTAAAGCAGAGGTGGATAGACTCTTCTTAAGCCATGGGGTTAAAGGTTATTGAGGGTATGTGGGATGTAAATTTGATCAGATCAGCCATGATATTATAAAATGAGGTGCACTCGAGAGACTAAACGGCCCTCCCCCGACTCCTAGTTTGGATGCTCACCTCTGCAACATTTTTTATTTTATTTTTTAAAATAAATTTGGAACACCCAATTCTTTATTTTTTCCAATTGAGGGTAATTTGGCGTGGCCAATCTACCTGCCCTGCACATCTTTGGGTCGTGGGGGTGAGACCCACGCAGACACGGACAGTGATCCAGGGCCTGGATCGAACCCGGGTCCTCGGTGCCGTGAGGCCGCAGTGCTAACCCACTGCGCCACCGTGCCGCCCGCCTCTCCAACTTTGAGTCAATTGAAGCAGAGGACTGGAGACAGATTGCACAGAGGCAGGAACGCCAGGAGATTGAGAACCAGAATCTTCGATGCAATTCAAGGACAGGTGAGACCAGGGCGGTATCCTGTTTTACAATGCAACTGTGTGAAAGCCACTCCAGCATACTGTTTCCAACTCCTATTTCACTGTAATCTTGCACCTCCATATTGCAATGAGTCGTCAAGCTTCTTCTCTGACTACTTATGTGGATTACGAAAGACCCCATAGCTTTATTTAAAAATCAAGGGAATTCTCATTAAAATTATTGCCTTAACCAACACCAGCAACTTAAAGGTACATTGACTCATCATCTAATTTTGTTGTTCTTTACAGGAAAAAAAATCACCATTCTGCAACCAATAGATGCTGCTTAAAATGAAGGTGTTGCATGTGGGATGAGTGTAAACCGGTGGTCGAGGTATAAGATAAAATAATCAAAACGCTGTTTCAACTGGTTTGTTTCAGTTTCCCCCTTGTCCTCCGACAAGTCTGCACTGCTTTAAATACTATCCTACTGTGAGAGGAAAATTCCTTACTTGTGGACTCAGTGTTAGCCAGATTACGATATCTGCGTCAGGCAACTGAGAATCCCACCCAGTACCTAGTTTCTACCATTTAATATCATGGCTGATTTGCATCCAACTTCACGTACCTCTCTATTCCCAAGTGTCAAAAAATCTATGGATTTCAATCGTGAATATACTCAATCACCAACATGGGTGGAGATTCCTAAGATTTCTCCTAATCTGTCATAATTGTCAACACCTTATTCCCAGACAGTGCTCCTAGTTTTCCAGCCAGGAGAAAGTCTTAGCATATACCCATCAACTCCAAGTGTAGAAGGAGGCCATTCAGTCCATCGAGTCTCCAGTGACCCTCTGAAAGAGCACCCATCTAGACACATTCCATTGCCCTATCTCTGCACATCTTTGGACACTAAGGGCAATTGATCATGGCCAATCCACCTAACCTGCATATCTTTGGACCGTTGGGGGGGGGGGGGGGGGGGGGACCTGGAGCACCCGGAGGAAACCCACGTTGCCACTGGGAGAAAGTACAAACTCCACAGTTACCCAAGTCCGGAATTGGCCCCAGGTCCCTGGCGCTGAGATGCAGTGCTGACCACAATCCCGCCCTCCGTGTTCCAACATCCTGCCCTGAACTAAACTGCCCCAACACTCCAAAACCAAGCCTGTTTTCCTTGCATTTGTGGGCAGCAGTGGATAGCACTACTGCCTCACGGTGGCGAGAACCCGGGTTCGATCCTGGCACCGGGTCACTGTCCGTGTGGATTTTGCACATTCTCCCAGTGTCTGCGTGGGTTTCGCCCCCACAATAGGCACATGGAGCACACCAGAATGACATAGACTGGTAAAGCACAACATCGAGGGCCAAAGGGCCAGTTCTGTGCTGTACTGTTCTATGTTTGTTAACCCAAAGATGTGCAGGGTAGGTGAATTGGCCACACTAAATTGCTCCTTAATTGGGGAAAAAAAATTCGCTGCATTTGTCATCTTTTCTCTCTCTAGGCGTACCAACTCTTGCTGCTCTGTAATTCCAATGTCACAAACAACCCTCCAATATGTTGTCCAAGTGGCTGCTGTAAAATGAGACATCTATCAGCAAGCTTCCCGGGATGGGGATGACCAAAGCCACAGACAATCCAAACAGAACGATTAGCAATCACTGAGTGATGACCGACAGGGAACCTCGTACATTCTCCAGAATAGCTGCTTCGAGCCAGTCCATTTGGGGCCCGAGAAGCAGTACACAAGGAAACAAAAACAAAACGCCAGATGCTGGAAACCTTCAGGCACTTGCATACCCTGAGCAACAGATGGCAGCAGAGGTTGCATTAACTATTGAAAAATCAAAACAAACCAAAAGTGGATCTGCAGGTTTACCTGCCTGGAAGGCCACGGAGAAACCTGGACTCGTGCAAACTCCACCTTCCCCAGTGAAAAGGCAACTAGAGCACTAGCAACGAGCTACATGAAAATCAACTGTACCTTTCTACAAATGATGTGGAGATGCCGGCATTGCACTGGGGTGGGCAGTCCAAGTCTCACACCAGATTTTAAGTCCCAACAGGTTTTGTTTCGAATCACCAGCTTTCGGAGCGCAGCTCCTTCCATCACCTGATGACTTTAACTTGGTGTTGTAAGACGTCTTATTGTGCCTTTCTACAGGGCCAGCGAGATCAAAGCCAACCTGTCCTGTACCTCCCTCACATCAAACACAGCTGGTTTGTCACTTATCTTTTACATCCAATTCTATTGGTTCCATGGACCTGGAAAATAGTGGCAACACTTTGCAGAACATTGCTCCTGTATCGCAGACGTGATCCCAAACTCCCAGATACCTGTCATTTTAATTCTCCACCTTGTCCTTGGCCCATTGCAGCTCAACCCAAGCGTGAGGAACAGCAGCTCTTTGTATTCAGCTGCCCATCAAGTGCCAGGGACTCGGGTTCAACTGCAGCCTTGGGTGACCGCATGCACGTTCTCCGTGTCTTTCCTCCCTCACTCCAAAGATGAGCAGGTGAGGTGGATTGGCCCTTAGTGTCCAAAGCTGTGCATGATGTGGAGATGCTGGCGTTGGGACTGGGGTGGGCACAGTAAGAAGCCTTACACCAGGTTAAAGTCCAACAGGTTTGTTTCGAATCACTAGCTTTCGGAGCGCTGCTCCTTCATCACGTGGTGCCTTTTTAAAAAATAAATTTAGAGTACCCAATTATTTGTGTTTCCAATTAAGGGGCAATTTAGCACGGCCAATCCACCTAACCTGCACATCTTTGGGTTGTGGGGGTGAAACCCATGAGGAAAATGTGCAAACTCCACATGGACAGTGGCCAAGATTCAAAACCGGGTCCTCAGCGCCAGTCCCAGTGCTAACCATTGCACCACATGCCACCCCCTCGCCCGATGACTTTAACCTGGTGTTGTAAGACTTCTAACTGTGCCTTGCTACAAAGATAATTTGTTTCTACAGGACCAGGGTGAAGGTCTAGGATGGGGTACTCTTTCAGAGGGGCAGTGCAGACCGCACACGCCGAGTGGTCTCCTTCTGCACTGGGGATTCTAGGAAATCCTTGCAGCAGCCCACATTTGCTCGACTGATTCCTGGTACGAAGGGGCCCGTCTTACATGGAAGAGGTTGAGCAGATCGTCCTCTCTCCAGGTTAAGTGTGGAATTCGCTTCCCCAGAAGGGCTGATCGCTAAATACATTCAAGGCAGAGTTAAACATTTTTGATCCACAAGCGAGTCACGGGTTATGGGGAGGCAGACCAAAAAGCACGGCACAATCATATCAGACATGGTCACATCAAATTGCAGAGCAGGGGAGGCTCATTTGTACATTGTCCCATTCATTTTAGTTTTACCCGTTATTTGCACAAACTGATTTTGAACTTTTCCCAGTTCCAATGAAAGTTCACTTACTTAACGGTCCTCTCTCAGGACACATTTTACAATCTTTTTTTCCCTCATATTAAGTGTGGCTAATCCACCTACCCTGCACATCTTGTGTTGTGGAGCGAGACCCATGCAGACACAGGGAGAATTGCACCACACGGACAGTGACCCAGTGCCGTGAGGCAGCATTGCTAACCACTGTGCCACCACTCCCCCAGATCCTACCACCTGTGCCAGCACAGATTCAGTGGTGGTTAGCTGAAACACTAGTTGATTTTATTGGCTAATACTGGCAGTCAGTGCCCACTGTGCAGAATGCAACATTCCACTGGCACTGGATTTGCCAACAAATAGAACAGCTGCCCACACCCCCTACACTCCCAAATGGGGGTGTCAGCAAGTTGGGCATAACACCCAACAGCTGTACCAGTCACTGCTTGCCAAACAGTTGCATGCTCACTCTTCCTGGCTTCCAGACATCACCATCAGTTCGTTCCACTGCAGTTGGCCTGCTCGATG
The DNA here is from genome assembly GCF_047496885.1 of Scyliorhinus torazame. Taxonomy (NCBI): domain Eukaryota; kingdom Metazoa; phylum Chordata; class Chondrichthyes; order Carcharhiniformes; family Scyliorhinidae; genus Scyliorhinus; species Scyliorhinus torazame. The sequence goes on along the minus strand of NC_092735.1, from coordinate 26,620,071 downwards.
GATGTGGAGATACTGGCATTGGACTGGGGTGGGCACAGCAAGTCTTACAACACCAAGTCCAACAGGTTTGTTTTGAATCACTAGCTTTGGAGCATAGCTCCTTCATGAGGTAAGTCATTGCTCAGTGTTATTGTCGATCACAACTCAGCGAATACAGCTTACCAATAAAGAGACACACTTAAATTTTTTAAATTACTTTAATCAGACAGCACTTTACATGCACCACTGCAAAATATCCCAAACTGGTGAGATTCACAGAGATATCTGGTAGTCAGAGCTATACGGGAGTCTCAGAAACCGGTCAACAGCCTGGGAGGGGGACACCTACAATTTACACAAGGTCAATTTTAAAGTGACAGGAATCACCTCTGTCCAATTCATGGAGCTCACCTCTGTTGTACAGGACTAAGCAGCCAAAGGGCAACTCGATTACTTTTTAAAAAAATAAATTGAGTACTCAATTCATTTTTCCAATTAAGGGACAATTTAGCATGGCCAATCCACCTAGCACATCTTTGGGTTGTGGGGACAAAACCCACGCAGACACAGGGAGAATGTGCAAACTCCACACAGACAGTGACCCAGAGCTGGGATGGAACCCGGGACCTCAGTGCCATGAGGCAGCAGTGTTAACCACTGCGCGACCGTGCTGCCCTGGGCAACTCTATTATAAACCATTGTCATGAGAGTACCTTTAAGAAATGGATGTTTAAGCAATGTACCTTTAACAGATGAAGCTGATCATATTACTGAAGTGATGATGTGGAGATGCCAGTGTTGGACTGGGGTGAGCAGTCAGAAGTCTTACAACACCAGGTTAAAGTCCCACAGGTTTGTTTCAAACCTGTGGGACTTTAACCTGTTGTAAGACTGCTTACTGTACTGAAGTGATGTCACCGGGGGGGGGGGGGGGGGGGGGGGGAAGAGCTGAGCTCACTTGTTTTTGAAGTTTCAGTTTGAAAAAGAGCTTGGGTGTGTGTCTGAGTTTTGCAGTGAGCTGGATCTGCTGTGATCTCTGCCATGAAAGACCATCTCTGGATCATTTGGGTGATTTAAACTCATAATAGTAATGCCTTTAACCTGATGTGTTTCTGTTTAAAGGTGTTAAGTCTCATGAATGTTGAAAGGGATAACTGAAGGATTATTTAGTGTTGGAATATTTTCAGGGTTATCTTTGAAGTAAGGGGTGTTAAGAGATCCAATGTTTATTTAAGAGGTTAAATTGAGATCATGGAATAAACATAGTTTTGTATTTAAAAACCCACGTGTCCAGAATTGTGATATCACACCTGGAGAACAAGCCGCGTGCTTCAAAAGCAACAATCCATTAAAGGGAGAGGTTGGTTGAACTCCATGATACATTTTGGGGTTTTGAAAATGCCTTGCCCATAACACCATTGTTGGTTGGTAGGTAGCCTGGAATCTTCCACTCCATGTCATTACAATACATGCAGCAAGTGTCAGTGTAGAGGCCTCAAAGAAAACTGGAATTTAAGACCTTATGCAACTTTCTCCCTCCCCCTCCCCAAGAAGCGCACATCCAGTATAGGTAGGGTCGATCCACTTCCATCTGGGAGAACAGGCTCTGCTCAGGTTTTCAGGGTTGAAATCACACCTAGTGCAAAAATTAAAGTCTGTTAGCACAGTCAGTAAATCACATTTAACACAATCCAGCCACTGTAAAATGAACTGCAGATTTCACAGTAACAAATCTGTCACAACCCCACGAGCAGCCTCCCAAACTTTTCCTCAGTTCTGCTGATATGTCAGTTCAGCAGGTGCACTTTCTGAATCAGTAACACTCATAGCCCAGTGCTAACCATCATTGGTAAAAGCAGGAGACTCCTCTCAAAAAGCCAGGGCAGTGATGTATCAATACTCAAGTGTGTTCATGGCAACAATGTCAGACTGGTTTTATTTATCAATCCAGTCACAAGGCTCCAGCCAGCAAGAGCATGAAGCAGCATTGATGGGACTAGCTCTCATCAGTCCCAGTTTTCGGTTTGTGACCAACCACATGCAATGTGGGCATCTCAAAGAGGCCGTTTGGCCCATTGCCATCAGTGCTGGGGACATGGGAAAGCAGGCAAATGTTAAAACAAAAAAACTAAACACTTACAGTTAGTGATTTCCACAGACCCAAGATGTGTTTTTCCAACCTGGATAAGCAGATAAATTTAATCAGCTGAAGTTGTATTTAGAATCTTAAACATATTACACATAGATCACATTGTGACAAACCACCTGAAAATGAGTAAATACCATGCAACCAGCATTGTAATCCAACCCCGTTTAAATGTATTAATTCAAAACAAGGCTTCCAAATCGGAGAAAAAGAGCTGCCCCGTTTTGTGGTAATGATCAGCGGTTAAATGGTGGACAAAGGGTCATCAGGACTCGAAACGTTAGCTCTTCTCTCTCCCTACAGACGCTGCCAGACCTGCTGAGATTTTCCAGCATTTTCTTTCTGGTTTCAGATTCCAGCATCCGCAGTAATCTACATGATCTTGAGGCATTGGAAATGTTAAATAATTCAATAGCAATAAACTATTTGCTCAGGAGGGAACAGGGAACATTAATCAGAGCTCGACTGATCAGGGTAAAAATCAGGAAGCACTTTACCCACATAAAAATGGCAGTGGAAATCTAGAACCCTATAGTACTAAATTCTAGGCCTCCAAGCAGGGTCCTCACTCAGGCACCCGGAGTGTCAAGTCACCGAGTGGCACGTGTATCCCTCACAAAGTGTGTCAGAGCCCAGTGCTAGCATCATGGTGAGAACCACGCTGGGAGGCTAAACTCCCCCCCCCCCCCCCCCCCCCAAAACCACCGTCCCAAAGGGATTTATAGAAACATAGGAAACAAGGGCAGGAGGCCATTTAGCCCACAGCACCATTCAAGATGATCATTAGTATTAAGGGGACCAGTTTATGCACCGATACATTTCTCGCGGGTGACGGGAGACACTTACCCCTACGGATAAAGCTGACGTTCCAGAAGATTCAAACACTTCGTGGCCAACTTCCCCATCCAAACTAAAAGGTGTTTAGGACCCACCCATCCCTAAAAAGGAGAACCCTCACAATGTGGTCCCTTGCTCCCGACCATGCTCGCTCTAAACAGTGGAGGGGATCACCTCGTGGTTCTCAGTCATCCTCCGCTCTTCCCCTCCACTCCCTCCCGCTTTATTAGAGGGGGACGACCAATTCACTTCTATTTTAAGTGACCATGCCGGAGCGAGTGGCACCTTTAAGGGGCCACGTTCTAAAATGGAACGCTGCGACACCACCGCCCCATTGTTGCAATTTCAGCCGCCCGTGTGTATGGAGCGGCTTCCCCCGGGGAGGGGATTCCCAATCCCCAGACCTCGCTGCAGCCTCCACACTCCCCCTTAACTCTCTCTCTCAACACTCTTTTTCTTTCTTTCTTTCTTTCTTTCTTTCTTTCTTTCTTTCTCTCGCTCTCTCTCTCTCTCTCTCTCTCTCAACCCTCCCTCCCTTCCCCACACTTCCATCCTCACCACCTCCCAGGCCGCCAAGAGGCAGATCGCTCTTCCCGCAGCCCTTTTATACCCCAAGCCTCCAGGTCCTGCTCGTTAGGCAATGAGAAAATACGCCTGCGCCATTCACGTGGGGGCTTATGGGATTTATTGCTCTGAAATGTATTTTTTTTTTAAATGTTGCTCGTCCAGAATTTGCTTAGCTGCCCCCCCATCGAAAGATTAGAATTGTTCCGAGGCATTTGAATAGCCACCCGAGCCTTGAGCTTGAGGACCTTTTATAGGGCCCAACTACTATAATTGAATAAGGCAGAAAGAAAAAAACATGTTTTTTGTGAATGATGACCTGCTATGTTTATCTACACGTAGCAGGAGTTAACATCCGCCACTTACACTGGCGTGATGTGTGTCAACTAAGCAAAAGAACGCAAAATAACTAATGGATAAAACAAAAGGGAGGTGCTCCAAAATAACGAGTGGAGCACAGCCCAAAAAGAAAGAGTACAAAGTCTTACAACACCAGGTTAAAGTCCAACAGGTTTGTTTCGATGTCACTAGCTTTCGGAGCGCTGCTCCTTCCTCAGGTGAATGAAGAGGTCTGTTCCAGGAACACATATATAGACAAATTCAAAGATGCCAAACAATGCTTGGAATACGAGCATTAGCAGGTGATTAAATCTTTACAGATCCAGAGATGGGGTAACCCCAGGTTAAAGAGGCGTGAATTGTACCAAGCCAGGACAGTTGGTAGGATTTTGCAGGCCAGGTGGTGGGGGGGTGAATGTAATGTGACATGAATCCCAGGTCCCGGTTGAAGGGCAGCACGGTATAGCACAATAAGAAGGGCAGCATGGTAACATAGTGGTTAGCACTATGGCTTCACAGTGCCAGGGTCTCAGGTTCGATTCCCGGCCTGGGTCGCGGTCTGCACGTTCTCCCCGTGTCTGCATGGGTTTCCTCCGGGTGCTCCAGTTTCCTCCAAGTCCCGAAAGACGCGCTGTTGGGTGAATTGGACATTCTGAATTCTCCCTCCGTGTACCCGAACAGGCGCCGGAATGTGGCGACTCGGGGCTTTTCACAGTAACTTCATTGCAGTGTTAATGTAAGCCTAATTGTGACCATAAAGATGATTAATTATTAATTAAAATCCAGATTTGGGAAAAAGATCCAATACCTGGAAACCAGATAAACTAGTCAAGAACTCTTCCATTCTGAAAAAGAATTAGTAGATTTTCTCCTGCCTGGCTGCCTGATATTATCACAGAATCTTTATAATGCACAAAGTAAGCCATTTGGCCCATCGAATATGCACGGGGTCTCTGAAAGAACATTTTACCTAATCCCACTTAGCTGTAACCTTACACACAGGAGCTGTTTAGCACAGGGCTAAATCGCTGGCTTTGAAAGCAGACCAAGGCAAGCCAGCAGCACGGTTCAATTCTTGTACCAGCCTCCCCGAACAGGCGCCGGAATGTGGCGACTAGGGGCTTTTCACAGTAACTTCATTTGAAGCCGACTTGTGACAATAAGCGATTTTCATTTCATTCTTTTCAGTTAGCAATCCAATTCCCTTTTGAATACCCCAATCGAACCTGCCTCCCCCCCACGCTCTCAGGACGTTTGTTCCAGACTCCAACTCCCTCTGAATGAAAACATTTTTCACGCATCACTTCATCTCCTTTTGCCCTTTATTCTGAATCTGTGCCCTCTGGTACTTGCTGCACTTCTGAGTGGGAACAGTTTCTCAACAACTTACCCTGTGCACACCCCTCAGGATCAAGTCTCTCTTCGGCATTCCTTCCTCCGAGCACAACAGACCCAACCTCTCCGGTGAATCCTCATAGCTGCAGCTGTTAATTCCTGAAATGTTTTGTGCAAATCTCCACTCCACTCTCTCCAATACCTTCACATCCTCCCCCAGGACTGGCGCCCAGACTCAATATAATTATTTCACATAAGGCGTGTGATTGGATTCTAATTTAGCTCACAGACAGGTAAGATCAATTGACTCCTCAGGATCAAAGTGGAATGATGAAACAATGTCAGCCTTTATTGTCAGTGAGAAGCATCAGAGTCCTCGGGTGTCGAGAGGCAATTTTTAAGAGGCCGGAGGACAAAGGCCGAACGGTTCACAATTGTATCTGTGTTTTCTTGATCAGCGTGTCTGAAGATTCTGCTGACTGCTGTTTCTCACTATAATATAATCTTTATTGTTACAAGTAGGCTTAATTAACACTGCAATGAAGTTACTGTGAAAATCCCCTAGTCCCCACATTCCGGCACCTGTTCGGGTACATAGAGGGAGAATTCAGTATGTCCAATTCACCTAACAGCACGTCTTTCAGGACTTGTGGGAGGAAACCGGAGCACCCGGAGAAACCCACGCAGACACAGGGAGAACGTGCAGACTCCGCACAGACAGTCACCCAAGCCGGGAATTGAACCTGGGACCCTGGCGTTGTGAAGCAACAGAGCTAACTACTGTGCTACCGCACCACCCATATATCACTACAATATCCACTGTGTAACTCAAATTTATCACAAGATTTAAATACCTCAGAAATCTCAAAGAAAAGCACTGGAGTGGGAAAATGGGTAAGTAGACAAAAGGTCAAGATTGAAGTCAATGGAAAAGACTCTTAAGAATCATTTGCAGGATCATATGATTCACTATGAGCCCATTACGTACTCCTGTCCCGCCAATTTCAGCCCACAAAACCGGTTCGCAGTGAATTTCCATTAGCAACAAAATAAACACAACTCCGGCCATGTTTCCAACATAATTATAGGTGACAACGGCCAACTAACCCAACTCAGGCTCATCTCATCCATCCAGAATGACAGACAAACATACGTATTAGAAGCTGGAGTAAGCCATTCGGCCCCTCGAACCTGCTCTGCCATTTGATAATGTTGCCTACATTACACCGGTGACTACAACGCAAAAGTATTCAATTGGCTGTGAAACGATTTTGGACATTATAAAGGTGCCGTACAAATGGAGGTTTTGTCTTTCTTTCCTTACATCTGCACGGAGTAAACAGAGTGACTGTCGAAATGGTGATTCTCTGAGGATAATTAATCACGGAGCAATCAACAGATGTTAAGAAAGTGGCAACAAAGAAATCACTACATTTATAAAACAATCAAACCCTGTAGCTAATACGACCGTACCTTCCGATTTCTCTGGTGTCAGCCCACAATATACCATAAATGGCATATAATAAATTTACAGTTTAAAATTGAACAATGTGGGCGTCATGGTGGCGCAGTAGTTAGCACTGCTGTCTCACTGTCCATGTGGTGTTTGCACATTCTCCCCCAACGTTCCCCTCATGTCACCCCTGCCACCCCACCCTTCCAACATCCCCCAACCTCCTGCCACTCTCTAACATCCCCAAGCTCTCTTCTCACCCCTCCAAGAGACCCCAAACTACACCCACCCCAACCTAACACCCACACCTTGCACTCCCCAACCTACCCCCCCCCTCCATAAACTCCCAACCTGCAGCCCGCTGCAATACCCCAACCTCCCTTGACCATCCCCAATGCCCCTCCTTCCACCAACATCCAATTGACTCAAATTGAGAGATTTAACTTACCATTTCTCAAGAACTCTCAGTTGCTGTGCGGCTGCTGCTCTCAAACTTTGGGCAGCCTCGTGGTTTTCTGGCGGCTTTTTAACAATACATCGGAAGCACAAAAGCTACCCGAAGGTCAGAAGCACCAGCAGCAAGCAACTCCGTGAAATTGACATGAAAGATCAGCAACTCTGTGAAATAGACATAAAAGATCAGCAACTCAGTGAAACTGACATAAAAGATCAGCAACTCCGTGAAATTGATATAAAAGATCAGCAACTCACTGAAACTGACACAAAAGATCAGCAACTCACTGAAACTGACACAAAAGATCAGCTTTATAAAATCGGAATTCAGCCTGAAGGTTCTGATTTTTTTCAAGTCTATCTTTTGGTTCTGAAGCTCTGCCCCTGACTGCTCAGGCTGTGGTCAACAAGAAACTCCACTTAAAGTAACAAGGTCACCCAAACTCCCATCCCAATCCCTGGTGTTTGGCACCGTCTACACCCACCCTCTCTCCCCCTCCCTTCCCAGGGCCTGAGTATCAGCTGGAGTGGGTCTTGAACCAACAGTCATCTAACTCAAAAGTGACAATGCTGCCCATCGGGTAGTTTACTGCAACTTAAAAAAATTATTCATGGGATGTAGGTGTCGCCGGAAAGACTGGCATTGGATGTCCATCCCTAATTGCCTGAGAACTGAGTGGCTTGCTCAGCCATTTCAGAAGGACACATTGCTGTGTGCCTGGGGTCACATATAGGCCAGACCAGGTAAGGATGGCAGATTTCCTTCCTGAAAGAACATGGGGGGCACAGTGGTTAGCACTGCTGCCTCGGAGCGCCAGGGAACCGCATTCGATTCTGGCCTTGGGTGACTGTGTGGAGTTTGCACGTTCTCCCCGTGTCTGCGTGGGTTTCCTCCGGATGCTCCGGTTCCCTCCCACAGTCCAAAGATGTGCAGGTTAGGTGGATTGGCCACGCTAAACTGTTCCTTAGTATACAAAGATGTGCAGGTTTAGGTGGGGTTATGGGGATAGGGCGGGGGAGTGGGCCTAGGTTGAGTGGCCTTTCGGAGGGCTGGCGGAGACCCGATGGGCCGAGTTATGGGTTTTTTCGACAATTGATAATAGTTTCATGGTCACCATATCTTTATAATTTCAGATTTTTATTAATTGAATTAAAATCTCAACAGGAGCTATGGTGGGATTTGAACACTTGTTTCCCAGAGCATTAGCCTGGGCCTCAGCATTACTAGCTCAATTGACATTACCATTACGCCAACATCTTTCCAAGAGTTCCTGAGTTTCGACAAGACAGTGAGGTTAAAATTAAATCTGGGACATTCAGGATATTAAGATGTGTCTGTAGGTAGTTTTATCTATTCATGGTGTCCCATTGCTGAAATGAAAATGACTTTTGAAAGTTTCTGCCCCCAGAGGGCAGAACTCTGCCAGATAGCCATCTGGTAAGGATCTGAGCCAGAGGGACCAGCACAATCCAAGGCCTGATCCCCAGCCTATGGGCAGCTATTTACAGGGCACCTGCAGCTGGCCTCAGCACCTCCCAGTTTTGGGAGGGTAAAGTCAGCCAGGAGCCTCACTCCTGATCACTATCTGGTGCCCTCGGCGAGAGGCGCGCTTGTGCGGGCACTGAAGGATGCAAGTATGCGTTCTGGCTGTGACAATCAAAGAGCCTTGCTGTCGAGATACACACACACACACATGGCAGTTGAACAAAGCACACTGTCCCTTTAATCAGTTACAGAGTAGATGAAGAAAATGAATGGAATCTACCTGTATGCACGAGTGGAGCAAATCATCAAAAAAAAGTTTGTCTTAAAGAGGAAGGGCGTATTACATTCAGCGGTATCAACGAGAAGCACTTCCACACGTGGCACTTCTGTGGCTTAATTTTAGTTTTGCCACAATAATTATGTTTGCAGAGCTTCCCCTGGCTTATAATTAGATCAACCCCACCCAATCTCTTGATGATTATTAAAAGCAGACTAGAATTATCGCTGAGGTTTGAATGGATCTCTTTTTAAAAAAATGTTTTTATTCTCCATTTTCACATTTTCCTTCAAAATTTACACCCCACCCACAAACAGTAAACAGTAACAAATACAAAATCAATCCCCTTAACAATACCAACGATCCCATCCTCCCACCACCCCAAACCACGGCCCACCTGTCAATATATGCACCCAATAAAACAAACCCTCCCACGGTGGCAACAAAAAAACAAAGGAGACCGCCCATGGTCACCACTGACCGAAAGAGTCCACTCCCCCTCCGCCCCTACACTCAACGTCCTCCAACCTCTGAAAGAGTACCGTACATGATACCCAAGAGCTGTACACCCGCACCCCCCCCCCCCCACCCCCCAGTCTCCAACTCCTCCCATCCACTGCCTCTTGTAAAACTCCTCCCCCCAACCTCTGTTCCTTCCCCCCAACTTTCCACCCCGGCTAGACCACTCGGACCCTGTTCTGCCAGGCTCCGATGGGCGCAGCCCCTCCCCCACCTCACTCCCGTTCACTGGCAGGCTTAAACCGGCCAGCGTGGAGGCCCCCGCCCGGGTCCCTTTCCCTCTTGCCCGGCCCTAGGAAAGCCCAGAAATCCCCTTTTAGCACACAAACCCCGCAAATCCACCTACACCCCAAAGAGCCCTCATTTCGAGTGAAAGTTCCATCACTTCCCTTGTCCAAATATATACAACATTGGCTCCTTTAGCCCCTACACCCGCACGCAGTGAAACAAAAAAGAAGAAGAAAATACAGTCATGAGGTTACATCGGCACATGGCCATTTCTCAATTTATCAGTTCTGCCACAGTCCTTCTGCCTTCGCAAACTCCTCCGCTGCTTCCGCCGTTCCAAAATAAAAGTCCCTGGGCTTGTAAGTCACCCTCAGCTTTGCTGGATATACAATGCTGCACTGCACCTTGCTAATGACAGTGCCCTCTTCACCCGGTTGAAGGCAGCCCACCCTCATCGCCAGCTCCACCGTAAAGTCCTGGTATACACGTATACCAGCTCCAGCCCACTGCACCACCCGCTTCTGCTTGGCCCAGCTCAGGACCTTCTCCTTCACACTGTACCTACGGAAGCACATAGTCACTACCCTTGGCGGCTCATTCGCCATTGGTACAGGCCTCCACGACCGATGAGCCCAATCCAGTTCATATCGGGAGGGATCCTCCCCCTCCCCCAATAGTTTCGCCAGCATTGCGGCAACATACTTAGTCGGCCTCGGTCCTTCAACTCCTTCGGGCAGCCCCACAATCCCTCAAATTCTGTCACCTGGATCTGTTTTCCAGGTCTTCCATCTTTCCTCGCAGATCCTAGTTAGTATCCATCACCTTCCGCATCTCCTTCCCCATCGAGGTAAGTTGATCACCGTGCTGCAATACCGTCTCCTCACTTCCTTCAGCGCCCCCCCTTGCTCTCGCACCTCCGCCACTGCGCTCGCCACCGCCTTCGTCACTGGGGAAATCGCCTCCTCCACCAGCACACTCAAAACCTCTCTCATCTCCTTCCTCATTGTCTCCATGTATTTTGTAAACTGCCTTTCCGAATTCCCGCAGCCATCACCTTAGCTAATTTCTTCAGCCGTAAGCAATGCGGCCTCCCCTGGTGCTCCAGCCTCCATTTTCCTTGGTGACCCCAGCGGTGACCTTTCCTCACCCCGACGGACCTTCAGCTGTTTTCGGACGTTCTTTTGCTGACCCTCGACAATTTTTCTTCACTCTGCCGCCTCTGTGCCTTCTCCCTGCTTTTGCCTCCTCCGTGGACCCTGGGACCGGGCTTAAAGCCCCGAAAATGCCGTTCCCGAACGGGAGCCCTCCATTGTGCGGCCGCCTCCCGCCCGCCGTCACCGGAAGTTCGAATGGATCTCTTTTTTCAGTCTCTTTCGCTGGACTGGACTCCCCATCCCTTCCCACAGCAGGATAGAAACATAGAAAATAGGAGCAGGCGGAGGCCATTCGGCCCCTCGAGCCCTCTCCACCATTCATCATGACCATGGCTGGTCTTGCGCTTCTCGCGGAAGGTGATTTCCCCCCACCCTGCGGTGGGTTCCCCTGCCGCGGGAACGGGCATGCCACACAAAACACTGGAGACGTCAGCGGGACCGGCAGAGCCCATCAGCGTCTAATGGAGAGCCCCCTCTAGCGCTAGAAAGCACATAAGGAGGGGTTCGGGGGACAGAAAATCCCACCTGTTGGGTGGAATTTTCTGGCCGTTCACAATATCAGGATCTTCCACTCCTGCCGATGGTGCACTCCCGCATTCAATGGGAAACCCCATTCACATCAGTGGACCATGTGGTGATAAGCCTGTGTACAGTTCTGTGTATTGTTAGCGATGCGACCTCCAACCAGCTGGTGGCGATAGAGATCTATCATGTGACTCGAGACACCCGCCCCTTGGTAGTAAGTCGTACAGGAGAATAGTCGCACTTAGAGTAATTCCAGGAGAATTCACTGAATTCATTTCGTAGCCATCGCCTGTATTATAGGTTGTTAGTTATCTTTCCACGTGTTTGTCAATAAATCATCTTTCTAGTTAAGCAACTAAATGTTCTTGCATATCATTACCACAGTCACGACAGATCAAAAGATCCCACCACCAGCCAATGGCGCGCCACCTCTTCCATGTCTTTTGTGGTGGATGCATGGAAAATCCCGCTCATGGGGCGAAATTCTCCGTTATCGGCGGAAAATCCGCCGATCGGCGCAAAAAACGGCGCAAATCCGACTTGCGTCACGTCGGAAAAATGGGTCGATAGTCTCCCGGCCCGAAATGGGCTAGCAGCGACGTAACGGGATCCGCGCTTGCGCAGTGGTTCACGCCGTGCAGCGTCATACGCTCTGCACGGCGTGACGGCTCATAAGGCCGCGCTGCTCCCCCCCACCCGATCGGAACACCCGACCGCAACACCCGCGACTGGATGGCTGGCCGCCGCTCAGCCCCGAGGTTCGAGTCACGCGATGTGGAGGCGCTCCTGGACGCGGTGGAGCAGAGGAGGGACGCCCTGTATCCCGGGCACGGCCGCAGAGTTGCCCCACGCCACAGCCGGCGTCTGTGGAGGGAAGTGGCAGAGGCCGTCACCGCTGTGGCCCTGACACCACGGACAGGCACCCAGTGCCACAAGAAGGTGAACAACCTCGTCAGAGCAGGCAGGGTGAGCCCTCCCCCCATATCCCCCCCTCCCCATATCCCCCCCTCCCCATATCCCCCACCCCCATATCCCCCCTCCCCCATATCCCCCCTCCCCCATATCCCCCCTCCCCATATCCCCCTCCCCCATATCCCCCTCCCCATATCCCCCCTCCCCCATATCCTCCCTCCCCCATATCCCCCCTCCCCCATATCCCCCCCTCCCCCATATCCCCCCTCCCCCATATCCCCCATATCCCCCCTCCCCATATCCCCCTCCCCATATCCCCCCTCCCCCATATCCCCCATATCCCCCCCTCCCCCATATACCCCCCTCCCCCATATCCCCCCTCCCCCATATCCCCCCTCCCCCATATCCCCCCCCCTCCCCCATGTCCCCCATATCCCCAAGTGAATCCAGCCCTAACCTTAACCTCTGCAATGCACGCGCAACCGATGGCGTGCATTCATATACCTGCCTAACACTGTTGCCTTTTACCCTGCCCCCCCCGCCCCCCCCCCCCCACAGGAGAAGCGCGCACACAACAATAGGGAGCATGTGAGGACTGGAGGAGGGCCCGCTGATGAGAGGCCACTGACCGTACACGAGGAAAGGGCCCTGGAACTGGCTGGCGGACCTGAGGACCGGGAGGTTGCTGATACAGAGGTCGGGGGCGTACTAGCGAGTGAGCCACCGACAGCCCGTCCCCATATCCCCCCTCCCCTATATCCCCCTCCCCCCTATCAGCTGATCACTGCCTGATGTCTAACCATGCATGCTTCATTGTGTATCGCAGGACCAAACGTCCAGGCAACCCATCCCCGCAGATGCAGACCGCCCGCAGGATGCCCCTCGGAGACCACAGGAAGACGGAGAGACCCGCACCCTCCAGCATGCGACGCCCGCAGGATGCCCCTCGGAGACCACAGGAGACGGAGAGACCCGCACGCCTCCAGCATGCGACGCCCGCAGGATGCCCCTCGGAGACCACAGGAGACGGAGAGACCCGCACCCTCCAGCATGCGACGCCCGCAGGATGCCCCTCGGAGACCACGGGAGACGGAGAGACCCGGACCCTCCAGCATGCGACGCCCGCAGGATGCCCCTCGGAGACCACGGGAGACGGAGAGACCCGGACCCTCCAGCATGCGACGCCCGCAGGATGCCCCTCGCACACCACGGGAGACGGAGAGACCTGGAGCAACAGGGAGACGACACCCCCGTCACGTGCGGGAGCGACCATCCAGCGACGAGGGGGGCAGCCACAGGCCCCCGTCACATCCGAGCCAGGACACCACTACCCAGGACACCACTACCCAGGACACCACTACCCAGGACACCCCTACCCGGGACAGCACTACCCAGGAAGACGAAATACCGGACAGTGACTCAGAGTGGATGGGTGGAGACGAACCCCCACCCCAAAGTGCCATGGACTCAGAGTGGGACGAAGAGAACGACACAACGCCACTGCTGTCACCAACACCCTCCACCATCGCAGAAACACTCACCACGGTTGGGCACTTTAGTGATGAGGCGTCTGGTACACTCACTGGTGCGCACAACACAGCCGTCCCGGTACAGCAGGTGGAGGTAGGAGCAGCAGAGGGACCGGGCGGTCGGAGGGCAGCCCAGCCCAAGCGAACATCTGCCGCCCAGATGGATCCCGGGTTCCTGCAGTTACCACACCCACACACAGATCCGATGCAACCACCGACCCGGAGACGAGCGAAGAGGGTGACGGGCGGCTTGCGGCGGCTGCGGTCGCAGGTGGAGGAGTCCACCCGCGTCCAGGAGCTGGGAGTGGTGCCGGTCATGCGTGCCACCCAGGCCGACACCGCACGGGTGGCGTCCGCGGTGGAGGCAATGGGTGCGACGGTGTCAGACATGGGGAACAGTTTGCGAGGCCTGGGGCCTTCCGTGCAGGCGGCGTCTGTGGCCCAGGAAATGGCTGCCCTCTCACAGGAGGCCATGAGCCAGTGCCAGCGCCAGATGGCAGAGGCGCTCAACGCCATAGCCCAGTCTCAGCAGGCCATGGCCCAGTCTCTGCAGGCCATGGCCCAGTCTCAGCAGGCCATGGCCCAGTATCTGCAGGCCATCGCTGAGGGCATCGGCGCCAGTGGCCATGTGCGAGCCGGCGTCGCACTGTCACAGACAGGGTTTGCCAACCCCCTGGGCTCCATGGCTGCAAACCTGCAGACCCCTGTCGATACCAGCACGGGCCTCCAGGACTGGCAGCGCCAGATGTCGGGGGGGCGTCGGATGGCCAGTCCGTTCGCATCCCCCACCCATGTAGAGGCCTGGTGGCCATCGGGCACCCCGAGGGAGGAGGAGGTGGTGTGGTCCGTCCCGGCTCCCTCTGTAGGGGAGGTCCCGGTACACCGCGACACCTCGGACTCCCCCCCTTCCGTCCCAGGTGCGTCGGGGGGGCAACGGGCAGGACAGGCTGGCAGCTCGCCATCCCAGTCACCCGGGCCGCAGCCTGGCCCATCTAGGCCAGGACGCCCCAGGAAACGGCCGCCAAAGGGATCCAGTGTCAGAGGGCAGGAATCACAGGAGTCCACCTCCAGTTCTGCTGTACCGTCTGGGGAACCACGTAGACGTAGTCAAAGGGCCTATAAGGCCAAACAATTAGACACTGAGTAAGTTGGCACGGTTGCAGGGCACAGATGAGTTTTAGGGGCTAGGGCACGTGCATGAACTCCTTTGGTTATTAAAGTCAATGTTACACCTACCGAAGCTGCCTTTGTGCTCTGTCCAAAGTGTGCGGGGGTGTCATGTACGTTGAGCGCAAGTGTGTGTGTGAGGGGTGGTCTTACCTCAGCCCCAGGTGAGTCTGCCCCCTTCCCCCTGGGCCGCCATCAACATCCCCCGGGCAGAGGACGGGACCGTGCGCTGCAGTGTCACAGCCGCATGCAGGGATGGTCCGGGTGGATGGTGGTACTGTGGCCATGGGTCAGACATAGTCCAACGATGTAGAGCCAGGAGCTCATCGCAGGGCGGGTTGTCATCATCCTCCATGGCCTGCGATAGACACGCGTCCACCCGCAACTGTGTGAGCCCGGCCCGTTGTGCCGCAGGTGGATCGGCAATGGGGGGGGGAGGGGGGGGGGTGTGCATGCGGGTGGGGTGGGTGGGTTTGGGGAGGGGGGTGAGGGTGCTGGGTGGGTGGATGGGTGGGGGGTGGGTGGTCGGCTGTTGCCATGGTGTGCGGTCTGTGGCCATACTACCCGATTCCCACACCCATCTAGTCAGTGAAGCGGGCGTCTATCAGTCTGTCCCGTGCCCGCTGGGCCAGCCGGTAACGGTGGACAGCCACCCGCCTGTGTCTACCCCGTCTGCCCTGACCATTGCCCCCATCCCCCTCATCTGGGGAGGACTGGGCCTCTTCCTGCTGCTCCTCCACTCCGCCCTCCTCTGCCTGCGGCACATCGCCCCTCTGCTGGGCTATGTTGTGCAGGACGCAGCACACCACAATGATGCGGCCGACCCTATCTGACCGATACTGGAGGGCGCCCCCAGAGAGGTCCAGGCACCTGAAACGCATCTTCAGCACGCCAAAGCACCTCTCGATCACTCCCCTTGTCGCTACATGGGCATCATTGTAGCGGTTCTCCGCCTCATTGCGTGGCCTCCTTATAGGCGTCATCAGCCACGATCGCAATGGGTAGCCCCTGTCGCCCAGCAACCAGCCCCTCAGCCGGGGATGGCGTCCCTCGTACATGCCGGGGATGGATGACCGCGACAACACGAATGAGTCGTGTACACTGCCTGGGTGACGGGCGCAGACGTGCAGGATCATCATGCGGTGGTCGCAGACCACCTGTACGTTCATCGAATAGGTCCCCTTCCTATTAGTGAACACGGCCCTGTTATCTGCAGGTGGCCGCACGGCGACGTGCATCCCATCGATCGCGCCCTGGACCATGGGGAACCCGGCCACGGCAGAGAAGCCCACGGGCCCGGGCATCTTGGCTGGCCCGGTCCACGGGGAAGCGGATGTAGCGGTGCGCCATGGCATATAGGGCATCTGTCACTGCCCGGATGCACCGGTGCACCGATGTCTGCGATATGCCGGACAGGTCCCCACTCGGTGCCTGGAATGACCCCGTTGCATAAAAGTTCAGGGCCACCGTAACCTTGACGGACACGGGGAGGGGGCCCCCCTCCCCCCCAACCTCCACCCCAGCACGGACCCCCCCCCCAACCCCCAACCTCCACCCCGGCACGGACCCCCCCCCCCCCAACCTCCACCCCAGCACGGACCCCCCACCAACCCCCAACCTCCACCCCGGCACGGACCCCCCCCAACCTCCACCCCAGCACGGACCCCCCCCCAACCTCACCCCGGCACGGACCCCCCCCCCAACCTCCACCCCGGCACGGACCCCCCCCCCCAACCTCCACCCCGGCACGGACCCCCCCCCCAACCTCCACCCCGGCACGGACCCCCCATCCACCTCCCCGGCACGGACCCCCTCCCGGCACTCCCCCGGAGCCCAGCCTACTCTAACCACCCCCCCCGCCGCACACACACACCCACAAGCTGAGACACACCTCTCCTCACGCATTCAGACTGCGGCCACGCCATCGCCTGCCCAGAGCCAACCCCCCAGGCCGTCACTCACCTCCACGCTGGTCGGCGTGAACCTGGAGCACCGGGTCACGCCGATGAAAAGGAGGTTTAATTTACGTCGACGTGAACGGTCATCACGTCGACGGGACTTCGGCCCATCCGGAAGGGAGAATATCGGCAGGCCGAAAATCGGCTGCCTTGCGCAGACCCGTGACATTCTCCGCGGCAGCGGTGCCATTAACGCCCCGCCGACTTTTCTCCCTTCGGAGACTTCGGCAACCGGCGGGGGCGGGATTCACGGCGGCCAACGGCCATTCTCCGACCCGCTGGGGGGGTCGGAGAATGACGCCCATGGTCTTTCATTCTCCCCAAAATTTCCCACCGATCTCTCCCTCTATCCCTGCTCCCGTCAAGGTGCTGGCACATTGGCTATAGTTCAATGAGCACCGACAATGCTCTTCCTACTTTGCACAAATCTAAGCCAGTCCTGTGCTTAGTAAACACAGGAAAGAAAATATTTTTTGATGCAGGCCGGGTCAGACAATCAACAGCTGGGTATGAGACGTTTAATAATAATAATAATCTTTATTATTGTCACAAGTAGGCTCACATTAACACTGCAATGAAGTTACTGTGAAAATCCCCTCGTCACTACATTCCGGTGCCTGTTTGGGTACATGGAGGGAGAGTTCAGAATGTCCAATTCACCTCACAAGCACGTCTTTTGGGATTTCTGGGAGGAAACCGGAGCACCCGGAGGAAACCCACGCAGACACGGGGAGAACGTGCAGACTCCGCACAGACAGTGACCCAGGCTGGGAATCGAACCCGGGTCCCTGGCGCTGTGAAACAACAGCCCAGCGTGCATGAGAGATAGCCACGTGAGCCGGGTATCAGACTGATTGAGGGTCAGTGTCTCCCACAACTAATGTGAACGGTCATCCAATTTGAATTTAAATTCAATGTATAAATTGGGAGAATAAAGCTGGTCTCCGTAAAGGTGACCATGAAAGGACCATCGATTGTTGTAACAAACCCATCACTAACGTCCCTTTCGGGAAGGAAATCTGCCGTCCTTACCCGGTCTGGCCTACACGTGACTCCAGTCACGCAGCAATGTGGTTGACTCCTAACTGGCGAGCTAGGTTCAAGGACAACTCGGGATGGGCTACAAATGTTAACCTTGGCAGTGATGCCCACATACCAGGAACAAATAAAGGCAAACAATTCACATAAAAGTTCCGACAAACAAGGCGAGCAGCATTTTGCCAGTGAAGGCAGTGGTGGAGTTTGGACGCTGACAGACTGAGCCAGACAGAAAGAAGGAAGAGTTTTCCCCACCCGTGCCATCTCCCATCTTTCCTGGGGGAGATGGTGGCATATTGGTAATATCGATGGAATAGTAATCGAGACGGCCTGGCTTGCCTTTATCAGTCGAGGCATAGATTACAAAAGCAGGGAGGTCATGTTGGAGTTGTACAGAACTTTGGTGAGGCCACAACTGGAGTACTGGGCGCAATTCTGGTTGCCACATTATGGGAAGGATGTGATTGCACTGGAGGGGGTGCAGATGTGATTCACCAGGATGTTGCCTGGGATGGAACATTTAAATGATGAAGGGAGGCTGGATGGGTGGGTTGATTTTGTTGGAGCAGAGAAGACTGAGGGGCGACCTGACAGAGGTGTACAAGATTATGAAGGGACATGGACAGGGTGGATAGGGAGCTGCAGTTCCCCTTAGTTGAAGGGTCAGTTACGAGTGGACACAAGTTCAAGGTGAGGGGCAAGAGATGTGAGGAAATTCTTTTTTACCCAGAGGGTGGTGAGGGTCTGGAACGCACTGCCTGGGAGGGGGGTAGAGGCGGGTTGCCTCGCATCCTTTAAAAAGTACCTGGCACGCCAAACGATCAAGGCTATAGGCCAAGTGCTGGGAAATGGGATTAGGTAGGCAGGTCAGGTGTTTTTCACGAGTCGGTGCAGACTCGATGGGCCGAAGGGCCTCTTCTGCACTCTGTGATTCTTTAAAAAAAAAAAAATTTAGAGTACCCAATTCAATTTTTCCAATTAAGGGGCAATTTAGCGTGGCCAATCCACCTAGCCTACACATCTTTGGGTTGTGGGGGCGAAACCCACGCAGACACGGGGAGAATGTGCAAACTCCACACAGTGACCCAGAGCCGGGATCGAACCTGGGACCTCGACACCATGAGGCTGCAGGGCTAACCCACTGCCCCGCACTCTGTGATTCTAATGCTTTGGAGATCATGCCGGGTTCAAATCCCACCATGGCAGAATGGTGGAATTTAAATTCAATTGATAAAATCTGGAATTAAAAACTGATCTCAGTAAATGCGTCCATGAAACCACGGCCTACAGACCGATAGCCATGTGGTTGACTCTTAATTGCTCTCTGAAATATGGTGGCATGGTGGCACAGTGGTTAGCACGGGGATATCACGATGGACATCGGGGCAGTACGGTGGCGCAGTGGTTAACACGGTGCCGAAGGGGCAGCACGGTGGCGCAGTGGGTTAGCGTTGCTGCCTCTCGGCGCCGAGTTCCCAGGTTCAATCCCGGCTCTGGGTCACTGTCCGTGCGGAGTTTGCGCATTCTCCCCGTGTTTGCGTGGGTTTCGCCCCCACTACCCAAAGATGTGCCGGGTAGGTGGATTGGCCTCGCTAAATTGCCCCTCAATGGGAAAAAAAAAATGGGTACTTTAAATTGATAAAACAAAAGAGGAATCCAATAATTATTTTAAAAACACTGTCCTCTGAAATGATGCACCAAGCCACTCTGGGAGCTGAAGGGCAACAAATGCTGGCCTTGCTAGTAATGTCTATATTCTTTTTTTTCCATTTAAAGTACCCAATTCTTTTTTTTTAAATTCAATTTAGCGTGGCCAATCCGTCTACCCTGCACATCTTTTTGGGTTGTGGGTGGGGGGTGAGACCAACGCAGACACAGGGAGAATGTGCAAACTCCACACGGATAGTGATCCAGGGCCGGGATCGAACCCGGGTCCTCGACACCGTGTTAACAACTGCACCACCGTGCCGCCCCGATGCCCATATTCTATGAAAGAATCTCTAATCTTTCCTTATCTAAATCTACCAACATAACCCGCTCTGCCCTTCTCTCTGATATACCTGTCTAGTTGCTCCTTAGTACATCTATGCAGTTCATCTCAACCGCGCTCTGTGGTAGCGAATTCTGCATTCACACCACTCTCTGGGTAAAGATGTTTCTTCTGAATTCCCAATTGGATTTCTTGGTGACTGTCTGATATTGATGTCCTATAATTATTGCGTTGCATTTATATAACCTCTTTCACATCCTCAGGGTGCCCCGCAGCATTTTTGCATCAACAACGTGCCTTCTGAAGCCCATTGACTGTTGTAGTGCAGAAAATGCGGCAGCCAATTTACACCCAGCAAGATCCCACAGGTGGCGGTGAGATGAATGGGCGGAACCTCACGCATGCTCTTCCTCGATACATTGAAATCCCTGATGGTCTAACTCTTTTTTTTTTTAAATTTGGAATACCCAATTCATTTTTTCCAATTAAGGGGCAATGTTAGCGTGTTCAATCCACCTACCCTGCACATCTTTGTTTTGTGGGGGCGAAACCCACGCAAACACGGGGAGAATGTGCAAACTCCGCACGGACAGTGGCCCAGAGCCGGGATCGAACCTGGGACCTCAGCGCCGTGAGACAGCAGAGCTAACCCACTGTGCCACCTCTATCTCTTAACTCGCTCCTCATGAAAATGACTCTTAATCGTATTTGTTTTAACAGCATTGGGTACAGGAGAAATGGAATATTTGCATTTACACAGCACCTTATTCGCTCAGAGACATCTCATGGCCCTTCACACGCAGGAGAATTGCTTTGAAGCAGAGTGGCTCTTGTTATGTAATCTTATATTGCACCCTGTAAGCGAGTGAACGGGCTGGTGAGACCAAATAATAAAAGCAGAACACCGCGGATGCTGGAATCTGAAACAAAACCAGAAAATATTGAATAAACGCAGCAGGTCTGGCAGCGTCTGTCGCTCGTGTCAGTTAAGGGAGGAGTGTTGGCTAAGATACCAGGAGCGCTCTTTGCTCTTCTTCAAGATCACCTGGACTCTTTAACTGGATCAGACAAGCAGGTCCTTTAACATTCCGTCTGAAGGACAGCACCTCCAGCATGTGAAGCCTTCCCTTATTGCCATGTGGAAGAAGGGCCCAGGTTACGTGCTCATGCCTGACGCCCGTTACCCGCTGTCTCAGAAACAATAGGAACTGCAACTGAGCCAACGCAACCTCGCTTTGCACAATAGACTGTGTGAAATCACAAGCCCACAACCTCAACTTGTTCCTGTTGGTCTCACTTGCGCCTAAGGCTGCAATCATCAGGGACTTCACCCTATTGTTATGAAGCGCAGTAAGTTCTCTGCCAGGGCAATTTGGGAGAACAGAACATATAATGGTATAGCTGAGTGTTTACCATAGGTTAAAGAGGAGGTGGAATTCCACATGCCCATCATTATAGTTCACTGAGAGATTAGTGACTAAGGTATCCTGATTTACTAGACCCAGAATACCATTGAAATCCCAACTATCTTCAATTGTCTGTTCCTCTTATAGTCCTAGATGTTTACAGCATGGAAACAGGCCCTTCGGCCCAGCTTGTCCATGCTGCCCAGTTTCTATCACTAAGCTAGACCCAGTTGCCCGCATTTGGCCCATATCCCTCTATACCCACCCTACCCATGTAACTGTCTGACTGTTTTTTAAAGGAAAAAATCGTACCCGTCTCTACCACTGCCTCTGGCAGCTCGTTCCAGACGCTCACCACCCTCTGTGTGAAGACATTTCCCTTCTGGTCTCTTTTGTATCTCTCCCCTCTCACCTTAAACCTTTGCCTTCTAGACTCCTCTACCTTTGGGAAAAGATGTTGACTATCCATCTTATCTATGCTCCTCATTATTTTATAGAACTCTATAAGTTCACCCCTAAGCCTCCTATGCTCCAGGAAAAAAGTCCCAGCCTATCCAGCCTCTCCTGCACTCTTTCTAGTTGAACAATATCCTTCCTCTAATAGGGTGACCAGCACTGAACACAACATTCCATGTGTGATCTTACCAATGTCTTGTACAACTTCAACAAGACTTCCCAACTCCTGTATTCAATATTCTGACCAATAAAACCTGGCATGCCGAATGCCTTCTTCACCACCCTGTCCACCTGCGACTCCACCTTCAAGGAGCTATGAACCTGTACCCCTAGGTCTCTTTGTTCTGTAACTCTCCCCAACTCCCTACCATTTTGGGAGGTTTTGGAGCGTCTTAATGGAGATGGGGCAGGTAGAGAGAGAGATGGTGAGCGTAGGGAGGGCATTCCAGGGCTTAGGGCCTGGGCAACTGAAAGCTTGACTTCCAATGGTGGATGAAAAGAAAGACTTCCATTTATGCAGCGCCTTTCCTGATCTCAGATTGCCCCGCAGTGTTTTATAATCGACGAAGTACTTTTGAAACGCAGGCCGCGATTCTCCGGCCGTTCGCTGGCGACCGGATCCCGTCGACATTGCACCCCCGCCCGCGGGTTTCCCGGTGGCTCGGGGTGGCGTCAATTCCCACTGACCGCTGCGGGAGCAGAGAATCCCGCCGGCAGCGAACGCCGCGCCGCCTCCCGCTGCCGAGAAGCACGGGGCTGGGAGGCTGGAGAACCCCGCCCCTATGCTCTGTTGCAATTTCGGAAATGTGGTAGCCAATTTGCACAGAGGAAGTTCCCACAAACAGCAATGGGATGAATGACTGGTCAGTCTCTTCCTGCTGCTTTTGGTTAAGGGAAGAATGTTAGCCAGGATACCAGCAGAACTCCCCTGTTATTTCTGGGACCTTTTATATTCATCTGAGCAGATACAGGGCTTCATATTGTTTTTAAGTATTTTAATTGAGATTTTCACATTTCTTTTTATAAATTTAGGGTACCCAATTATTTTTTTCAATTAAGGGGCTATTTATTTACTTATTTTTAATTTAGATTACCCAATTATTTTTTCCAATTAAGGGGCAATTTAGTGTGGCCAATCCACCTACTCTGCACATTTCTGGGTTGTGGGGGCGAAACCCACACAGACACGGGGAGAATGTGCAAACTCCACACGGACAGTGACCCAGAGCCAGGATCGAACCTGGGACCTCAGCGCCGTGAGGCAGCTGTGCTAACCACTAGGCCACCGTGCTGCCCGAATTAAGGGGCAATTTAGCGTGGCCAATCCACCTACCCTGCACATCTTTGGGCTGTGGGGGTGAAACCCATGCAGACACGGAGAGAATGTGCAAACTCCACACGGACAGTGACCCAGGGCCGGGAACGAGCCCGGGTCCTCAGCGCCGTGAGGCAGCTGTGCTAACCACTAGGCCACCGTGCTGCCCCTGAGATTTGCACATTTTTACAAAAATTGCATCAAAACAAACGTAAACGAAACGCATTAATGTATAACAGCTACAGCACAAAACAAAAGTCATTGCAAACATAGGAACAAATAGAACCAAATGACTCAGGGACAATGTCCCCAGCATGTTCCCTCCACGGATACAAGCCCCGTCTGTACCAAAACAGGATACAGGCAGCAGCACAGACCCACATCATGCCCATTGCTTCATTAAAAAATAATAGCGGGAAGATAAACATCCCGAGAATCCCTGAGCTAAAGGGGGAATTACACTGATACCCACAATGCAGGGCCAGGGCAGAGCAGACAACTGTTACATAACTGTGAGACGACAAGGAGCGGACCGGGCGTCAAAAGTCCAAGAAAATCTCAGACCATAAACCTCAATTCCAGAGTCTGCCATAGAAAGATCAGAGAAGAACAAGGAGCAAAGAACAAAGACCCGAGCTACCAAACCCCCCTCCACTGGATCCCAGTAATATGTCCCGAAAGAGGACAACAGGATATTACCAGGCCCAAGGTCAAGAAGGGGTCTGTGCGGAGTTTGCATGGTCTCCCCATGTCCTCGGTTTCGTCCCACAGTCCAAAGATGTGGAAGTTAGGTGGATTGGCCATAATAAGTTACCCCTTCGTGTCCATAGATGTTCAGGTTACGTGGGGTTATGAGGATAGGGTGGGTGAGTGGCCCAGGTGGGGTGCTTTTCTGGAGCGTCTGTGCAGACTCAATGGGCCGAATGGCCTCCTTCTGCACAGTCTGGATTCTATGGAATTTTATGGTTGGAGAGGGGGAACCCCACCCCAGAGAGACATATACATCAGGGAAATCCCCAAAAGGGGGTGTGCCCTGGGAGGCAGGGCCAGTCCACCTCACCAACACCACCAGGAAACCCACCCCAACAACAAGGACCACTCAGAACGACAGGATTAGGGCAACCATAAGACAAGACATCCAATAGGCCTGCATCAAATTGTCCATAACGCTGAGACCGGCCATCTTGCATCACGGCAGTCAGCAGGGAAAAAAACAGTGCAAAGTGAGGGACAGATCGGAAGCAACATCTCCGGGGTCTCTCTGAAAAAAGAAGATTAGAGAGAAAGTACAAGAACTCTCAGAACTAATCACTCGGATAACAAGATATCTCAGGCTATCCTCCGACGTATTGCACTCAGATGATAACCAGCCAACTAAACCACAAGGGGGCCCTCTCCTACTCCGAGGAGGAGAGGAACAAGGATAACTATTCGGCACAACGCTCGGACAATCCTAAAATCATCATCCATCCAGGTGCAGATCCAGCCACACCGGGCTCCCTTGCGGACTTCACAAGAAGGAATACCCTGAACCCTGGGAACAACAGGATACGGACCATGGTGGCAGGCCTGGCCTAGCCCAGCACCGTCACAGAAAAAAACAACCCAGGAGAACTTGACCCCTAAGGGCCTCCACACCGCACTGACCCCTACGCCCCTCCGAGGTTGCACAAACTCATCCCCGTACGGGCCAAAGCACTCCTCCTACTTCAGACCAAGAAAGGATATACAACTGGGCCCGAGCCAATGGGAAACCCCAGCCCCAAGGAAGAAGAACCGTCAAGACACCCATCTCATGGGTGCCTTGGGAGGGGGGTCGGCCCTCCCGCACCGACACCCAGAGACCCCCAGCTACCCACCAGGCCAAGCCAGTGCCAAACCCAACACCACACACTGAGATTGGAGAACATAGACATAGACATAGACATAGATGTTACAGTGCAGAAGGAGGCCATTCGGCCCATCGAGTATGCACCGGCTCTTGGAAAGAGCACCCTACCAAAGCCCACACCTCCACCCTATCCCCATAACCCAGTAACCCCACCCAAAACTAAGGGCAATTTTGGACACTAAGGGCAATTTAGCATGGCCAATCCACCTAACCTGCACATCTTTTGACTGTGGGAGGAACCGGAGCACCCGGAGGAAACCCACGCAGACACGGGGAGAATGCGCAGACTCCACACAGACAGTGACCCAAGCCGGGAATTATACCTGGGACCCTGGAGCTGTGAAGCAATTGTGCTAACCACTATGCTACCATGCTGCCCTCACAGTTGAGAAGAGGAACACCGGGGAGTGGACCCCTAGCGTTGTCGTATATCGGATGCTCAGGCCCACCTTCAAACTCTGTAGACCCCCGACAGAAATGAAAACAATGAAAGAGGGAGACCCATTTCAGGAGAAAAGACCGACTCGGCCCAAGGGACGAGGCAAAGAAAACCTAGTCCTCATCAGGGTAACATACAGTCTGCCCAGGCCTCAAAAGGACGAGGCACTAAAGCAAAGTTTTTAAAAAAACGTTAAACAAAACTCCAAAATAGATTTGCTCTGACTGGGGAGGGGGGGGGGGGGGCGGGGGGAGGCCTTTCTCAAGCACGGCAACTAATCCTACCAATCTAACCCTCCACTACACACCCCTCGCTGACTCAGCCGATCTCCCCTCTTGTTAGGATGGTGCAGTGATTTTCAAAGTGGGGGTCGCGAACCGCAGATGGGTCATGGGGTCACCAAAAGGTCACCAAAACGATCCCCAAAGGTCGCCTGGCCACTTTTTCCGTTTTCTCTCCAGGTAAATTCACACTGCAGTACAGCGCATGACCACACGAGGCTGATGTAGAGGCCTGTGCCGTGGACATCCTTGTCTCTCTGGGCCACAGTGTAGTTGGGCAGTTTGCAGTCAGAGACCTGTAACGTTCTCCTGCTACTGTGTTCAGCGTCAGGATCTGTGTTATTTATTGAGTTCAGTGTGTCACTAACAAGCCCCGTGCGTCTTTTATTGTTCACTCGGTTAACTCGGACAAACAGCCTCCTCTGCCCCGACAAGCCCCTATGTCCACTCCTTCCACTTCCCAATTGTCTCTCCACGACAGGGCTCTTGTCCTTCAAGTATGATTCTTTTTTCATCACCACCCCTGCTGCTATTCCGCACCCCCCCCCCCCGCCCCCGCTCCGTCCCCCCCAGATACTTGTCCCCAAGCATTCGTCTCTGCTGTGTGGCGATATGGACTCCATCAGCTGAATCGGATCCTGTACAGCAAGGACCTCTGCATCTACCTTTATCGGGACTTCAATTGTTCGCCAAAGATGCCGTTAGCTGGCGACTAAACTACGCTCATGTATACAGGAGCCGGTGAAATGTTGCAGGTGTATGGAATGGAATGCGCCTGCACGTTTTGCATGTTGGTCAGCTCAGTAGTGCCCAGCATTGTGTTTTTTTAGCATGTTTTCAGTCTGTTACATGTTCACCCGGGAAACGGTGCTGACAGGCGTCCAGGGACATTCTGTCTGACCGTGTTTTTCGTTCCGGACTCCTGTTTCTGAAGTGGAATTTTCGAGTTTAATTTCCTATCCAAGGTCGTGTTCGGTTTCGAACGAGTGAACATGAAGCTGTTAAAACGGTGCAGTATTGAGCCTGTTAATCATTTCAGCGCTTACGGGCAGTTCTCCAAGTGCTAACAATAGGCGTGAAGATATGAAATAATCCTGAGTCACGCCCTTTATCGAGGTGTCAGGGTGGAGCCGTCGTTTGAGGTGAAAAAACAGCTCAAGTTGCAATTTTACATTGAATGATACAGAAGTGCCAACAATGAGTGTGACGTTTTTAAAAGTAACTGTGAAGAATTTTTTGTGAATGTCACGTGGGTCGCGAGAGTCGGCCATTCTGTAAATGTGGGTCGCCTGAAGAAACATTTGAAAAACACTGGAATAGTTGACCAGACCCCAACCTTTGTTCTGATATCGGACGAGAATCCTAAACAATTTTTCATTTGTAAACCTGTGAGGAAATGACATTTCACCCCAGGACTGACCAATAGGTATCTTTTATGTTAAAACAAACTTTAATTTTAACATTGAATTAACCATATTGACATCAAAGAAAATAGATTTACAATTATCAGTTAAACAGTTCTTAAATAAAAGGAAAAACTTTAACTGATGCCCTACAACTTCACTATAAATATTCCAACCAAGTTACCCCAATCCAGTTCAAATGCCACTTATAAATAAAGTTAACAAAACAGGCTTACTTGCTTATCTGTGCAGACTTTTGGAGACAGAGTGCCTTTTCAGGAACAACCTGAAAATTCTTCTGTTTTGTCAGACTCTTCTGCTCAACCTAACAACATTGGCAAAACTGCAAACTATAGACAGACCTGGCTCCTCCCATTAATTACATCACCTGTATCCCAATAAGATGTCCCATGACCTGCTTAGCTAGGACTAAATACAATCCTTCAAATTACCTATACTCTAGGGAACAATCCAAAATATAAACATTATTCCATTAGCCCATTGTCTATAACCTAGTAAGTGGTTGAAATGAATGGTTATCTCACCTTTTACGACACCTTAATTGCAGATTTAGTAGACACACTGCCAGAGTTTTTAATGGCATTACTGCCACAAGTATGAAATATAATATATAATATTTAGTACATTCATCACACTCTAAATGAGACGGGGGGACAACAAAAAGCACCTCCGTCCCTCCACTTCAAGGATCATCAGACAATATAATGATTTCATATATTTAGGATAAAGACTGTGCACAAGTCCCAGATTCAATATAATAATAATACTATAATAATCTTTATTGTCACAAGTAGGCTCACATTAACACTGCTGTGAAGTTACTGTGAAAATCTCCTAGTTGCCACACTCCGGCGCCTGTTCGGGTACACAGAGGGAGAATTCAGAATGTCCAATTCACCTAACAGCACGTCTTTCGGGACTTGTGGGAGGAAACCGGAGCGCCCGGAGGAAACCCACGCAGACACGGGGAGAACGTGCAGACTCCTCACAG
This sequence comes from Scyliorhinus torazame, assembly GCF_047496885.1. Taxonomy (NCBI): domain Eukaryota; kingdom Metazoa; phylum Chordata; class Chondrichthyes; order Carcharhiniformes; family Scyliorhinidae; genus Scyliorhinus; species Scyliorhinus torazame. Next base: position 26,591,979 of record NC_092735.1, on the reverse strand, counting down.
ACAGTGACCCAAGCCGTGAATTAAACCTGGGACCCTGTAGCTGTGAAGCAACAGTGCTGACCACTGTGCTACCGTGCCATCCATTAGACTTATGCTTCCAGATTTTTATTGAATTCAAATCTCACTATCTGCTATGGTGGTATTTGAACCCTGAGCTACAAGTAGTGAGAGGATGACGTATTCCACATATCTGCACTTGAAACCTGTGCTGGTTTGTGTTCAATAAGAGTCTGGAACGTATAGGGTTAATGTGCAACTCCATACAGTACCAACCACATAGTGATGTCAGAGAACATATGATCCGTACCTAGGGGTCAGTCCAGTGTTGGACTGAGCTGTGTGCACAAGCGAGCACGGAAACAGATCCTAACTTGAACCCTTTTCTGGGAATATACACATAGGGGGCGATTCTCCGATATTGAGGCCAAGTGTTCGCGCCGTCGGTCGCGTTTCACGACGGTGCAAACGGGGCTTGGACGCGTCCCATTCTGGCCCCCCACAGGGGCCAACACGGCACTGGAGCGGTTCACGCTGCTCCAGCGTCCTTACCGCCGCGCCAACCCGCGCATGCGCAGTTGGGGCAGCCCAATCCTGCGCATGCGCGGGGAACGTCTTACGCTCGCCGGCCCCTCACCAACATTCTGTTGTTCTGGGACCGCGCGCAGAAGGAGGTAGGCCCGGGCGGGGAGAGGCCGGCCCGCCGATCGGGGGCCAGACCCCATCGGAGGCCACCCTGGTGAAGGAGCCCCCCCCCCCCCCCACCGCAGGCTGCCCCCCCAGCGTTCCCGCAGAGTTCCCGCTGGCAGCGGCCATGGGTGGACGGCGCTGGCGGGAAACTTTCGTGCCGTAGCGGCAGCTCGGCCCACCTGGCCGGAGAATCGCCGCCCGCCGGTTCTCCGAGCGGCCCGGTGCGAATCGCGCGCCGCTGGTTTCCGGGGGGTGGGGGAATCGCGTGCGGGGATCGGGGGTGGCGCCCCGGCGATTCTCCCACCCGGCGTGGGGGAGAGAATAGTGCCCCAAGTTTGTGCAGAAAATAACTACATTTAGTTAACCTACTTAAGACTACAAAGACTTTATTTAGACCTACTGAACAGTATCTGAAAGCCCAGAACAGTTTGCGATGGTAGTTATGCTGTTTTACATGAGCATATCGAGAGGATTTGAACCTAAAAATAAAAATCATGAGGTCTTTTAAAAATCCAGTTTTTCCTTCGATAGTTGCATCCACAAATAAGGCTCTTGTGGAACATAAGCTGAAGTCTCGACCAGTTGGGCCAAATGGCCTGTTCCTGTGCGGTAAATTCTCTCTCTGTTGCCTTTCACATAATATTACATCGGTGATCCTCAGACCATTACGTGAAAAATTGCACTGTTGGATTTTCCGAAGCGTAAAACAAAGCCAGAGTAAGAAATAACTTTGGAAAGCATGTTCCTATATGTTATAATAACTGAAGGATATGGGTACAAAAGTGTTCTCAGTTTTGGCTTTTTTTACATTCCTGGGAAACTCGGATTTTTATTTCTTCTTACCAGAATGTTTCCCTTCTTTCTTCCGAGTGCTTGTATTTCGAAAAGTGTGCTATCTGCGCTTTCATGGTAACTCCACAACCCAGTGTAGAAATGGGTCAAACGGGTCAGAAATTCTCTCAGTTTCATTGCCGCTCTGTGCTGAGTTACCTGATCGTAGACAGGAGATATCATATAAGATGTTATAAACAGCTCTGCGTACAAAGGTGCGCTGTATCAGGTAATACAGTAGAACTACCAATTCCCCCTCCTCCAATTTAACGCATTGAGTTCTGCTCATGCTCGCCACCTTCTGGCACTTAATTGTATGAACCTGGCTCATAAGTATCAGCAAGCTATTCACCAATAGCAGCATCGCACATCAGCGCTGTTTCGTCCTCGCCAGTGAGCATTCGCCCGCTGGAATCGCTAACCAGGCAGCAATCAGCAGGCTGGTTGACTTTACCACCCCCACCAGCACCCCCTTCTCAGGGACGGATTCAACCTAAGGTGGATGTTGAAGATGGCACCTTCACGGCCTGTGTAGCACTGCCCTTAGTGACCCACCAGCGTTGCCAAGGCTTCTTCGCGACCTCCACCGCCTACAAGGTCAAGGGCAACAGTCGCACGGGAATACCACCACCACCGCACTCCCCTCCAGGTGGTGCCATGCCAACCCGGACATATATCACCATTTCGTCTCCGCCACTGGGTCAAAATCCTGGAATTTCCGAACAGAACTATGGGTGTACTTACACCGGGGAGTCTTTTTAGCCTCACTGGGTCACTTGTGGTAGTATTTGCCCTGATGGTATGTTAGGCTCCTGCCTCTACCAGGCTAGACTTGAAATTGAGCCTTTATCAACAGAGCCATTTTGTTGCACCAATCTAAAACACATTAATTGGGGCCTTCATGCATTCTTTGCATTTTCTGGGAGGAACTTTTTAATCCGTCAGATGAAATGTGTAATTTCACACCTCGTCCAGCTGTTTGGATCTGTTACCAATGTGCCACGTTGCTCATGACAAGCTGCACACCCAACAGAGGTGGCGATCCGAGCGTACGGCAAGTGGAAGAACCTAAATCACAAGCTCAGCAACGCCAAGACATTCCTCCTCACAGGCAGAAGAGCAACGAGAGCAGATGGCAACGGCGGGAACGAGACAAACAAACAGATACACTGAAAGAGGCAACGGCTTGTGGGGGGTGGGTGGGGGGGGGGGGGGGGGCTGCGGAGGGAGATGGAAGAATACTGGGAGACTTGGTGATTCTAGTGAACAGGCTGTGGGCGGCGCAGATAGGGGGGAGTAAAAGAGACCGGCAGAGGCACGCGGAGCATTTGTTAACAGATGAAAAGGGACAAAGTAGGTGTGCATACAGGGCAAAATCTAACACCCACTCCTCTGGCGAATTTGGTGGTGGGGGGGGGGGATATTTAATCAGGAGGGAGGATAGGGATCCCACCACTTTCCTGCCTCTGCCCCAATTAAGTTAGTGGAGGGTGTGGTGATATGCATCACTGTATATACAGAAGGGGTTAATGTAAATACACTACAACTAAGTAATCACTAGAGGGAGCACCAGAGATGTGATGACATGCAGACATACAGCCAATGGGTCATTACAACAGGACACAACCAATGGATAATCAGGACACCCAGAGGTGGCATTAACACAAGGGGGGCACTTCACAACACATATAAAAGGACAGGGCACACTTGCTCTGCCTCTTTCCACAGACAGACATCTAGAGAGTACATCAGGATTGATCAACAGCATCACACCCAGCACTTAGAGCAGGCTGGTAAAGATCGACTGAGTTACTACAGTTAGATTAGCAGAGAGTCAAACTCATTTAAGAACTGTGTTAATAGTTCAATAAACACGTTGAACTCATTTCATAGTCTGGAGCTTCCTTTGTCAAAGCATACATCAAGGAAGCAGCTTATGCTACACGAAGCAGCATAACACAACAGAGGGAGGCTTCTGTATGGCCTTCTCACCTTGCCACCAGTTGGATTTGGGTTTGATTGCATTTGATTTATCGTTACGTGTACTGAGATACAGTGAAAAGTACTGTTCTGTACGCAGTCCAGACAGATCGTTCCATACATGAGATGTAAGAAGAGGATCTATCGGAGAGAGCTCGCAGAGAGGCGCCATGTTCCGATGCCATCTTGGGTCCTAAGGCCCTTAAGTAGGCAATTAATGCTCGCTTAAGGCGTCTCACCCCACTGCTGCAGGTATTCATTCTGGCAGTCCGGGACTTGCCATGATGGAAGCATGTTGGGGTTGTTTGCAGGCTTCCAGGCCATGGGGGGGGAGGTTATGGAGATGGGAGGTATCCCTCATTCATCGCACTCAGTGCCTGATTGAGGAACCGAGCTTTGGGAAGGAGGGGCTCTTGGAAAGCCATTCCTGATCCTGCCGCTGATGCCCCTTTCCTCTGAACCCCCCCCCCCCCTCCCCCCTGCTCCCATGATCCTCTCCCACCATAAGTCATCTGTGGCCCGGCTCCAGCACCGATCCTGTGTCTCAGGTCGGTGCATTACCGGCAGCCGCCATCGCCTCCTCAGTGGCGTTGCTGAGCAATGAAGCTCTGCCGGCCTCGGATTGGTCAGCAGCTCTCAGTGGGTAGGGCGCGATTGGCACTTAATGTGTCAGGCTTTCCCAAAAAGATGTGATGTAGGGCTCCCGCCAGCAAGACCCCCTATCGAGTCCGAGAGGGTGTCAAGAGCTCGGGGGAGGGGGGGGCATTTAAAAATGGCGACCGATCTCTTCCTACACTGACAAGCTCAAGTGAGGTAAGTAGGGCAGGGGGGGGGGGGCGTTCCTGACCGAGGCCTATATGTTTTCCAATTAAGGAGCAATTTAGCGAGGCCAATCCACCTACCCTGCACATCTTTGGGTTGTGGGGGTGAGACTAACGCAGACGCGGGGAGAATGTGCAAACTCCACCCGGACAGTGTCCCGGGGCCGGGATCGAACCTAGGTTCTCGGCGTCTTAGGCAGCTGTGCTAACCACTGTGCCACCATGTCACACCCGACAGACAGATAAAGATAGGATGAAAAGCCGCAAAAGTTGTTGGAATCAAAAGCTTTAAAGATCGTCTGCTACCAATGGAGTCTCTGGAACTCACTTCCTCAAAAGGCAGTTTGAGCAGAGTCTTTGAGTATTTTTAAGGCGGAGCTGGATAGATTTTGATTAACAAGGGGGGGGTGAAAGGCTATCGGGAGGGAGGCAGGAATGTGGGGTTGAGGTTACAATCAGATCAGCCATGATCCTATTAAATGGTGGAGTAGGCTCGCGTGGCCTCCTCCAGCTCAATGGGAGGGCTGATGAGAGTATTGGTACGAATGTGTAAAGCTTCCCGTAAAATGTACTGCTTAATAATGATAATAATATTTATTAGTGTCCCAAGTAGGTTTACATTAACACTGCAATGAAGTTACTGTGAAAAGCCCCTCGTCGCCACATTCCGGCGCCTGTTTGGGCACACTGAGGGAGAATTCAGAATGTCCAATTCACCCAACAAGCACGTCTTTCGGGATTTGTGGGAGGAAACCGGAGCGCCTGAAGGAAACCCCCGCAGACACAGGAGAACGTGCAGACTCCACATAGACAGTGACCCAAGCTGGTGAATAGCTTACTGATACTTATGTGCAACCGTGCCACCCGCTTAACGCACACATCTTAGAACATAGAACATACAGCGCAGAAGGAGGCCATTCGGCCCATCGAGTATGCACCGACCCACTTAAGCCGTCACTTGCACCCCATCCCCGTAACCCAATAACCCCGCCTAACCTTTTTAGTCACGAAGGCAATTTAGCATGGCCAATCCACCTAACCTGCACATCTTTGGACTGTGGGGGGAAACCGGAGCGTCCGGAGGAAACCCGCGCAGACGCGGGGAGAACGTGCAGACTCCGCACAGACAGTGACCCAAGCCAGGAATCGAACCTGGGACCCTGGCGCTGTGAAGCCACAGTGCTAACCACTGTGCTACCGTACTGCCCTACCTCCTTTTGTTAGCTCGGCTTGTCAATATTTTGTCTGATTATACGTCGAGGGATGTTTCCTGCTCCTTCTGGCTCCGCAAAAAGGGGAAGCAAAAAAATGTGGACCTACCTTTCCATGAGCAGCCGACAGCGGCAATTTACTGACTGCTGGTTCGGACACCATTGACCTGGGAAAGATTCAGCTGGGCCTGTATGGCCCAGTTGATGCCAACTGAGGGGTTAGGACAGAGTGGCTGGGGAGAAACTGTTCCCGCTGGTGGAAGGATCGAGAACGAAAGGGGCACGGATTTGAGGTAATTGGCGAAAGAAGCAATGGAGACCCGAGGAAGGACCCCCCAGCGAGTGGTTAGGATCTGGGATGCACCGCCTGAGAGTGTGGGGGAGGCGGGTTCAAGCGAGGTTTTCGAGAGGGATCTGGATTATGATCTGCAAATGAATCAGGTGTCGGGTCACGGGGAGAAGGCTGGGGAGAGGCCATAAGACCATAAGACCATAAGACCATAAGACATAGGAGCGGAAGTAAGGCCATTCGGCCCATCGGGTCCACTCCGCCATTCAATCACTGGGTGCATTGCTCTCTCGGAGAGACAGCACAGGCACGGAGGGGCTGAATGTCCTCCTTCTGTGCTGTAAGAGTTTGTGATTCTGTGGAATCACAAGCATCGTGGAAAATGATTTCTCCCCTTGTCATATTTATGAGCCCTCCGGAGGACCAGGCGATAGACCACTTGCCAAATTTGGCAGAGAAATGGAATGGCCCCACCCCTTTCTCCCAGCTACCCGCTTTGAAAAGTGACCCGAGGAGGTGACTATTTGGTTACTGGAAAGATACCTGTTTATTTTTAGATTGACAGCTGTTGGTTTGGAACATTAAGGGAGATACCGGCCACACGTTATGTGGAGCTGGGACGAATGTACACCTCAAACTAACATGGAACCGACCAGACTACAGCCAATCTGACAGACACTGGAGTGGAGTCAATGAGGAACCTATGCCGTTTTACAGCCTATCTATCTTACTGAACTCCCCATGACCCATGGCACTCCCTATCCCTGTAATCTCCTCCAGCCCAAAACACTCTGAGATACATGCGCTCCTCCAATGTTGGCCTCTTGAACATCCCCGATTTTCATCGCTGCACCACTGGCGGCCTTGTCTTCAGCTGCCTGGGCGCCCAAACTTTGTCATTCCCTCCGTTAAACCTCTCCGCCTCTCTCTCCCCCTTTGAGGCTGACCGCTTTCATCAAGCTTTGGACCTCCTGTCCTTAATATCTCCTTATGTGTCTCGCTTAGGGATCTGTCAGGTTTCTGTGGGAGGTCTCGAGACTTTTATCACATTGGAGGCGCTTTAATAAATAACCTTGTTGTTGCTGTTATTTGCAGGGGGTGCTGGGGGGGGGGGAATGATAATCCACATTTGCTTGCACTGCAATGGTGCTTTATTTTAGCTTTCACCCAGAGCTTAGGAGGAAGGAATTCAACATTCAATTGTCTCCTCCCCCATCTCCTCCATCCCCGCCATTTTTTCCCAGAGCAATTTTTCCCGAGGGGGGGTGATGTGTTCTGATTCTACCTGTACCTCACTGTGACCCAAGCAGTATGGATTAGTATGCCATTCTATTTTAATAATCTTTATTGTCACAAGTAGGCTTACATTGACACTGCAATGAAGTTACTGTGACAATCCCCTAGTCGCCACATTCCGGCGCCTGTTCGGGTACACGGAGGGAGAATTCAGAATATCCAGTTCACCTAACAAGCACGACTTTCGGGACTTGTGGGAGGAAACCGGAGCACCCAGAGGAAACCCGCGCAGACACGGGGAGAACGTGCAGACTCCGCACAGTGACCCAAGCCGGGACATGAACCTGGGGCCAGGTGCGCTGAAGCAACAGTGCTAACCACTGTGCTACCGTGCCACCCTATACCATGGGAGGCATCACAGCCGAGCCCAAACATGTCCTGTCCGCACGCAATGTCCATATACTCACATTTTCTAAGGGGGGGGGGGGAATTGTCAGACAGCGTGAGCTCCGGCTGATTATCCCTCTCTCTGGCTCAGAGATGCTCGGCTAATTATTGGGTCGTCAGGGCCAACCATGGGACCGGTTGCCCTCCCTGAGGGCTGAGACTGGGACCCTCCTGACGTGAAGGGTTCAGTTTCACACAAGTTAATGCATTTACTGACTGAGGTTCGACCAAGATCACTAAAACAGACGATCTGGACATTGCCACATTGCTATTTGTGGGATCTTGCTATACGAGATTGGCTGTCCAGTCTCCTACATTTCAGTTCTTGATTGACTGAGGCCACAAATCTTGCCGTGTAAATGCAAGTCTTTTTTTTGTAAGACTGCGTGAATCATAGAATTTACAGTGCAGAAGGAGGCCATTTGGCCCATCGAGTCTGCACCTGCCCTTGGGAAAGAGCACCCCATTTAAGCCCACACTTCCAACCTATCCCCGTAACCCAGTAATCCCACCTAACCGTTTTGGACACTAAGTGCAATTTATCGTGGCCAATCCACCTAACCAGCACATTTTGGACTGTCGGAAGGAACCGGAGCACCCGGAGTAAACCCACGCAGACACGGGGAGAACATGCAGACTCCGCACAGACAGTGACCCAGCGGGAAATCGAACCTGGGACCCTGGCGCTGTGAAGCCACAGTGCTAGCCACAGTGCTAGCCACTTGTGCTACTGTGCAGACTCGATGGGCGAAAGACCTCCTTTTGCACTGCAGGGATTCTGTGGAAAGTTTAAACCGCACTGTAGCAGTTTCAGAAATTCAGCTTCAAGCATTTAAGTGTGCTCAAATCCGTCACATTTTCATAAAATCCCAACGGGGTATAAAAGTTTACGGAGACGACCTCCTCAAAAGTGTTTGAAGGATTGAATAGGTTGGTGGACCTTTTTCAGTTCTCTGCCAAAGGTAGATTCGACCCACATTGTCGGGGCCTCCACCACAGGTAGAGCAAGAATGCGGATTACAGATCCACCCCAGCCGGAATGGGGATCGAACGCCATGCATCAATCCGATCCACGTCATCCATCCGAACAGCTGAGCCAGTCGTAACTCCCCGCCCCACTCAAGGAACCGGAGATTCACTTCTTCCTTGCATGTTGTAACCTGGAGCAACGAATAGTGATGACAGGGGCTCCGACTCATTTTCCTTCACATGGTTGACCAGGAATCTCTCCCATTCTGACTGCTTGATGTTGACGTGTGTTGGAAGTAATTGCAGGATGACCCTCAACGTCCGCTTCAGTGAAGAATCATATTGGACTCGAAAAGTTCACTCTTATTTCCTCCCTCCGCAGATACTGCCCGACCAGCTGAGTTTCTTTCCCAGCGCTTCCCGGTTTTCTTTCAGAGTGCCAGCATCCATAAGGTTTTGCTTTTATTGATAAGCAACTTGGTTGGCCGCATTATGAACACACCTTCAGTGAGGTAGATGGGCAGAAACTATTTAGCCTGGTGGTAGGAATCGAGAATGAGCGCATATCTTAAAATTAGAGCTAAAGACATTTAGGAGTGAATCGGGAAACAGCTTTGAAAACAAGGGGGAGCAAAAATCCGGAATTCTCCCTCTTCCAAAGGATGGGAATGTTTGGGGAGCAATTGGAGAGCTCAAGACAGATTTCTAGATGTTTGTTAAACAAGAGCAGCCAACTGAAGACTCATGGGGTGGGATTCTTCGGTCCGCCAGCCGCGTTTTCCTGCCCCGCGCGCCGCCGCCGGCAGCGGGATTCTCCGTTCCCACAGCCGGCCAATGGGGTTTCCCATTGTGGCCACCCCACGCCACCGGAAAACCCGCGAGCATGGGTGCGCTGCCTGCAGACTGGACGATCCTCCCAACAGAGAATTCCGCTGATGATCTCCTTGGATGGGAACAGGTTCGAGGGCCCAAATGGCCTTCTCCATTTCCTATGTTCCCAGTGTTAACAGTTGTTAGTTTATGATGGAGGAATAATTCAGCAACTTGTATTTTACCTTCAGCAAGTTTATTCTGCGTCCAACTCAGCAGAGCTGCAAACTCCATGGTTGGGATTCTCTGAAACGGTGGCTAAGTGTTGACGCTGGCGTAAACACCGGAGCTACCGTCAATGGGCCCCTTGGCCCAGTGATTCATTTACCTGAAGGGGGCCAGCAGGGCAGCGGAGTGCTCCGCACAGCTCCGACTGCCGATACGGGGGCCCTGCACTTTTGGCCGCAGGTCCGCGCATGCGTGCGACGGCCACGGCGGCGGCCCCGCGCGACATGGTGGACCCACACAGCAAGCCCCCCCCCCCCCCCCCAGATCGCGTGCACCTGCCAATCGGAACTGGCCGTCTTGGAGGACCCACACCCCCTCGCCGGTGACGGATCCCCCCGTCCGCCACCAGGGCGGCCGCGGCAGCAGCCACTCCGAGTGCCCACCGGGTGGTTTCATGTTAGAACCATGCCGGCGGGAACCCAGCCAGCTGCCGGCGGAGAATCGCCGCACGGGCCTCTTTCAATGGCCCCCGAACGGCGCCGCGTCCACCGCGCTCGCGCGACTGGCCCCGAGAATCGCGTGAAGGCGTGGGCCCCATTCTCCGCCCCCGAGCCGAGGCTACTCCGGCTCGGAGAATCCCGGCCCATATACTGACCCAACCACAACGGTCCCAGCTGTGCCCATTTATGTACTCTTTTGTGGGGTGAGTCAATAACCATGACCTAATAAGGCAATTAACTTGACAATGTAACTTGTCACAGCGCGCACTTGTTGATACATTGACACCTGTTTTGTTGTGTGGATGGGGTCTGGATGAATGTTTTGGGGATTATCTATTCTCTCAAAGTACGCTGCTCAAGTTGGTAGATGCCCCAAATCACGACTGTTCATTTACGGCGAGTATTTACTTGTTTGGGCCTCCACACGTGATTGGGGCTTTTCCTCGTTCCCAGATCTCTCTTACGTCTCGGTCCTGTGATCTGACATCATTATTAGAACAGCCTCATGTTTGCCTCCGATGGGCAGCACGGTGGCGCAGTGGGTTAGCCCTGTAGCCTCACGGCGCCGAGGTCCCAGGTTCGATCCCGGCCCTGGGTCATTGTCCGCGTGGAGTTTGGACATTCTCCCCGTGTTTGTGTGGGTTTCGCCCCCACAACCCAAAGATGTGCAGGGTAAGTGGATTGGCCACGCTAAATTGCCCCTTAATTGGGAAAAAAGGAATTGGGTACTCTAAATTTAAAGAAAAAATAAATAAATGTTTGCCTCCGATGTTAACCCTTTACTCGACAGAGACAGATACTCAGAATAAAATACTGAACCTTATGGGAGAGGGGTGTCCGAGAGGGAGGTCGAGGAGAGGGTGGTCCGAAGCCCAATACCCATTTTGTGGTGAATTTCCTAACTGCAGACAGGGCCTACAATTGGTTGCTCTGCCTTTCGGTTAGGGGTAATAGTCAATCATAGAATCATAAAATTTACAGTGCAGAAGGAGGCCATTCAGCCCATCGAGTCTGCACCGGCTCTTGGAAAGAGCACCCTACCCAAGGTCAACACCTCCACCCTATCCCCATAACGCAGTAACCCCACCCAACACTAAGGGCAATTTTGGACACTAAGGGCAATTTATCATGGCCAATCCACCTAACCTGCACATCTTTGGACTGTGGGAGGAAACTGGAGCACCCGGAGGAAACCCACGCACACACGGGGAGGATGTGCAGACTCCGCACAGACAGTGACCCAAGCCGGAATTGAACCTGGGAACCTGTAGCTGTGAAGCAATTGTGCTATCCACAATGCTACCGTGCTGCCCCTGGGCCTCCTCTGGGCCCCCTGCTGGCTCTCTATCCACTGGTGAAATATTTTGTGTAGGATCACTCTCCGGGCTCAGAAATGAAGAGTGCTCACCGAGCAAAGGCACTGGTTTACTAACTATAGTAAGAATTTCAGAAAGAGGAGCAGAGGTCAACCATTTGGAACCTGCTCTACAGATCTATGCAATCGGAATTGATCTGCCTGAGCCCAATCTCACCTTCCTGCAATATCACCACGTCCCTGACTTTATCCCTCAAAAATCTATCACTCTCTAAACCATTGATTGCAGCTCGTAATAATAATAATAATCTTCATTATAGACTTTCATGGAATTTACAGTGCTGAAGGAGGCCATTCGGCCCATCAGGTCTGTCTGCACGGCCCTTGGAAAGAGCACCCTACCCAAGCCCACACTTCCACCCTATCCCCGTAACCCTGCAACCCCACTGAACCTTTTTTTTGGACACTAAGGGCGATTTAGCATGACCAATCCACCTAACCCGCACATCTTTGGACTGTGTGAGGAAACCGGAGCACCCGGAGGGAACCCACGCAGACACGGGGAGAACCTGCAGACTCCGCGCAGACAGTGATCCAAGCAGGAATCGAACCTGGGATCCTGGAGCTGTGAAGCAACTGTGCTAACCACTATGCTACCGTGCTGCCCATTAGTGTCACAAGTAGGCTTACATTACCACTGCTATGACGTTACTGTGAAAATCTCCTAGTCGCCACATTGTGGCTCCTGGTCGGGTACACACAGGGAGAATTCAGAATGTCTAATTCACCTAACAAGGGCAGCATGGTGGCGCAGTGGTTAGCCCTGCTGCCTCATGGTGCCAAGGTCCCAGGTTCGATCCCGGCTCTGGGTCACTGCCTTGTGGAGTTTGCACATTCTCCCCGTGTTTGTGTGTGTTTCGCCCCCACAACCCAAAAGATGTGCAGGCTAGGTGGATGGGCCATGCTAAATTGCCCCTTAGTTGGAAAAAAAATGAATTAGGTACTCTAAATTTTTTAATTTTTTTAATTCACCTAACAAGCATGTGTGCGTGGGTTTCCTCCGGGTGCTCCGGTTTCCTCCCACAGTCCAAAGATGTGCAGGTTAGGTGGATTGGCCATGCTAAATTGCCCTTAGTGTCCAAAATTGCCCTTTGTGTTGGGTGGGATTACTGGGTTATGGGGATGGGGTAGAGGTGTTGACCTTGGGTAGGGTGCTCTTTCCAAGAGCCGGTGCAGACTCGATGGGCCGAATGGCCTCCTTCTGCTCTGTAAATTCTATGAAGCATGTCTTTCGGGACTTGTGGTAGGAAACCAGAGGAAACGGAGGGAACCCACGCAGACACGGGGAGAACCTGCAGACTCCGCACAGACAGTGATCCAAGCAGGAATCGAACCTGGGACCCTGGAGCTGTGAAGCAACGTGCTAAGTACTGGGCTACCATGGTTTCTGTGTGGGTTTCCTCCCACAAGTCCCAAAAGACGTGCTGGTAGGTACCCTGCTCATCTTTGGGATGTAGGGATGAAACCCACGCAGATACGGGGAGAATATGCAAACTCCACACGGACAGTGACCCAGGGCCAGGATTTGAACCTGGGTCCTCAGCGCCGTAGTCCCAGTGCTAACCACTGCGCCACGTGCCGCCCCATCACAGGTAGGCTTACATTAACACTGAAATGAAGTTTCTGTGAAATGATTCTCTGGATCATTAGTCAAGGTTACTGGTCCAGTGAAGTAACCCCAATTGCCACTGTGCTATAGTTCTGCAGCTATCCCAAGGCTGCCCGTCACCTTTGGAAAGGATGTTCATCGATTATTAACATGGCCACTAGGTGGAGCATCAAGTGTTGCATTGACTTCAATTCAAACGCACTTCAGTCTGATAGTCAGTGTGGCGAGACAGATCTGCCAAGCGTCCTGCTTGACGAAGTCTGTAGGGAGATTATTAGGCACAGAAACAGGCCATTCGGCCCAACCAGCCCATGCCAGCATTTATGCTCCGCTCAAGCCTCCTCCAATTTGTCCTCATCCGCACCTACCATCAATTCCTCGTTTCCCTCAAATCCTCATCTGGTTTCCCCTTAAGTTTATCTAAACTATTCACTTCAACCACTCGCTGTGGTAGCGCGTTCCATCCTGTCCCCACTCTCTGGCTAAAGAAGTTTCTTCTGGATTACCGACTGGGTTTTTTGGTGCACTATCTTACGTTGACGGCCTCTAGTTATGCTCTTTCCCATTAGGAAGAAACTTTCTCTGTATAATAATAATCTTTATTGTCACAAGTCGGCTTACATTAACACTGCAATGAAGTTACTGTGCAAAGCCCCGAGTCACCACATTCAGGCGCCTGTTCAGGTACACCGAGGGAGAATTCAGAATGTCCAATTCACCGAACAGCACATCTTATTGGATCTTATTCCCAAGCTGGGAATCGAACCTGAGACTCTGGCGCTGTGAAGCAACAGTTCTAACCACTGTGCTACCATGTCGCCCATGGTAGCCACTCGATCAAAACCTTTCAACATTTTAAAGACCTCTATTACGTCACCCATCGACCTTCGCTTTTTCGCCCAACATCAGTGATAGGGAGGATATTGGAACCACTGCTGGAGAGAATAGAAGAACATCTAGAAATCTATAACGAGTGAAGAAGGTACTTATTACATCGTATATCTCCGCCATTCTGTGTCAACGCAACGTTATTACAATGACTTAGTCCTGCCTTTAGATTTTTCCCTGCCTGGTTGATGCTCCGCAACCACAAAGCTGAAAAATAACTCTTCTTATTCAGAGCTTCCATCTTACTCAGGAGGCTTTGGGCCAATCCATATCCAACAACCTGCTCTCAAAACTCTGCTTACATTATGACAGCTGTCACAAATGGCAGCACAGTGGCTGAGACAATCCAGAACATTCTAAAACAATCATCAACATTCTAAATTAAGACGGAATCTGAACAGAATTTGGCAAAGTGTCAGCTGGTGTGCCTCTCTCGCAGTTGCACAGACTAGTTTTCTCCCCAGGTCTTGCGCCTCTTGGAGGAAACAAATGGCCGTGGTTTACGCCATCACTCTGGTGGGGTGGAGCCTCATAGAGCCGGTGTCCGGCACCACAGGGATTGGGGCGGCATCTTTAAAGGGCGCCCGGATTAGCACTGCAGCCTAACGGACCTCAGCCCCCATCACACAGCTTTCAGAGGCTCCCCCCTCACCCTCCCCCTCCCCCCCCAGACAATCCTCACCGGCACCCCCCCCCGACATTGAACACCCCCCCCCCACCAACAGCGAGGGGATATAGCCGCCACTCTCTCCCCTCCACCACATTATCTGCTCCCATAGAATCAGAGAATCCCTACAGTGCAGAAGGAGGCCATTTGGCCCATCGAGTCTGCACCGACTCTCTGGGAAAGAGCACCCCACCCAGGCCCTGCCGCATACCCCTAACCCCACCTAACCTTTTAGTTTTGGACACTAAGGGGCAATTTAGCATGGCCAATCCACCTGACCTGCACATCTTTGGACTGTGGGAGGAAACCAGAGCACCCGGAGGAAACCCACGCACACACGGGGAGAATGTGCAGACTCCACACAGACAGTCACCCGTGGCCGGTGTGGTGATGTGCATCAATGTAAATACATGTGGGCTAGCTAGACACTAGAGGGAGCACCGGAGACATCACTCACACACACTCAACCAATAGATCAGTTAGATAGGACATGACCAATGGACATTCACGATACACGCAGAGGTGACACGACCACAGGGGGGCATTACACCAACCCATATATAAAGGTCACCACACACAGGATCTGCCTCTTTCCAGTGGAGACAGTCAGTGAGTAGAGACACAGGGTTGATTCAATATCACTCCCACCACGTGGATTGCAGCAACTGGTTAGTCAGTCTGGGTAGCTATAGTAGGATTAGCAGTAGTGTCGAACCCGAGTAACAGAAGTGCAAATAGTTTAATAAACGTGTTGAAGTTATCTCCACGTCTGAACCTTCCTTTGTCAAGTGCACCACAAGGAAGCCGCTTATGTTACACCTACAACATAACAAATCAGCTGGAATCGAACCCGGGTCCCCGGCGCTGTGAGGCAGCAGTGATAACCGCTGCGCCTCCATGCACAATTAAAATGAGATTCACGTCCTTGAGATGCCGCCAGTGAGGGGCGGGAAAAATCTGGAAAAGTGATCTCTCTGGTGAGAATCGCGTTTCCCGATTCTCGCCGAACCATCCCCCCACGCCTCCGATTCCTGCATGGCCAGTGCGGGTTGGAAATAGCCCCCAACATTCTTAAAAAACGTCAATTTGTGTCAACATCTCGATGTTAACAGGTCCCTTAAAAGATTCCAGGAACTGGATCTGTATCTTTCCTGCATCCGAATCAGTTGTGACCCGTGTAGCAAGTTTTGTTGAAATCCATGCATTAGTGTTTTTGAGGTATATTGTTTACAGACAAGCAAACTAACAGGAGCAAAACATTACCTCCAACTACCTTGAGTGACAGAGGTAATGAATAGTCAGCTTGGATTACAAAAAGGAAAACCTGGCCTGACCAGCCTTATTTCAAAAGACTATTGAGGTGAATAAAAGTTGTGAGGGGGCGGTGGGAGGAGCTATAAAATAAACAGGATCAAAATCACAGGCCCAGCGGCCCAGCTGCAGGAAGGCACATTAATTCTGTGGGGGGAGGGTCATAATGACTCTCTTGCTAAATGCACCTCCTGAGGGGGGAAAAAAAACCTGCATTTTTATAGCGCCTTTCACAAACTCTCAAATGAACACAAGGGCACAAAAGCAGGACAGTTGCTGATTTAAAAAAATAAATTTAGAGTACCCAATTTTTTTTTCCCATTTAAGGGGCAATTTAGCACAGCCAATCCACCTAGCCTGCACATTTCTGGGTTGTGGGGGTGAGACCCACGCAAACACGGGGAGAATGTGCAAACTCCACACGGACAGTGAGCCGAGGTCGGGATTGAACCCGGGTCCTCAGCAGCGTGAGGCAGCAGTGCGAACCACTGTTGCCCCAGTCGCTGGGCTAATTTCTGGTGACGCCACTCAGAGTTCCGTGACAAGGTGGGGAGGGAGGAAAATGGTCCGGGTTGCCCAATCAGAAAGCAGGCGTACTGGGTGAGGCCAGGTCACCACCTCGGCTGTGATGCCCCACACAGTCAAATAGCACGCTGCCCCCATGCATCTCCCGGTCTCACACAACAAATTGCATTCACACAGGCCGATTAACGTAATAAAACACCCCAGGGCATAATCAAACTAAATTCGAAGAGACCAAAGTTTGGTCCAAGATGTAGGTTTTAAGGGAACGCCTTAAAGATGAGAGGGAGGGAGAGATTATGGGGATGGAAATCCAAGGCATTTCACAAATAGAAAATGGGTCACTCGGGAGAGAAGTAAAGGGCTGGAGAATTGCACCCTAAGCATGGGCCGGTGCCTTCGGAAGAGGAGAGAGAGAGAAGATGTGAGTGTGTGTTCTTTTATTTAAAAAAAAAGAACCACAGCCTTGCAAAGTAACCTCCCTCTCAGCTCCAGAAACTTTCAAAGGGCAGTGACGTTTATTTCCAGTACTACTAACACTCTGCACATGCTCAATGCAAGGGGGACACTCCTCAAGTTTCCCCGTGAAGAATCAGAGAGAGAGGGAGCAGGAGAGAAATAGAGAGAGAGATCGACAGGACAGAGTCAATCAAACGGTACACGCATTCTGATCCTCAAGGCAGCTCTAAGGATTTAGAAGACACTTTTATCCACAACTTCAAAGAAAGAGCTTTGTCCCATTGATCAGTTGAAACAAAATCGCAGCAAACTTTGGAGAGAGTTGGCGAAAGATTGAGGTGAGTCTTGGTAAATATTTATGTGTGTGCTGGCAATCGTTACTGTCACTGCCAGTTCCAGATTTTTGACAAATATCCCTTTTCTTAAAAAAAAATGTTTCAAACTAGTCTCCCCCCCCCAAAAAAAAAACTGGCTCTACTGAATTCTCGCTCGCTGTTTGTGTGTGTCAGTGTCTGTGAGCACATATCTCACCAGCTCACTGCACAGTTATAAATAAATGGATTTTATCTGTGACTGCATTGAGCATAAGGGGACTTAGCAATAACTCCTCTGCTGCCTCTGCCTAGCATATGGTTCGGCTATCAGCTTACAGCCTTTGTCAAGATTTTTACAGGCTGGAGGCCAGCCAGGTCTGCAGGGAATACTTTCCTCTTTTCCCAGGAATTGTACAGCATTTATAAATCTTGGAGCAGCTTTCAGTGGCGAGTGCGTTTAGAGTGTTGGAAAATAAACAAATTATTTTTCCACAGCGAAGGACTGGCACGGTTCCTTAAAGGGACATTCACTCTGTGTCTCTGTGCCAAAGTGAACTTTGAGTACTGATGGATATCCACCATGCTGTGGACTGAGAGGGAGGCCATTCAGCCCATCCCGTTTGTGCCGGAGCCTTGCGGGAGCAATCCAACACCAAGTGGATCATCTCGCTCCCAGTCTTATTGGTTGATTAACGGCTTGTGGAGACAGGGGCTGAAATTTTCCGGCCCTTCCTGCTCTGGAATCGTCCGGTCCCGCCAATGGCGGTGACCCCCACCCCCTCCCCCTGGCGCGTTCCCCGGCGGGAGAGGGGGCGAGGCATGCAAACCTCCATCAGCATCGGCGGGACTGGATGAGTCCACCACTAGCCAATGAATTTAATTAATAATAATCTTTATGTCACAAGCAGGCTTTTTAAAAATACATTTAGACTACCCAATTATTTTTTTTTCCAATTAAGGGGCAATTTAGCGTGGCCAACCCACCTAACCTGCACATCATAGAATTTACAGTGCAGAAGGAGGCCATTCGGCCCATCGGGTCTGCACCGGCTCTTGGAAAGAGCACCCTACCCAAGGCCAACACCTCCACCCTATCCCCACAACCCAGTAACCCCACCCAACACTAAGGGCAATTTATCACGGCCAATCTACCTAACCCGCACATCTTTGGACTGTGGGAGGAAACCGGAGCACCCGGAGGAAACCCACGCACACACGGGGAGGATGTGCAGACTCCGCACAGACAGTGACCCAGGGCCGGGATTCGAACCCGGGTCCTCAGCGCTGTAGTCCCAGTGCTAACCACTGCGCCACGTGCCACCCCGTCACAAGTAGGCTTACATTAACACTGCAATGAAATTACCGTGAAAAGCCCCTGGTCGCCACAATCCGGCGCCTGTTCGGGTACACCGAGGGAGAATTCAGAATGTCCAATTCACCTAACAGCACGTCTTTCGGGACTTGTGGGAGGAAACCGGAGAACCCGGAGGAAACCCACACAGACACGGGGAGAGTGTGGAGACTCCGCACAGACAGTGACCCAAACCGGGAATCGAACCCGGGTCCCTGACGCTGTGAAGCGACAGTGCTAACCACTGTGCTACATTGCTGCTCCCATGGCAGACTGCCTTAGCCGCCAGTAAATATGCCGCAGGCGCACGGAAAATCCTGTCCTCAGTGACGCTGAAACATTGAAAATATATGGCACAGATGGAGGCCACTTGCTCATCATGTCCATGCAGGCCGAATAAAAGCTAGCCGGTCAAATCCTGCTTTCCAGGTGGGAGGTGGTGGCATATTGGTATTGTCACTGGACTAGTAACCTCGAGAACCCAGGGTAATGTTCTGGGGGCCAGAGTTTGAATCCCAGCCCTGCTGGTGGTGGAATTTGAATCCAATAAATATCTGGAATGACTGTCTAATGATGGCCGTGAAATAGTTGTCGTAAAAACCTGTAGGGTTCATTAATCTGCCATCTTGGTCACTGTCTGTGCGGAGTTTGCACGTTCTCCCCGTGTCTGCATTGGGTTTCCTCCGGGTGCTCCGGTTTCCTCCCACAGTCCAAAGACGTGCAGGTTAGATGGATTGGCCATGATAAATTGCCCTTAGTGACCAAAAAAAAAGATTAGGAGGGGTTGTTGGGTTACGGGGATAGGGTGGAAGTGAGGGCTTAAGTGGGTCGGTGCAGACTCGATGGGCCGAATGGCCTCCTTCTGCACTGTATGTTCTATGTTTACCTGGTCTCTGACCGACAGCAATGAGGTTGACTCTGAAATGGCCTAGAACGCCACTCGCTTGTATCAAACTGTGTACCTACACTCCACAGACTGTCGTGGTCCAACACCTTCTCAAGGGGCAATTAGGGACGGGCGGCAGTAAAGTGCCCGGGACGCACACATCCTCAGAATGAATTTTATCCAATTAAAACTTAAACGTGCTTAAATGGCCTTTATATGCAGTCAGATTTATTTGGAAACCACTGATTACATCAGCGTTAATCTTTCCATAATTCATATGTCAACTAGAAGCAATGCATTCTGAAACATCTGTTATGTTAGCATTTAATCATTATTATTTTCTTATCTTTTCTCCTGTTGGATTTTGGTCCAATAAAAGTCAGCTGCACCCCCCCCCCCCACTCCATCTCATTAAAATGGCGGTTCACATGCAATTCTAAATGGTCAGTTTCAACAAGCTATTCTCAATGGGGGGCATCACATCTGAGCTTAATTATGTCCTCAGACTGAGCTCATTCATATACTCTTTCCAAAAAAAGGTCACTCGATAGTCAGGCTTGGTCAGTCTTCCCCTATTTTAGCCCAAAGACAACAAGGTTACGTTTAACACCCAATTACTGTCCTAGCTTAGATTAGGTGGATTTGCCATGCTAAATTGCTCCTTACTGTCCAAAGATGTGCAGGTTGGGAGGGGTTACAGGGATCGGGTGGGTGAGTGGGCCAAGATAGTGTGCTCTTTCAGAGGGTCGCTGCAGACTTGATGGGCCGAATGGCCTCCTTCTGCACTGTAGGGATTCTATGAGTGCAAGACAAAATCTTCAACGGACAGCGGATCTCGATTAATAAGGGGATCAGGGTTAAGGGGGAGAAGGCAGGAGAATGGGGATGAGAAAAATATCAGCCATAATTGAATGGCGGAGCAGGTTCGATGGGCCGAGTGGCCTAATTCTGCTTCTGTGTATTATGGTCTTATGGATCAAATGGTTTCATCCAGGACAAAAGAGGGATCAGCACCCCATCCACTACCATCGCCGCACAGTGGCAGCCGCGTGCACCATCTGCAAGATGCAGTAACTCACCAAGGCTCCTTCGACAGCACCTTCCAAACCCACAACCTCTACCATCTGGAAGGAAAAGGGACATAGGTACATTGGAAGTGCAGGAAGTGTCTCCAGCTGCAGCTCCTGTAAACCCGTGTTTCTGGGCTGGAGCGGCGGCTGGGAACACTGTGGAGCATCTGCGAGGCGGAGAGTGTGGTGGATAGCACCTATAAAGAAGTGGTCACACCGTCGGCTTAGACTCCACGGGCAGGAAGGGAATGGGTGACCACCAGACAGAGCAAGAGAGCTAGGCAGGCAGTGAAGGAATCTTCTGTGGTTATTCCCCTGCAGAACAGATATCCCGCTTTGGATACTGTTGAGGGGAATGGCCTCTCGGGGAAAGCAGCAACAACCAAATCTGTTGCACCATGGTTGGTTCTGCTGCAGAGGGGAGGAGTAAAATGTGTGGGATGCAATAGTTATAGGGGATTCGATTGTAAGGGGAATTGACAGGTGTTTCTGTGGGCGCAAACAAGACTCCAGGATGGTATGTGGCCTCCCTGGTGCTAGCTCAAGGATGTCTCAGAGCGGGTACAGGACATTCTGGAGGGGGAGGGATACAGCCGGTGGTCGTGGTGCACATCGGTACCAACGACAGAGGTAAAAAAAAGAGGGATGAGGTGCCGAAAGCAAAATATAAACGGAATTAGGAAGAAAGTTGAGAAGTTGGACCTCAAAGGTAGTGATCTCAGGATTACTAATAGTGTGACGTGCTAGTCACAGTAGAAATATTAGGATGTATCAGATGAGTACCTGGCTGAGGAGATGGTGTGAAAACAGTGGTGTAATCAGACAAAGTCAGCATGGATTTACGAAAGGGAAATCATGCTTGACAAAATCTTTGAAGGTGTAACGAGTGGAATTGAGCAGGGAGAACCGGTGGATGTGGTTTATTTAGACTTTTCAGAAGGCTTTCGACAATGTCTCACATAGCAGATTACTATGTCAAGTTAAAGCGCATGGGATTGCGGGTAGTATCTTGAGATGGATAGAAAACTGGTTAGGAAACAGAAAGCAAAAAGTTGGAATAAATGGGTCCTTTTCTGATTGGCAGGCAGTGACTAGTGGGGTACCGCAGGGATCCGTGCTAGAGATGTTAATGATTTGGACAAGGGAACTAAATGCATTATCTCCAAATTTGCAGATGATACATAGTTGGGTGGGAGGGTGAGTTGTGAGGAGGATGCAGAGATGCTTCAGCAGGATTTGGACAGGCTGAGTGAGTGGGCACATAAATGTCAGATGCAGTATAATGTGGATAAATGTGAGGTTATCCGCTTCAGTAGCAAAAATAGGAAGGCAGATTATTATTTGAATTGGTGTAAAAAAAATGTTTTAAATTCCAATTAGGGGGCAATTTAGCGTGGCCAATCCACCTTCCCTGCATATCTTTTTGGGTTGTGGGGGTGAGACCCACGCAGACACTGGGAGAATGTGCAAACTCCACAATTTGCCCCAGCGACAGTGAAGGAACGGCAACATATTTCCAAGTCAGGGTGGTGAGTGACTTGGAGGGGATTCTCCAGGTGGTGGGGTGCCCAGCTATCTGCTGCTCTCGTCCTTCTAGATGGTAGTGGTCGTGAGCTTGGAAGGTGCTGTCCAAGGAACCTTGCAGGTCATCATGGCTGCCACTGTTCATCGATGGTGGTGGGTTTGAATGTTTGTGGAAGGGGGAGCAATCAAGCGGGGCTGCTTTATCCTGGATGGTGTCGAGCTTCTTGAGTGTTGTTGGAGCTGCACTCATCCAGGCAAGTGGAGAGTATTCCATTACACTCCTGACTTGTGCCTTGTAGATGGTGGACAGGCTTTGGGGGGTCATGAGGTGAGCTACTCGCTGTTGGATTCCTAGTCTTTGACTGTTCTGGTAGCCACAGTATTTATATGAGTAAACCAGTTCAGTTTCTGATCAATGGTAACCCCCAGGATGTTGATTGTGGGGGATTCAGTGATGGTAATGCCATTGAATGTCAAGGGGCGGTGGTTAGGTCCTCTCTTGTAGGAGATGATCATTGCCTGGCACTTTTGTGGCACGAATGTAACTTGCCACTTGTCAGCCCCGAGCCTGGATATTGCCCGGGTCTTGCTGCATTTGGACACGGACTGCTTCAGTATCTGAGGAGTTGCGAATGGTGCTGAACATTGTGCAGTCATCCTGGAACTCCCTCCCTAACAGCGCTGCTGATGTTCATACACCACATGGACAGCAGCAGTTCAAGAAGGCAGCTCACCACCACCTTCTCAATGGCAAATAGGGACGGGCAGAAAATTGCCAGTCATGCTCACATCCTCAGAATGAATTTAAAAAACACATCACCTGATTAGTGTTGTTCAGGACCAGCGTGGATGGTGTATTTACTCAGCACATCATCAAGAGAGCCTTTAGTGAGCTGGGTTATGTCATGCAAGCTGTCTCTACCATCTCCCCATCTCCACCATAATCCATCCCCCTTTTCACCCATAATCCATCCCCCTTTTCACCCATAATCAGACTGGATGACATGGCCATGTGGGGCGAGAAGCTCTGACACTTTCTCTCAGGTATAAATCCCCAAAACCAGAACTCTCATGGTAAGAGCATCTCCTAAAACGGCTCCCTGTGGAGTTTTTCCCATCGCATTCATTTCAACAGACAGAAATATCGCAGGGCTGGGCCCCTGCAATTTCCTGAGGCACATTTCCTTGAAGAGCCAATGTAACGCTCAAAGTCCATTGATGGTTAAGCCTCTTTCAAGTAGCATTAAGTTTGACAAACAAAAGGATATCTTGCGTGGGACCGGCAACAACAACCTGCATTTATGCGGCGCCCTCAGTGTAGTAAAATGTCCCAAGCTGCTTCGCAGGGACATCATCCGTTAGAATTGGACCCAGGTTCGATCCCGGCCCTGGGTCACTGTCCGTGTGGAGTTTGCACATTCTTCCCGTGTCTGCGTGGGTTTCACCCCCACAACCCAAAGATGTGCAGGGGAGGTGGATTGGCCACGCTAAATTGTCCCTTAATTGGAAAAAATGAATTGGGTACTCTAAATTTATTTTTTAAAAATTAGACGCCGCAGCACAGGTGGAGATAGGAGAGCATAAGGGAGATTGTAAGTAAGGAGTGACTTTAAGGAGTGATATTTCTTGTGTTCTTCTGACTTGAAAGAAGAGAGAGAGAGAGAGACGTGAGAGGTTTAGGGAGGGACTTCTGGAGCTTAGGGCCTTGGAAGATAATGGTACGGAGGCCCAGGGCGGCGCAAACAAAATCAGGGTGCAGGAAAGATCTGAGATCTTTTGGGGTATAGAGATCCCGTTGGGAGGAAATGATAGAGATAAGGCTGTGGAGGAATGTGAACTCGCGGAATTTAATGCTCAAACTCCCACTGATGGGAGAGCGGGATTAACCCTTCCAACATCAAAATAATTTCCTCCCATTTTGGTATCCAGTAAATATCTGCAATTGCAGTGAGCCAAGCAGCACTTTGCTTTTGCAGGCTCGAGCCTATGTGTGCGCAGTGTCTGTTGTGTACACATGCACTCTCACACCCATGTCTGCTTCATATTAGTGTTCCAAATATATCTGAAAGTGGTTAAGTGCCTCACAACCTCATCACGAAGATGAAACTCGGGTCAAATAATTGCAGATACTTCCCGTCGAGATGAAATTATAACTACAGTAATCAGGAAAACGGCAAGATAAATTTATCCTTTTCATTTCGGTCACCACCATGGCCGTAATTAAGGCCTCTGCCCTGAGGCATCCTTATATCACTGTCAGTTCATTTTCTGAACCTCTCCCATTTCTCTGCAGGCCCTAAACACACTTCACGGTAATGTGTTCACAAACGCCACTAGCACGGTGTCAGAGTGTTTACAAATATTGACAAAGGGCAGCGCTGTGCCGCTGCCAAAGGACGCCAAGTTGCTAGGAGTCCGTTTCTGCGTCTGTTATGGAATGGGCCAAGTGGATTATTCTCACCTCTGACTTTCCTTACCTTCTCAATGCTCCCAGAGGCTTATAAGGCAATAAGATTGACATTCCAGGACAATCAATCTGTTGTAACAGAGTGGAAGTTTCTCCAATGACTCATCTGGTACAAGCATCACATGGTGGCGGACTGAGCCAGACTGGCAGAAAATGCCAAATTTGTACTCTGGGCTGTGCCAGGTTAGCTGGTCTCAGGCATAGTATAAAAGAGCAGACTTGCATTTCTTTAAAAAGATTTTTTTTTTAAATTCTCCTTTTTCACATTTTCTCCCAAATTTATATCCAACAATAAACGATAATCAGTAACGAATGTAATGTCAATCCCCATATCAATAACAACGATCCCATCCTCCCACCAAACCCAAGACATTGGCCCGCATGTTAACATAAATGACAAAAAGGAATCAGGAATCGCCCATAGTCACCATTAACACATACAGCCCCCCTCCCCCCTCAACCCCCCCTAATGTTCGATGTTATCCAATTCTCTAAAGTGCATAATGAATAACGCCCATGAATTGCAGAACCCCTCCATCCTTCCCCTCAGTTCAAATTTGACCTTTTCAAGCGTTAAGAACTCCAGCAGGCCCCCCCCCCCCCCCGCCACGCCAGGGCACAGGGTGGAGAGGTTGATCTCCACCATCGGGCGATCAACGAGGCGAAGGCTACAACATCGGCCTCCGCGCCCGTTTCCAACCCCGGCTGGGCCAACACCCCGAATATGGCCTCCCGAGGGCCCGGGTCCAGTTTCACGTGCACCACTTTAGAGATTAGCATTTCTATGGTGTTTTTCATGACCTCAGCATATCCCAAAGCATCCGTCCTAAAAATAGTACATTTTTGGAGTGAGATGCAGCAAGGTCCCATGAACAGCAATGTGCTATCTGTTTTTTGTCATGAGAGTATGTGCGGGGCCTGGACAGAGGGGAGAATTTTCCTGTACCCCTTCCAGTCGTAGCAGGGGATCTTTTTACATCTGCCCAAGAGAGCAACCTCTTATTTAAAAGATGGCACCTCAGAGAGTGCAGCACTCCCTCGGTACTGCAGGGGTGCGTCAGCCTTGAATTGGTCTTCCAAGTGTCTGGAGCAGGGTTTGAACCTGCAATGTCCTGGCTCTGAAGCAAGAGTGCTTCCAACCGAGCCTTGGCTCGCACCAAGGACGTAGGGAAGGTGAGAGGATTCTGTGTTCCCAGGTTGCAGAGAAACAAAATGGTCTCAATCATGCAAAGTGCATTTATGCACATTGTCACTGGGTCAGCTCCATTGCGGTTCATGCTGAACCATCCTGTTGTTCCTCACTCTCCAGATTTACTCTTGAAGAACAGTTATTGGGTGAAATACCAAAGAGCTGACAAACAAAAGAGCCATGGAAAGAGCCATCCCTTCAGACTTTGGTTTTGGCACTCCCAGGACGGCAAGGTGGCGCAGTGGTCAGAGCCGCTGCCTCACGCCACTGAGGACCCGGGTTCGATCTCTGCCCCCGGGTCACTGTCCATGTGGAGTTTGCACATCAGAACATAAGAACTAGGAGCAGGAGTAGGCCACCTGGCCCCTCGAGCCTGCTCCGCCATTCAATGAGATCATGGCTGATCTTTTGTGGACTCAGCTCCACTTTCCGGCCCAAACACCATAACCCTTTATTCCTTTATTCTTCAAAAATTATCTATCTTTATCTTAAAAACATTTAATGAAGGAGCTTCAACTGCTTGACTGGGCAGGGAATTCCATAGATTCACAACATTTTGGGTGAAGAAGTTCCTCCTAAACTCAGTCCTAAATCTACTTCCCCTTATTTTGAGGCAATGCCCCCTAGTTCTGCTTTCACCCACTAGTGGTAACAACCTGCCCGCATCTATCCTATCTATTCCCTTCATAATTTTATATGTTTCTATAAGATCCCCTCGCATCCTTCCAAATTCCAACGAGTACAGTCCCAGTCTACTCAACCTCTCCTCGTAATCCAACCCCCTCAACTCTGGGATTAACCTGGTGAATCTCCTCTGCACACCCTCCAGTGCCAGTATGTCCTTTCTCAGGTAAGGAGACCAAAACAGAACACAATACTCCAGGTGTGGCCTCACTAACACTTTATACAATTGCAGCATAACCTCCCTCGTCTTAAACTCCATTCCTCTGGCAATGAAGGACAAAACTCCATTTGCTTTCTTAATCACATTCTCCACGTGTCTGCGCGGGTCTCACTCCCACAATCCAAAGATGTGTAGGGTATCTGAATTGGCCACGCTAAATTGCCCCTTAAATTGGAAAAAATAATTGGGTACTCTAAATTTAAAAAAAAAGTTTGGCATTCCGCTGGCAACTACTTTCTATCTAAGGTGGCCAACAAGGACCTGATAAGGCAGAACGTTACTTTTGCCCTCCACAATTTCTTCCCCCTCCTAAGATACAAAGATTGGTGGAGTTGTGGATAGCGAGGAGGGCTGTTGATGGCTGCAAAGAGACATAGATAGGATGCAGCGCTGGGCTGAGAAGTGGCAGATGGAGTTTAACCCTGAAAAGTGTGAGGTTGTCCATTTTGGTAGGACAAATATGAATGCAGAATACAGGGTTAACGGTGGAGTTCTTGGCAATGTGGAGGAGCAGAGAGATCTTGGGGTCTATGTTCATAAATCTTTGAAAGTTGCCACTCAAGTGGATAGAGCTGTGAAGAAGGCCTATGGTGTGCTCGCGTTCATTAACAGAGGGATTGAATTTAAGAGCCGTGAGGTGATGATGCAGCTGTACAAAACTTTGGTAAGGCCACATTTGGAGTACTGTGTACAGTTCTGGTCGCCTCTTTTAGGAAGGATGTGGAAGCTCTGGAAAAGGTGCAAAGGAAATTTACCAGGATGTTGCCTGGAATGGAGAGTAGTATGAGGAAAGGTTGAGGATGCTAGGCCTTTTCTCATTAGAATGGAGAAGGATGAGGGGAGACTTGATAGAGGTTTATAAGATGATCAGGGGAATAGATAGACAGTCAGAGACTTTTTCCCCAGGTAAAACAAACCATTACAAGAGGACATTAATTTAAGGTGAATGGTGGAAGATATAGGGGAGATGTCAGAGGTAGGTTATTTACCCAGAGAGTAGTGGGGACATGGAATGCACTGCCTGTGGAAGTAGTTGAGTCGAAAACGTTTCTATTAGAAATCTAGTGCTAGGAAACAGATAGTTGACAGTAACTTTGTAATTTAAAAAAAAAAAAGTATTTATAAAAAAAAAAAGACAAATTTTAATTTTAATTAATTGACGCAATGTCAGTTAGAGGGGTGCTGTGCTCTGACTGTGAGATGTGGCAGGTCCGGGAGGCTTCCAGCGTCCTGGATGGCTTCATCTGCAGAAAGTGCACCCAACTGCAGCTCCTCACAGACCGCATGGTTCGGTTGGAGCAGCAATTGGATGCACTTAGGAGCATGCAGGTGGCGGAAAGCGTCATAGATCGCAGTTATGTAAGTGTGGTCACACCCAAGGTGCAGGCAGAGAAATGGGTGACCACCAGAAAGGGCAGGCAGTCAGTGCAGGAATCCCCTGTGGTTGTCCCCCTCTCGAACAGGTATACCCCTTTGGATACTGTCGGGGGGGATAGCCTATCAGGGGAAAACAGCAGCAGCCAGAGCAGTGGCACCACGGCTGGCTCTGATGTTCAGAAGGGAGGGTCAAAGCGCAGAAGAGTAATAGTTATAGGGGACTCTATAGTCAGGGGAACAGATAGGCGCTTCTGTGGACGTGAAAGAGACTCCAGGATGGTATGTTGCCTCCCTGGTGCCAGGGTCCAGGATGTCTCCGAACGGGTAGAGGGAATCCTGAAGGGGGAGGGCAAACAGGTAGAGGTCGTTGTACATATTGGTACTAACGACATAGGCAGGAAGAGGCATGAGGTCCTGCAGCAGGAGTTCAGGGAGCTAGGCAGAAAGTTAAAAGACAGGACCTCGAGGGTTGTA
The DNA here is from genome assembly GCF_047496885.1 of Scyliorhinus torazame. Lineage (NCBI taxonomy): Eukaryota > Metazoa > Chordata > Chondrichthyes > Carcharhiniformes > Scyliorhinidae > Scyliorhinus > Scyliorhinus torazame. The sequence goes on along the minus strand of NC_092735.1, from coordinate 26,563,583 downwards.
ATCTCGGGATTACTCCCTGTGCCACGTGCCAGTGAGGCTAGAAATAGGAAGATAGAGCAGACAAACACGTGGCTAAACAGCTGGTGTAGGAGGGAGGGTTTCGGTTATCTGGACCACTGGGAGCTCTTCCGGGGCAGGTGTGACCTGTATAAGATGGACGGGTTGCATCTAAACCGGAGAGGCATAAATATCCTGGCCGCGAGATTTGCTAGTGTCACACGGGAGGGTTTAAACTAGTATGGCAGGGGGGTGGGCACGGGAGCAATAGGTCAGAAGGTGAGAGCGTTGAGGGAGAACTAGGGAATATGGACAGTGTGGCTCTGAGGCAGAGCAGACGGGGAGAAGTTGCTGAACACAGCGGGTCTGGTGGCCTGAAGTGCATATGTTTTAATGCAAGGAGCATTACGGGTAAGGCAGATGAACTTAGAGCTTGGATTAGTACTTGGAACTATGATGTTGTTGCCATTACAGAGACCTGGTTGAGGGAAGGGCAGGATTGGCAGCTAAACGTTCCAGGATTTAGATGTTTCAGGCGGGATAGAGGGGGATGTAAAAGGGGAGGCGGAGTTGCGCTACTTGTTCAGGAGAGTATCACAGCTATACAGCGAGAGGACACCTCAGAGGGCAGTGAGGCTATATGGGTAGAGATCAGGAATAAGAAGGGTGCAGTCACAATGTTGGGGGTATACTACAGGCCTCCCAACAGCCAGCGGGAGATAGAGGAGCAGATAGGTAGACAGATTTTGGAAAAGAGTAAAAACAACAGGGTTGTGGTGATGGGAGACTTCAACTTCCCCAATATTGACTGGGACTCACTTAGTGCCAGGGGCTTAGACGGGGCAGAGTTTGTAAGGAGCATCCAGGAGGGCTTCTTAAAACAATATGTAAACAGTCCAACTAGGGAAGAGGCGGTACTGGACCTGGTATTGGGGAATGAGCCCGGCCAGGTGGTAGATGTTTCAGTAGGGGAGCATTTCGGTAACAGTGACCACAATTCAGTAAGTTTTAAAGTACTGGTGGACAAGGATAAGAGTGGTCCGAGGATGAATGTGCTAAATTGGGGGAAGGCTAATTATAACAATATTAGGCGGGAACTGAAGAGCATAGATTGGGGGCGGATGTTTGAGGGCAAATCAACATCTGACATGTGGGAGGCTTTCAAGTGTCAGTTGATAGGAATACAGGACAGGCATGTTCCTGTGAGGAAGAAAGACAAATACGGCAATTTTCGGGAACCTTGGATGACGAATGATATTGTAGGCCTCGTCAAAAAGAAAAAGGAGGCATTTGTCAGGGCTAAAAGGCTGGGAACAGACGAAGCCTGTGTGGCATATAAGGAAAGTAGGAAGGAACTTAAGCAGGGAGTCAGGAGGGCTAGAAGGGGTCATGAAAAGTCATTGGCAAATAGGGTTAAGGAAAATCCCAAGGCTTTTTACACTTACATAAAAAGCAAGAGGGTAGCCAGGGAAAGGGTTGGCCCACTGAAGGATAGGCAAGGGAATCTATGTGTGGAGCCAGAGGAAATGGGCGAGGTACTAAATGAATACTTTGCATCAGTATTCACCAAAGAGAAGGAATTGGTAGATGTTGAGTCTGGAGAAGGGGGTGTAGATAGCCTGGGTCACATTGTGATCCAAAAAGACGAGGTGTTGGGTGTCTTAAAAAATATTAAGGTAGATAAGTCCCCAGGGCCGGATGGGATCTACCCCAGAATACTGAAGGAGGCTGGAGAGGAAATTGCTGAGGCCTTGATAGAAATCTTTGGATCCTCGCTGTCTTCAGGGGATGTCCCGGAGGACTGGAGAATAGCCAATGTTGTTCCTCTGTTTAAGAAGGGTGGCAGGGATAATCCCGGGAACTACAGGCCGGTGAGCCTTACTTCAGTGGTAGGGAAATTACTGGAGAGAATTCTTCGAGACAGGATCTACTCCCATTTGGAAGCAAATGGACGTATTAGTGAGAGGCAGCACGGTTTTGTGAAGGGGAGGTCGTGTCTCACTAACTTGATCGAGTTTTTCGAGGAGGTCACTAAGATGATTGATGCAGGTAGGGCAGTAGATGTTGTCTATATGGACTTCAGTAAGGCCTTTGACAAGGTCCCTCATGGTAGACTAGTACAAAAGGTGAAGTCACACGGGATCAGGGGTGAACTGGCAAGGTGGATACAGAACTGGCTAGGCCATAGAAGGCAGAGGGTAGCAATGGAGGGATGCTTTTCTAATTGGAGGGCTGTGACCAGTGGTGTTCCACAGGGATCAGTGCTGGGACCTTTGCTCTTTGTAGTATATATAAATGATTTGGAGGAAAATGTAACTGGTCTGATTAGTAAGTTTGCAGACGACACAAAGGTTGGTGGAATTGCGGATAGCGATGAGGACTGTCTGAGGATACAGCAGGATTTAGATTGTCTGGAGACTTGGGCGGAGAGATGGCAGATGGAGTTTAACCTGGACAAATGTGAGGTAATGCATTTTGGAAGGGCTAATGCAGGTAGGGAATATACAGTGAATGGTAGAACCCTCAAGAGTATTGAAAGTCAAAGAGATCTAGGAGTACAGGTCCACAGATCACTGAAAGGGGCTACACAGGTGGAGAAGGTAGTCAAGAAGGCATACGGCATGCTTGCCTTCATTGGCCGGGGCATTGAGTATAAGAATTGGCAAGTCATGTTGCAGCTGTATAGAACCTTAGTTAGGCCACACTTGGAGTATAGTGTTCAATTCTGGTCGCCACACTACCAGAAGGATGTGGAGGCTTTAGAGAGGGTGCAGAAGAGATTTACCAGAATGTTGCCTGGTATGGAGGGCATAAGCTATGAGGAGCGATTGAATAAACTCGGTTTGTTCTCACTGGAACGAAGGAGGTTGAGGGGCGACCTGATAGAGGTATACAAAATTATGAGGGGCATAGACAGAGTGGATAGTCAGAGGCTTTTCCCCAGGGTAGAGGGGTCAATTACTAGGGGGCATAGGTTTAAGGTGAGAGGGGCAAAGTTTAGAGTAGATGTACGAGGCAAGTTTTTTACGCAGAGGGTAGTGGGTGCCTGGAACTCACTACCGGAGGAGGTAGTGGAGGCAGGGACGATAGGGACATTTAAGGGGCATCTTGACAAATATATGAATAGGATGGGAATAGAAGGATACGGACCCAGGAAGTGTAGAAGATTGTAGTTTAGTCGGGCAGTATGGTCGGCACGGGCTTGGAGGGCCGAAGGGCCTGTTCCTGTGCTGTACATTTCTTTGTTCTTTGTTCTTTGTTAGGGACCTTCAAGCGGCTATTGGATAGGTACATGGATTACGGTAGAATGATGGGGTGTAGATTAATTTGTTCTTAATCTAGGACAAAGGTTCGGCCCAACATCGTGGGCCGAAGGGCCTGTTCTGTGCTGTATTTTCTATGTTCTAATCTGACCCACTGACCTCTGATCAATTATTTTCCATCGGAACTGCTAGCCAACTGGTTAGAGGTCTTTTTAAACCCCTTCTGAGGGTTCAGAACAAAGAACAAAGAAAAGTGCAGCACAAGAACAGGCCCTTCGGCCCTCCAGGCCTGTGCCGACCATGCTGCCCGTCTAAACTAAAATCTTCTACACTTCCGGGGTCCGTATCCCTCTATTCCCATCCTATTCATGTATTTGTCAAGATGCCCCTTAAATGTCAGTATCGTCCCTGCTTACACCACCTCCTCCGGCAGCGAGTTCCAGGCACTCACTACCCTCTGAGTAAAAAACTTGCCTCGTACATCTCTAAACCTTGCCCCTCGCACCTTAAACCTATGCCCCCTAGTAATTGGCCCCTCTACCCTGAGAAAAAGTCTCTGACTATCCACCCTGTCTATGCCCCTCATAATTTTGTAGACCTCTGTCAGGTCGCCCCTCAACCTCCGTCGTTCCAGTGAGAACAAACCAAGTTTATTCAACCTCTCCTCATAGCTAATGCCTTCCATACCACGCAACATCCTGGTAAATCTCTTCTGCACCCTCTCTAAAGTCTCCACGTCCTTCTAGTAGTGTGGCGACCAGAATTGAACACTGTACTCCAAGTGTGGCCTACTAAAGTTCTATACAGCTGCAACAAGACTTGCCAATTTTTAAACTCAGTGCACCGGCCAATGAAGGCAAGCATGCCATATGCCTTCTTGACTACCTTCTCCACCTGTGTTGCCCCTTTCAGTGACCTGTGGACATGTACATCTAGATCTCTCTGACTGTCAATACTCTTGAGGGTTCTACCATTCACTGTATATTCCCTACCTGCATTAGATCTTCCAAAATGCATTACCTAAACATGTTGGGAGCTCAGATTTCATCAGCACAGAGTGACACCTTTATTTATTCTTTTACGGAGATGTGGACATCGCTGGCAAGGCGAGAATTTCTTGTCCATCCCTAACTGCCCCTGAATTGAGTGGTTTGTTAGGCCATTATAGAGGGGAACTAATAGTCAACCACATTGCTGTAGACCTGGAGTCACATGTAGACCAGACCAGGGAAGAATGACAGATTTCCTTCCTAAAGGGGCATCAGTGAACCAGATGGGTGGTGTATCTGTCCAATTCAGCTACTTCAACCAGCTCTTTTTTTTTTTAAATTTAGAGTACCCAATTCATTTTTTCCAATTAAGGGGCAATTTAGCGTGGCCAATCCACCTATCCTGCATATCTTTGGGTTGTGGGGGCGAAACTCACGCAGACACGGGGAGAATGTGCAAACTCCACACGGGCAGTGACCCAGAGCCGGGATCGAACCTGGGACCTCGGCGCCGTGAGGCAACAATGCTAACCACTGCGCCACCGTGCTGCCCGTAACCAACTCTTTAATTAAAGTTTACCCAGGTGTCTTTATTTATGAGTAGAACAAAATAGTCCACAGATATAATGCAACACACTTTATTAAATATAGTTAACCCATAAATTACCCACTATATATACAAGAAACATCCAGGATTCGACTATACTACCCGTAAAGGTGATTTGGTAAGCTGTAGATCCGATCCCCGAGTCCCTCTGCTTCTTCTTTGTAAAAGTGATTCTCGCTGGCTGTTGCTTGCTTCCTTCCTTCTAGGTCACCTCCAAGCTTACACCAAGCTTCGAGTCTTTGCTTCGAATCTTTTTGCTCCCAGTCTTTTCTTCCAGTCCTTTTCCCCCAGATAGGGGCTGTTTCGCACAGGGCTAAATAGCTGGCTTTTAAAGCAAACCAAGGCAGGCCAGCAGCACGGTTCAATTCCCGTACCAGCCTCCCCGAACAGGCGCCGGAATGTGGCGACTAGGGGCTTTTCACAGTAACTTCATTTGAAGCCTATTTGTGACGAGCGATTTTCATTTCATTTCATTTCAGGTCTGGAATGCCTATTTTTCTCCCTCTGTTGCCACCCACCTCCTTTCTCCACCTGCTCTTGGCCTTCAGCTAATGGAGTCTCAGGAGGCAGAGTCTCAGTGCCCAATGGGCTGGTTGATGACCTGTTGACAGGGCACCTGAGCTCGCCCTGGGAGGAGCAATGATTGCTTGATGGGATATCAGGAACTGTGGACAATAGGCCAGTGCATCTCAAGTAGCAGCGATAATTACTTGACGGGTTATTCAGGGCTGCTTCAGACAGGCCCCGGCAGCCTGACTGAGTTCTGTACATTCGGATTCAGCAGGTTTCTGCAGACTGTGGTTTTTAAAGTGCCCAATTCTTTAATTTAAGATATCCAATTTAATTGGCCTTAAAACTAGGCCCTGATTATATTACTACATGGGTTTTTACGACGATCAATGATATTGTCATGGTCACCATTACCAATACGAGTGTCCCATTCCAGATTTTATTAATTAAATGTCAATTTTATTCACTGCCATAGTGGGATTTGAACCCATGGTCCTGGAGCATGAGCCCGTGACCTCCGCCACTCTCCGGATGGCCCCGCAAGAGTCAGTGCTTTGCCCTCTGACCTTGGCACACTGCAGACAATCCCCACGTGGTAAATGATAGGGACTCTGGTTCAAGTCGCCATCTGTGCCAAGCTCCCAGTCCAGATTGTTATCCCATGGCAGTGCGTGTGTGTGTGGACATCAGGTGATAAGGACAGAGTCAAGATTGGCTAAGATGCCTGTCTTCTATGGCCAATGAGGTCATGTCGATAATCACTGGTTGAGGCACTCACAAGGACCATTTGAGCAAAGTACTCCAGGATCGCTAGTAGGCCTGATGCCAACATAGGAGGTCAGGGACTTCCATACCAGGAATGAGGGAATTGGAAGCACCATCTTCTGGTAACCAGTTTCGATCTAGCATTCGCAGATGTCGGAGAGGCAGGTCACCCCCTCTTGCCTTCGTTCTCTAGGATTGGAATGGTGCCAGTGTGGGAGATCCAACAAGGGGGACGAACCATAAAAAAAAGAGGGACGAGACCTTTTGTTCAACCATGGAAGTTGGAGGGTCTTAGGTTCCATTCCCCATCCGTTGTTCAATACGGATCACTCGTCCAGTGTTTTGACATTGGGTGAGGGAAGGGTCAGGTCTTGCCGTCAAGTCCTTTGGTGTTAGCATCAACATCCAACCCCTGCTGCTCGACACTCAGGCAGTGGCCAGCTGTGTGAGGTATTAGGAAGGCTGTTAATGGCCCTTGGAGATGTACACCAGCACGGAGCCAGAGCATTGGCAAGAGAAAAAGAAAATTGTCAGTCTCCCAGCTTCCCACAGCCCGTCGTCTACGTTGTCAGTTTTGAAGCCAACATTACTCCACCTCGGCTCAAATTAAGCGCTGCACTGGATGACGCAGTGGACTTGGTTTGGACAGAGTGTGGCTGAGCCTCGCCCAATGAGATTGAGCCTTGAGGGAAAGAAAAACTGGGGCGCAGAGCAAAATTGCACATTATTGGACACTGGAAACTTTTGAAGGCGGTTTTTCATTTCAATCTGAAGAGTTTGGGTTTTAGAACTTGGGCCAAGAATCAACCCAGTTTAATTTCCACCCCTGCCCTGACCTGATTAGTAGCATTGCGGCGATCGGGGGAAGAAAAAAAAAAGGGAAAATCTTCATCAAAGCAGATTTGGCTGGAATGTTCGTTTTTATTGGCATGAGAGGGATATAGCAACAACAAAAAAAAATGATTAACCCATCCAAGGTTGTGGTCAGCACCAAAAATATACAGCCTCTCATTACGGGGCTGGGTTTGAGGGCTGGGAGGAGATGTAAACAGAAACTCCACAGCAAGTCAGCGTCTGAAATAAAGTGGGCCATCGTGTTGGGTGGAGATCCTTCACCGGTTTATAAGTGAGCGTGTGCAGTGATTGTTGACAGACAACGGGGCTGAAAAAAGCATCTGCTCTGATTCAGGGTTAGATCTGAAATGTATGAGAGTCCAGGGAGCAAGAGAGGCCGATGTCTAGGCCTTCGCCTCCCTGGTAGCCCGGAGACGGAGCTTATTAGAAGAGAGGGATGTGGAGGGTAGCACGGTGGTGCGGTGGTTAGCATTGCTGCCTCACGGCACCGAGGCCCCAGGTTCGATCCCGGCTCTGGGTCACTGTCCGTGTGGAGCTTGCACATTCTCCGCATGTCTGCGTGGGTTTCGCCCCCACAACCCAAAGATGTGCAGGGTAGGTGGATTGGCCACGCTAAATTGCCCCTTAATTGGAAAAAATGAATTGGGCACTCTAAACTTTAAAAAAAAAAGAAATTTTAAAAAGAGAATAGAGGGTCTCAGGGCCACCGAAACCCAGGGTGTGGATGAGTGACTTGGCAGAGTTTCTTAGGCTGGAGAAGATACTGTTCGCCTTGAGAGGGTCTGTGGAGGGCTTTGCCCAGAGATGGCAGGGTGTTAGGTATTTAGTTGGTTTGATCACTTGCAGCCCTGTTGCCTTGTTTTGATTTATGGTTGTGTTTGATGTGTAAATATATAAATGCCTCAATAAAATTTTTTTTAAAAAAAATCTGAAATGCCAATTAAGTCTTTGCCCTCAAATACCTTCAGCACTTCCTGCTTCAATTTCATATTTCTAACAGCTGATAGGTAGTTATATGCAAGATCAATCAACATATGAGTCCTGCTCAACACAAAACCACCCCCTCCCCTTCTCTCCACCCTCTCTTCCATTCACATCAGTGGGATTCCAGACTGTGTTAATGCAACGTTGGGTTATCCCAGAGTTAAACTTTTTGTTACTCTCCGCTTGCCTGGTTGAGTGTGGCTCCAACTACACTCGAGAAGCTCAACACCATCCAGGACAAAGCAGCCTGTTTGATTGGCACCCCGCCCACCACCTTCAGCATTCACTCTCTCCGCCAATGACGCACAGCGGCAGCCGTGTGCACCATCTACAAGATGCACTGCAGCAACTCGCAAAGGTTTCTTTGGCAGCACCATCCAAACCTGTGACCCTGACCCCTAGAAGGACCAGAGCAGCAGGCGCACGGGAATACCGCCACTTGCAAGTTCCCCTCCAAGCCACACGCCATCCTGACATGGAACTGTTTCACCAATCCTTCACTGTCACTGGGTCAAAATCCTGGAACTCCCTCCCTAACAGCACTGTGGGTACACCTACACCACATGGGCTGCAGTGGTTCAAAGTGGCAGCTCACCACCACCTTCTCAAGGGTAATTAGGGATGGGGAACAAAAATGTTGGCCGAGCCACCCACGCCCATGAAAGAATTAAAAAGAAGTCCCATTAGTTTTGTAACTTTCTTTTCACACATAATGTAGATGTTGATGGCAAGGCCAATATTTATTGGTCATCCCTAATTGCCCTTGAGAAGGTGCTGGTGAGTATCTTTCTTAAAAGCCGCAAGTCCGGCTTGGATCACTGTCTGTGCGGAGTCTGCACATCCTCCCCGTGTCTGCGTGGGTTTCCTCCGGGTGCTCCGGTTTCCTCCCACAGTCCAAAGATGTGCAGGTTAGGTGGATTGGCCATGATAAATTGCCCTTAGTGTCCAAAATTGCCCTTGGTGTTGGGTGGAGGTGTTGAGTTTGGGTAGGCTCTTTCCAAGAGCCGGTGCAGACTCAAAGGGCCGAATGGCCTCCTTCTGCACTGTAAATTCAATGATAATCTATGATTAATCTAGGACAAAGATTTGGCACAACATCGTGGGCCGAAGGGCCTGTTCTGTGCTGTATTTTCTATGTTCTATGTTCTAAGTGTAGCCACTTGGTACAACCAAGTGGTTGGCGCAGCCATTTTAGAGGGAATCACATGGCATGAAGGAAATACCTGGAGTCACGTGTATAGAATCATAGAATTTACAGTGCAGAAGGAGGCCATTTGGCCCATTGAGTTTGCACCGGCCCTTAGAAAGAGCACCCTACCTAAGCCCACACTTCCACCCTATCCCCATAACCCAGTAACCTTACCCAACCGTTTTGGACACTAAGGGCAATTTAGCATGGCCAATTCACCTAACCTGCACATCTTTGGACTGGTGTAGGCCAGACCGGATACGCATGGCAGGTTGCCTTCCCGAAAGGACACCGTCCTTGAGGGGAGATAGATATCGGACAGATATCAGAGGTAGGTTCTTTACTCAGAGAGTAGTAAGGGCGTGGAATGCCCTGCCTGCAATAGTAGTGGACTCGCCAACACTAAGGACATTCAAATGGTCATTGGATAGACACATGGACGATAAGGGAATAGTGTAGATGGGCTTTAGAGTGGTTTCATAGGTCGGCGCATCGAGGGCCGAAGGGCCTGTACTGCGCTGTAATGTTCTATGTCGTGAACCAGATGCGTTTTTACAACAATTCATAGTTTCACAATCACCGATATTAGCTTTTTATTCCAGATTCACTTACTAAATTGAATTTAAATTTCCCTACCTGCCGAGATGGGATTTGAACTCATGGCTGCAGATTATCAGCCCAGGCCTCAGGATTACTAATGCCGTAAGAGTCCGTGCCACCACTCCTCTCTATATCAGAAGCAAAATCATGCCCAAATCAATGAAAACAGCAAAAATCAGTGGGATCAATGCCACACTGATGGAAAAAAGTGTTGTAAAATCACGATACCTGGAGCGAAATCGGCGCGAGTTGGAAACACATTTTGTGCCATCAGAGAAAGTAAGCGGCAATCCAAGCAAAATCGCTGCAAAATCAGCGGAGGGTGAGATCAGTGCAGCGAGAGAATAGGGTAACGGTTTTGAACTACAAGAGGCAAAAAGCAAGGTCAGCGAAAATCAGTTCAAATTGAAAGGGGGGTGGGAGGGGAGAGGTAGCACGGTGATGCAGCGGCTAGCACTGCTGCCTCACGGTGTCGAGGACCCGGGTTCGATCCCGGCCCTGGGTCACTGTCCGCGTGGAATTTGCACATTCTCCCCGTGTCTGCGTGGGTTTCGCCCCCACAACATAAAGATGTGCAGGGTAGGTGGATTGGCCACGCTAAATTGCCCCTTAATTGGAAAAAAATAATTGGGTAATCTAAATTTATTTTAAAAAAAGAAAGGGGGGGGGGGGAGGGTGTCATTATATACACCAGTATATCATGGTGCAGACACACACACTGATGGACACACAGTGGGACCAATCAACACACACAACACCGCAGCCAATCACCAGTTAGAGCACACGCACTATAAAGACAGAGGGCATCAGAGTTCCCGCTCATTCAGGATGCAGCCTCCTAGGAAGACAGAGCTTACAGCTTACAGCACAGATCTTCACCATGTGCTGAGTGCATAGACTGGTTAGGACAGGCATAGGTCTTTAGTTTAATCTACCATCGCGTTAACCCACAGTGAAAGTATGTTCAACAGTTTCTAACTTAATAAAATAGTGTTGCACTATTTTAAGTGTTGGTGGCCTGTATGTGTTCCACGGATCCAGAGCACCCAACACATCAGAGGGGTTGCTGCATAATTCCACACGGACAGTGACCCGGGGTCGGGATTGAACCCGGGTCCTCAACGCCACGAGGCAGCAGTGCTAACCACTGTGCCACCATGCCGCCCTCGCTCCGATGTGCAATTGCAGATGTGACGATATTGTGTGCCTGTTCTTGTCCAAAATAAAGCCGGCAGGTTGTAAGAAATCGGCGATCGACTGGCTTATCCTTTTCCCTGCTTGCAACCTCGCAGCAGCATTAGATCAGACTTTCCACTGAATCTCAGATTCTGACAGTGGATTGCTTGAGCTGCCAAGTATTGTGCGTAGGACTGATGTCAGGAAGTTCTTCACAGGAAGAGTGACAAGCACTTGGAGTAGACTTCTGGAGAGATTAGTGAGAGCGGAAACACTGGGTTATCGAAATGGGTTGGTGGGGGAGGCGGGGCTGCCACCTTTTCCCACATTGCAGCACTGACTAACTGGAAATCAACCATTATTGGAGGGCAGTATGGCAGCACAGCGGCTGGCACAGTTGCTTCACAGCGCCAGGGTCCCAGGTTCGATTCCCGGCTTGGGTCACTGTCTGTGTGGAGTCTGCATGTTCTCCCCGTGTCTGCCTGGGTTTCCTCCGGGAGCTCCGGTTTCCTCCCACAGTCCAAAGATGTGCAGGTTAGGTGGACTGGCTATGATTAAATTGCCCTTAGTGTCGAAAAAAGGTTAGGTGGTGTTACTGAAATAAAAAATGAAGTAAACGAAAATCACTTATTGTCACAAGTAGGCTTCAAATGAAATTACTGTGAAAAGCCCCTAGTCTCCACATTCCGGCGCCTGTTCGGGGAGGGTGGTAACCCATACTGGGTTATGGGGATAGGGTGGAGGCGTGGACTTAAGTAGGGTGCTCTTTCCAAGGCTGGTGTGGACTCGATGGGCCGAATGGCCTCCTTCTGCACTGTATGTTCTATGATTATTGGTGGTAATCCTGAGGCCATCCTGAGGCTGTGAAAGGCACAACTTAAATGCAATTTCTTCTTTTTAACCTGAAACGTTCCAAGTGCATTCTGGGCAAGCTCAAAGCAGCCACTGGACGGAGGCAGCCATATTTTGGGCTAAGCCCACCTGAGGGGTTAACTCCAAGGCACTGACATTGGGGAGGCCAGCGTTCATGAGAGGGCCCCAGTGTGTTCACACTACAGATCCCGCCTCCCTCGTCCTAGCAGCAGAATTGTAGACTTACGAAACAGTATTTACTAATGTAAACAGAGAGGCACTTCTGAGAAGCGGTTTGTCAGGAATATGAAAGAAGCAATTAAGCGCTGAAAACAGGTCACAACTTATCCTAGTTCACTTGCTTTCGGGAGAGTCCAGAGGCCGGCTGCCTGTCCACAGCTCCACACAGGCACAAAGGCACTGTGACAGGTGCAGAACCGAGAAGTGTTCTTCCGTAAGTACAACACAGTAGAAATCTTCAATTCTACGCTAGTCGGTAATTGGCACTGTCTCAGGATTTCTGTTCCCAGGACACGAAAGACTGGCCTGGTCACTCCCTTTGTCTCCCTCCAGGTGCCTTGAGAAGATGCTGAGGGTTTTTTAGCACCGTTTGTTTGAAACTATTGAAAGGCTTACTTCAGGGAGCATTAAGAGTGAATTACTTAGTGTGGACTGAACGTAAAGTAAACTCGAGTCAATTAAAGACCAGACTGAGTAGGGGTGGCAGGTTCCTTATTCTAGTCATCGCAACAACTAACTATCACTGTGAATTTCCTGTTGCTAGCCACAAATGATTAGACTTAATTACAACTCTACTCATTACATCGATTATATTACGTGCTGTGGTAAGACTTTAAACTCATAAAAGACTTGTGTCTACACTTTTTATAACCTCAGGAGGTCCCAAAGCATTTTACAACGAATGAAGTATGTTTTGAAGTGTATGAAAACGGGAAGTCACTTTGTGTACAGCAAGCTTCCCTGGGGAGCAAAATGACAATGAGGTCATCTGCTTTTTCGCCATGGCTGGGGGATAAATGTTGGGCAGGCAGAACTTCCCTGCTCTATTTTGTAACGCTGTCTTTGGATTTTTCACATTCCCCCTAGGATGACAAATAGGGCCTTGTTTCAACATCCCATCCTTAAGGGGGCACCTCCAACAGTGCAGCACCCCCTCAGTACTGCATTTTGTGCTCAGGTTTCAAGAGTGGATCTTGAACTCCCTTTTGAGTCAGACAACTCCTGAGTCGCCAGTCGAACAGTGTAATCATTGCACAACTGCGCCCAATCAAAGGCCTGTAGCCGAATGCGTTAACTCAAATCCAATCCTACTCTCCTAATGCCAAAACAGGGCTAAGGGAGAATCCTACCCCTGTGTGGTTAGAGGCGTTAGATGCAGTTGCTTGCTAAGCAACATGAAGGAGATTTGTGAGTCATTGACCATGATTACATTCCTCTGTGCTTCTCCACCTCTCCTCCTTTAAAGACACTCCTTAAACCCTACCTCCTTGACCAAGCTTTTGATCATCTGACCCAATACCTGCTCATGTGGTTCTTTGTCCATGTGATTTTATAACACTCCTGTGGTGCACCTCAGGATGTTTTATTGCGTTAAAGGTGCTAGATAATTATAAGTGGCCGGTGTTACCTTGCATTCCAATGAGGAGTGAAAGAGTTGGTTTTATTTTGGCAGGATCGCCCGTGTTCATTGAAATTTGAAGCCTTGCTGTGTCTGCCTTGGCTCAGGACGTACTCTTGTGGCTTTGAGCGTCTGCTTTTAATCAGTATAGTTTTCTAAATGCTCTAACTGGGTCCAATGGGATACGATAGCGTCTGATTGAAAACACATGCATTGCGGTAGCTCGTTAGCTCTGTGGTTAAGGTGCAACACCATTCCAAATTCTGGTGTGTGGCGGGGGGGGGGGCGCTGATGAATGTCAGTGAGTCAGAAACGTCCACGTCACAATCGATTTCATTCTGTCTCCAGTGGGCAGAGTGCTGGTAGGCCTCACAACAGCAGCCTCCCGCCAGTGTGATCATCCGGTGCCATCCTGGGGGCCTTGGCACGGAGAGTGTTGCATAGCACGGCGGCACACAAAGCAATCCTCAGGCACCTGGTGTTGATTCCAAACCACGCGCCCGTTTTTTTTCTCCTGTACGGTGGAGTTTGAGGCCCCTCAGAAGGGGCTGCTTCTGGCTGCACTTAGTGCCAAATCTCATCATTGGTCAACCGGTGGGGTTGGTGTAATGATGGACCGAATTAGTCAAAGCATCTCCTGCTCAGAGCTGTACTCAGGAGCACAATGAGCATTTGGGGGGGGGGGGGGGGGGCTACAAGCGGGAATTGAGCCTCCCCTACCTTTTACTGCACACTAACAAAGATCAATTCAACATGGTGTCAAATATGCACATGCATGATCTTGTAAAGGGGCGTTCGCAACCGGTGATGTGTAAGCAGTTGAAAGAATGAGTGTCCTGTCACTGGATGTGCTCCTGCCCAATATCATGGGTTGCACAATCATTCCGCTGTTATTGGCTGCGCTTAAAAGGAGCATGGTTCAAAGCTAGAGCGACAAGGAAAAAGAGACTCGTATTTACGTCGCCTTCTACAGCCAGTTGAGTCCTTTCCTTGAAGTGTAGTCACTGTTGTAGCGTAAGCAGCACTGCAGCCAATACACGCACAGCAAGATCCCACAGCAATGAGATGATCACAACATCTTTTTGGTGCTGGGTTTTTGAGGGATAAATACAGGACATCAGGGACAACTCCCCTGCACTTCTTTAAAGAGGGCTGCGGGATTTTATTTATACCTGCCCGAGAGAGATGGGGTCTCTTGTTTACTATTGGATCCAAAAGGTTGCACCGGATAGAGTGCAGCTCTCCCCCAGCACTGCACTGGGGGTGTCAGCCTGGATCGTGGGCCCAAGTCATTGGAGTGGGATTTAAACCACAACCTGGGAGGAGAGAGAGAGCCACACCCACTGCTGGTTCCTTATATGTGGATTCATTGACTCATGAAGCTGAGTTTTACATTGAAGGGGGTCCATGCATCCCCTTCCTTCTCCTCCCCCCACCCCACTCGACATAAAAGTTGGGGGGGGGGGGGGGAAGGTCCCCTCCACTTGGCCGGCATGCCCATAGTAAACTAGTGGCTGTCAGACCATTGATAAGCTTAAGGGTGGGTTTAGCACAGGGCTAAATTGCTGGCTTTGAAAGCTGACCAAGGCAGGCCAGCAGCACGGGTTCGATTCCCGTACCAGCCTCCCCGAACAGGCGCCGGAATGTGGCGACTAGGGGCTTTTCACAGTAACTTCATTTGAAGCCTACTTGTGACAATAAGCGATTTTCATTTCATTTCTTTTTTTATAAATTTAGAATAACCAATTTTTTCTTTCCAATTAAGGGGCAATTTAGCATGGCCAATTCACCTAACCTGCACATCTTTGGGTTGTGGGGGTGAAACCCACGCAGACACGGGGAGAACGTGCAAAGTCCACACGGACAGTGACCCAGGGCCGGGAATTGAACCCGGGTCGTCAGCGCCGCAATCCCAGTGCTAACCACTGCGCCACGTGCCGCCCTTTTTCGTCCCGCCTCAGAGGGTACTGCCTCAGAGCTGCTCGCCCGGTCTTATGGCCGCTCCCATCAGCCATCCACCACCCGGGATGTTGGGAAATTCTGTCTATGAGGTGAACCATTTGGCATCTCAAAGGAACTACAGCCATCAGGGCGAGGTTGTTAGACGGTGGCAGGTGGAACTGCTATTCGGCTCTGCGCCTGAGACGCCCCAGGGATAGAAGCCCTCACTAACATCAAGCTCTGACCAACTGAAACAGAAAATCCAGGAGAATCTGATCATGGGGCAGGCTCCACCAAGCTCTTTGTTGGCCCCTCTAATATCTTGAGAGCTCCTGGGAAGTGCTTCTTGTCGGTGCGGTGGCACAAACGGTCATAGACTCTTCAGAAAATAGAGTCACGGTATTTACAGCCAGTCACGTGAACGGCCTTGCTGCTTGGTAGGATAAATTTAGGAGGCTGTGCTGGTAGGAATATTTCCCTGAGGGCCGACGTGCTCAGGCATTCCTGTTCTAAGCTGGTAGATGCCATCGGGCTGGCTCCAGCCAGATTCTCCCGTTGCCTAGCACGCAATGTCACAGGCTGCGGTGCACTGCAGCAGCTGCTACCTTGCATTCACATCTCCGATGCTCAGGCCAGTTGGCTATGTATTTGGGATCTGTGTGCTGGAATCTATTCATATGCCAAAGCCCGGCCTGCTGCTCAGAGTGTTTCATTGTGTTTCAAAGGCTTGTCCTCTGCAAGTTACTGGTCTCTATATTTGGCCTTTATTTGGGCCCAACCTGATCAACTAAGTCTCACATTTCTGGATGGGAGTGTGGCCTATCAATGTATTAGGAAAAATGTCCTCTTTGAATATGAAAATTAAGGCCCATCGCTGTTGGGGCCCCCACTGGCAGATTCATTGTTTTTTTATAAATTTAGAGTACCCAATTCATTTTTTCCAATTAAGGGGCAATTTAGTGTGGCCAATCCACCTACCCTACACATTTTTGGGTTCTGGAACCCACGCAAACACGGGGAGAATGTGCAAACTCCACACGGACAGTGACCCGGAGCCGGGATCGAACCTGGGACCTCGGCGCCGTGAGGCAGCAGTGCTAACCCACTGCGCCACCGTGCTGCCCTGGCAGATTCATAACCTCAGATCAAATCAGTGTTGCTGCAATCTGTTTAGTACATTACTTTACACTTAATTACTCAAATGTGAAAGGTGTTTCTGTCGACTCCTCCCGATAGCCAGCACTCCCTCCCTCCCTCAAATTTTACCACCTTGGTTACCACCTTACGTTTGAGGTGCTGCATAAATACAAAAGTTGTTTACAATGGAAGCAGTGTGGAAACGGTCGAAAATCAAATGAATTCAACCCAATAAGATTTGAACTATGGATTTGAATGCCAAATGCAGTTGATCCATTTGTATTCTGTAAATTTAAAGAGACTCACATTTGGCAATGTATCGTAATTACTCGTATACTGAAACATCCATAATTGTGCAACCCTTTTACTACTTTATTTTAATTTTAAAAGGGGCAGCACGGTGGCGCAGTGGTTAGCACCGCTGCCTCACAGCACCGAGGTCCCAGGTTCGATCCTGGCTCTGGGTCACTCTTCATGTAGAGTTTGCACATTCTCCCCGTGTCTGCGTGGGTTTCACCCCCACAACCCAAAGATGTGTAAGATAGGTGGATTGGCCACGCTAAATTGCCCCTTAATTGGAAAAAATGAATTGGCACTCTAAATTCAGAAATATATATATTTTAATGATTGTCTATATAAGCTATGAATTACAATTACTTGTTTTATTTGTATTGACATCACAATTCAGTACCCGCCACCATGATAATTTTCCAATAAACCAATTGCCTATTTAGCCTTGGTGACATTTACAGGGTGTATTACCACCAGGGTGTAAGTACATTAGTGTCAGCGCTTCCAATGGGGTGGGAGGGTGTAATTACAGCTTGACGAGTGGTATGCATTGTAACACAACAACTTTTGATGGGTACAGTCAACTGGAACTTCTCACAGATGTGAGCTTTTTGATATATCGAGGATAATTAATTAAAGAAAAATTCTCTGGGCTGTGGGAAAGAGCAGTGCAGTGGGATTAATTGGACAGCGCATTCAAATAGCTGACGCAGGAAAGATGAACAGCACCACCTCCCTCAGTGCTCCATCATTCCATTTCATTCTGTTCCATTCCAATTATCCCACGACCTACATCAATTGAAGATTACACTCGATTGGTCCTGTGCAAAGTTACTGGAGATTGATTTGCGCCACATTTGTATATTTTGCCCCAGCAACACAGAATACATTCCAACTCTATGCTTAAGGAAATAAATATTTATTATATTGACTTATCTTGACACCAGTGCCAGGCAATGAGCATCCCAGCAAGAGATAATGTACCCTCCTCCCCTGGACATTTGACGGAATTACCATTGCCAAGTCCTCCGCCATCAACATCCTGGGGGTTACCTGGGCGTTCACTATCCCAGCCAGACAGATAATGTGGCTACAAGAGCAGGAGAGCGGTTGAACTCTGCAGCAAGTAACATGCCCCCTGCCTTCCCAAAGCCTGTCCACCATCTACAAGGCACAAGTCTCAGTGGGCAGCACGGTAGCATTGTGGCTAGCACAATTGCTTCACAGATCCAGGGTCCCAGGTTCGATTCCGGCTTGGGTCACTGTCTGTGCGGAGTCTGCACATCCTCCCCGTGTGTGCGTGGGTTTCCTCCGGGTGCTCCGGTTTCCTCCCACAGTCCAAAGATGTGCAGGTTAGGTGGATTGGCCATGATAAATTGCCCTTAGTGTCCAAAATTGCCCTTAGTGTTCGGTGGGGTTACTGGGTTATGGGGATAGGGTGGAGGTGTTGACCTTGAGTAGGGTGCTCTTTCCAAGAGCCGGTGCAGACTCGATGGGCCGAATGGCCTCCTTCTGCACTGTAAATTCTATGATAATCTATGAAGTCAGGAGTGTGATAGAATACTCTCCACTTGCTTGGATGAGTGCAGCTCCAACACTCAAGAGGCTCCACACCATCCAGGACAAAGCAGCCCTTCTTGAACGGCACCCTATCCACCACCTTCAACATTCACTATATTAATAATAATAATAAATTAATAATAATCTTTATTGTCACAAATAGGCTTACATTAACACTGCAATGAAGTTACTGTGAAAAGCCCCTGGTCGCCACATTCCGGTGTCTGTTCGGGGACACGGAGGGAGAATTCAGAATGTCCAAATTACCTAACAGCACGTCTTTCGGGACTTGTGGGAGGAAACCGGAGCACCCGGACGCACGATCAATGACCACTAAAGCGAGGTTGCAGTCCAACTGAAGGCTTTAATAAGCTAGATGTTTCCCCCAGCAGCTCAGGTACAGAATGAAGGCTGCTGGGGCGGCAGGGCAGAGCTACCACACAGCTTGACCAGTAGGAAGCATACAATATCTACCAATGGTGTTCCAGCATTACCAGGTACCGGAATACCTCACCACAGACTACCACATTCACCCCCTGTTAAAAAAAAGAGTCCGGCGGGGGTGACTTCCGGTTGCGGCGATGCCTTGCTAGCCGCACGTTTCGGCGGCTCAAGGTCCGACGGACCTTCGGGCTCTTTTAAGAGCCCCAACGGGAAATTTTTGGGCGACGCAACCCGGTGTGGGGTGAGTGAGTAGGGAGTCCCCCCCCCCCAACGAAGGAGGAAAATATCGGCGGCGGCGGCTGCAGCGCGAGGAATCGTCGACGAAAGGGACAGAAAGGGAGAAGACACAAGATGGCGGCGGAGAAAGCTCAGGCGACATGGGGGCCCGAGCAAGACGAATTTTTGAGACGGTGTGTGGAGCTACTAAAGAGGGAGGTGCTGACCCCGATGCTACAGGCAATTGAGGGGCTCAAGGAGGCACAAAGGACCCAGGAGACAGAGCTCCGCGTGGTGGAGCAGAAGGTGACGGATAATGAGGACGAGATCCTGGGCCTGGCGGTCAAAACACAGACGCACGAGGCACTCCATAAAAAGTGTATTGAAAGGATCGAGGCCCTAGAAAACAGAGCGCGAAGGAAGAACCTTCGGATACTGGGTCTCCCTGAGGGAGTGGAAGGAGCGGATTGCGGGGCTTATGTAAGCACGATGCTAAGCTCGTTGATGGGAGCTGAGGCCCCTGCGGGCCCCTTGGAGGTGGAGTGGGCAAATCGGATCCCGGCGAGAAGACCAAAAGCGGGAGAACCACCCAGGGCGACAATTGTGCGATTTCACCGCCTTAAAGTTAGAGAAGAGGTCCTGAGATGGGCTAAAAAGGTGCAGAGTAGCAGATGGGAGAATGCAGTGGTACGGGTGTACCAGGATTGGAGTGCGGAGGTGGCGAGAAGAAGGGCGAGTTTTAACCGAGCCAAGGAGGTGTTACACAAAAAGAAGGTGAAGTTCGGGATGCTGCAGCCGGCACGACTATGGGTCACGTACCAGGAGAGACACCATTATTTTGATACGGCGGAAGAAGCATGGACCTTTATTAAAGAGGAGAAATTGGATCGGAACTGAGGGACTGATACTGTAGGGAATGTTATTGTTATTGTTATGGTTGATGTAAATAGAGAAGTAAATTGGGATGGGGGGAGACACTAGGAAATGTGGGCGCACGGTGAGGGGGGAAAGAAGGGACATAGGCGGAGAATGAGGAATGGGAGGGGGAGAGGAAAGGGAGCTGCGCCACAAGAGGCGGGTCAGATAAAGGGATGTTCCCGCGCCAGAAAGATTACGGCGGGAAGACAGGCGCAAGGCGGATGGGAGTTCCACATGCGGGGGGTCAAGGAGTGAGCAGGAGGAGCGCGGAGGCGGGATATGGGACTGGCCTAGAGAAGGTGATGGCTAGTCGACACGGGAGGGGGGCAGGTAGCCCCCTAGTGAGGCTGATCACGTGGAACGTGAGAGGCCTGAACGGACCGATTAAAAGGGCCCGAGTGCTCGCGCATTTGAAAGGGCTAAGGACAGACGTGGCTATGCTCCAAGAGACGCACCTGAAGGTGGCGGACCAAGTTAGGTTAAGGAAAGGATGGGTGGGACAGGTGTTCCACTCAGGACTAGATGCAAAGAATAGAGGGGTGGCCATATTGGTGGGGAAAAGGGTAGCATTTGAAGCAAAGAACATCGTAGCAGATAGCGGAGGTAGATATGTAATGGTGAGTGGCAGGCTGGAGGGAATGGAGGTTGTGTTGGTTAATGTATATGCCCCGAATTGGGACGATGCGGGATTTATGAGACGGATGCTGGGTCGTATACCGGACCTGGAGGTAGGAAACTTGATATTGGGAGGGGACTTCAATACCGTGCTGGACCCAGGGCTAGATAGATCCAGCTCAAAGACCGGAAGAAGGCCGGCAGCGGCCAAGGTGCTCAAGGGGTTTATGGACCAAATGGGGGGAGTGGATCCATGGCGATTTCTTAGACCGAGGGCCAGGGAGTTCTCCTTCTTCTCCCATGTCCGTAAAGTGTACTCCCGGATAGATTTTTTTGTTTTGGGAAGGTCGTTGATCTCAAGGGTGGAAGAAGCTGAGTATTCAGCCATAGCGGTTTCGGACCATGCCCCACACTGGGTGGGCCTGGAACTAGGAGAGGAAAGGGAGCAGAGAGCACTCTGGCGATTAGATGTGGGATTGATGGCGGACGAGGGAGTGTGTGGAAGAGTGCGGGGGTGTATTGAGAGATACCTGGAGGTCAATGACGACGGGGAGGTCTGTGTGGGAGTGGTATGGGAAGCTCTAAAAGCGGTGGTCAGAGGAGAGCTGATCTCCATTGGGGCCCACAAAGGGAAAACAGAGGCCAAGGAAAGGGAAAGATTACTGGGGGAGATTTTAAGGGTGGATAGGGAATTTGCAGAGACCCCGGAGGAGGGACTGTACAGGGAGAGGAGACGACTCCAGACGGAGTTTGACCTCCTGACCACCAGAAAGGCGGAGGTGCTGTGGAGGAAGGCACAGGGGAGGAGGTATCATCAGTTGCGAAAGAGGACAGCGGCGAGGGAGATGGGGGGAATTAGAGACAAAAAGGGAGCCACGGTGCGAAGTGCAGGGAAGATAAATGAGGTGTTCAAGACCTTTTATGAGGGACTGTATAGGTCCCAACCCCCAGAGGGAGAGGAGGGGATGCAACAGTTCCTGGATCAATTGAGGTTCCCGAGGGTGGAGGAGCAGGAGGTGGAAGGCCTGGGGGCACCGATTGGGGTGGACGAGGTTATTAAGGGGCTGGGGAACATGCAAGCAGGGAAGGCCCCGGGACCAGACGGGTTCCCGGTGGAATTTTATAGAAAATATGTGGACTTGTTGGCCCCGTTGTTGGTGAGGACGTTCAATGAGGCCAGGGAAGGAGGGACTTTACCCCCGACAATGTCGGAGGCGACGATATCGCTAATTTTGAAGAGGGATAAAGATCCGTTGCAGTGCGGGTCCTATAGACCTATTTCACTATTGAACGTGGACGCCAAACTGCTAGCAAAGGTACTGGCATCGAGGATAGAGGATTGTGTCCCGGGGGTGATGCACGAAGACCAGACAGGGTTTGTAAAAGGGAGACAACTGAATGTTAACGTGCGACGACTATTAGGGGTGATAATGATGCCCCCAGTGGAGGGGGAGGCAGAGATAGTGGCGGCAATGGATGCAGAGAAGGCATTTGATAGGGTGGAGTGGGAGTATTTATGGGAGGTGTTAAGGAGGTTTGGGTTCGGGAACGGGTTTATTAGCTGGGTCAAACTTCTTTATGGGGCCCCAACGGCAAGTGTAGTCACGGGTCGGCAAAGATCGGAGTATTTCCGATTATATAGGGGAACAACACAGGGATGCCCGCTATCTCCACTGTTGTTCGCGTTGGCAATTGAACCTCTGGCCATGGCGTTGAGAGACTCCAGGAAATGGAGAGGGGTGATTAGAGGGGGAGAAGAACACCGAGTCTCGCTATACGCGGATGACCTACTGTTGTATGTGTCGGACCCAGCGGGGGGGGGGGATGATAGAGGTTATGCGGATGTTGAGGG
Source organism: Scyliorhinus torazame (assembly GCF_047496885.1). Classification (NCBI taxonomy): domain Eukaryota; kingdom Metazoa; phylum Chordata; class Chondrichthyes; order Carcharhiniformes; family Scyliorhinidae; genus Scyliorhinus; species Scyliorhinus torazame. The sequence goes on along the minus strand of NC_092735.1, from coordinate 26,541,183 downwards.
AGTTCGGAGATTTCTCGGGATATAGGCTCAACATGGGGAAGAGTGAACTATTTGTGATACACCCAGGGGACCAGAGTAGAGAGATAGAAGGCCTGCCTCTAAGGAAAGTGGAAAGAAACTTCCGATACCTGGGGATTCAGATCGCTAGGAGCTGGGGAACCTTGCACAGACTTAATCTGACACGATTGGTAGAACAAATGGAGGAGGACTTCAAGAGGTGGGACATGCAGCCTCTGTCGTTGGCGGGCAGAGTGCAGGCAATTAAGATGATGGTCCTCCCGAGGTTCTTATTTGTATTTTAATGTCTCCCTATACTAATCACTAAGACGTTTTTCAAAAAAATAGACAGGAGCATCACGAGCTTCGTGTGGGCAGGGAAAGTCCCGAGGGTAAGGAGGGGGTTCCTACAACGTAGCAGGGACAGAGGAGGATTGGCGCTACCGAATTTGGGCGACTACTATTGGGCCGCCAATGTGGCAATGATTCGTAAATGGATGATGGAGGGAGAGGGAGCGGCGTGGAAAAGACTGGAGAGAAAGTCCTGTAAAGGGACGAGCTTAGAGGCGCTGGTGACGGCGCCGCTACCGTTCTCACCAAAAAAGTTTACCACGAACCCGGTGGTGGCGGCAACATTGAATATCTGGGGACAATGGAGGCGACAGAGAGGTGTGCGGGGAGTCCTGGTGGGGTCCCCAATCAGGAACAACCATAGGTTTGCCCCAGGAAGAATGGATGGAGGATTTCAGAGCTGGCACCAGTTGGGAATTAGGAGGGTGGGAGATTTATTTATAGATGGGACATTTGCGAGCTTGGGAGCATTGGAGGAAAAGTATAAGTTGACCCGGGGAAACTTCCTTAGATATATGCAGGTGAGGGCATTCACTAGACAACAGGTGAGGGAATTTCCGCTGCTCCCGGTACAGGGGATTCAGGACAGAGTGCTTTCGGGGGTATGGGTCGGAGAGGGCAAGGTGTCAGAGATATACCGAGAGATGAGGGAAGAGGGGGAGGAGTTGGTGGGCGAACTAAAAGGAAAGTGGGAAGAAGAGCTAGGGGAGGAGATAGAGGAGGGTATGTGGGCTGACGCCCTAAGCAGGGTAAATTCCTCTTCCTCATGCGCCAGGCTTAGCCTGATTCAATTCAAGGTGCTACATAGAGCACACATAACGGGAGCAAGAGTGAGCAGGTTCTTTGGAGTGGAGGACAAGTGTGGGAGGTGCGGCGGAAGCCCGGCAAACCACGCACATATGTTTTGGTCGTGCCCGGCACTGGAGGGGTATTGGAAGGGAGTGATGGGAGTGATTTCTAAGGTGGTGAAGGCCCGGGTCAAACCAGACTGGGGGCTAGCTCTATTTGGAGTTGCGGATGAGCCGCGAGTGCAGGAGGCGAAAGAGGCCGACGTTGTGGCCTTTGCGTCCCTAGTAGCCCGGCGCAGGATCCTACTCATGTGGAAGGAGGCGAAACCCCCCGGACTGGAGGCCTGGGTAAACGATATGGCGGGGTTCATAAAACTGGAGCGGATAAAGTTTGCCCCGAGAGGATCGGCTCAAGGGTTCACCGGGCGGTGGCAGCCATTCCTCGACTACCTAGGGGAACGTTAGAGGGAAGATAGATGACCAGCAGCAGCAACCCAGGGGGGAGGGGGGGGGAAGTTTTAGTTTATGTTAAATGATTAGATTACCATGTTGATTAGCCATTTGTTTATTGTTAAACTTTCTTTTCTGTTATGTTTGTTCTGTAAGGGGAAAAAATGTTTGATCGAAAAATTTCAATAAAACATATTTTTAAAAAAAGAGTCCGGCAGGGGTGGTAGAATGATAGTTATGGAGGTACCGTAATACCTCCGTACAGTGTTTTGTAACTATTTATAATTCTATTAACTATTTACAATTTATGATTTAAATTTACACTTTAAAATGAAGCAATCAGTCGATCGGGGGCCCTGGTCGTCCTCTGTGATCGGCAAAGCTTCGGTGGTCACTCCAGTGGAGGCTCGGGTGTCTGTGACTCCGGGAGCGTGGCCTCCATCTCTGTGGCAGCTTCAACACCCCTAGATGGCGCTGGTGGGGAAAACGGCTGACCTGGGGAGGGAGCGTCTGCGGGGTGCGTCGGTGGGTGGGGGGGCCAAGACGGGGCCGGCGGAAGGACCGATCCTCCTGTAAGGTGCACTGGTGGAAGGGAGGGTGGGACTCGTGGCTGGGGTGTGTGTGGGGCTCCGGCGGGCGCCAGGTCTCGTAGGGAGACCGTATCTTGTTGGCCGTCAGGGTATGCCACGTAGGTGTACTGGGGGTTAGCGTGGAGAAGATGGACCCTCTCATTCAACGAGTCCGACTTGTGCGCCCGCACGTGTTTTCGGAGCAGGGAGCTGTCAGCCAGGTTGGGAGCGAGGTCCCAGAGGAGGACTTCCTGGGGAAGACAAGGAGACGTTCGTGAGGTGTCTAGTTGGTTGTGGTACAAAGCAGTGACCGGATGGAGTGAAGGGCATCCGGGAGGACTTCTTGCCAGCGGGAGACTGGGAGATTCCTGGACCGTAGGGCCAGTAGGACAGTCTTCCAGACCGTACCGTTCTCCCCTCTACCTGTCCGTTACCCCGGGGGTTGTAACTGGTCGTCCTGCTCGAGGCGATGCCCTTGCTGAGCAGGAATTGACGCAGTTCGTCGCTCATAAAGGAGGACCCCCTATCACTATGTATGTAAGCGGGGAACCTGAACAGTGCAAAGATGCTATGGAGGGCCTTGATGACGGTGGTTGCGGTCATGTCGGGGCAGGGGATGGCGAATGAGAACCGGGAGTACTCGTCAATCACGTTCAGGAAGTACGTGTTGCAGTCGGTGGAGGGGAGGGGGCCTTTGAAGTCCATGCTGAGGCATTCAAAGGGACGGGAAGCCTTGATCAGGTGCGCTTTCTGTGGCCGGTAGAAGTGCGGTTTGCACTCCGCGCAGATTTGGCAGTCCCTGGTGGCTGTCCTGACCTCCTCGATGGAGTAGGGCAAGTTGCGGGTCTTGATAAAGTGGGAAAAGTGAGTGACCCCCGGGTGGCAGAGGTCTTCGTGGAGGGCTCGGAGGCGGTCCACTTGTGCGGTGGCACATGTGCCGCGGGACAGGGCATCAGGAGGCTCGTTTAGCTTCCTGGGACGATACAAGATCTCGTAGTTGTAGGTGGAGAGTTCGATCCTCCACCGCAAGATCTTATCGTTTTTATCTTGCCCCGCTGTGCATTATCGAACATGAAAGCAACCGACCGTTGGTCAGTGAGGAGAGTGAATCTCCTGCCAGCCAGGTGATGCCTCCAATGTCGCACAGCTTCTACTATGGCCTGAGCCTCCTATTCGACTGAGGAGTGGCGGATTTCGGAAGCATGGAGGGTACGAGAGAAGAAGGCCACGGGTCTGCCCGCTTGGTTGAGGGTGGCCGCCAGAGCTACGTCAGACGCGTCGCTCTCGACCTGGAAGGGGAGGGACTTGTCAATGGCGTGCATCGTGGCCTTTGCAATGTCCGTTTTGATGCGGCTGAAGGCCTGGCGGGCCTCTATCGACAGGGGAAAAGCTGTGGATTGGATCGGGGACGGGCCTTGTCCGCATGGTTGGGGACCCACTGGGCGTAGTAACTGAAAAACCCTCGGCAGCGCTTCAGGGCCTTGGAGCAGTGAGGGAGGGGGAACTCCATAAGGGGGCGCATGCGCTCAGGGTCGGGGCCTATAACTCCATTTCGCACTACGTAGCCGAGGATGGCTAGGTGGTCGGTGCTAAACATGCATTTATCCTTGTTGTATGTAAGGTTAAGGATCTTTGTGGTCTGGAGGAATTTTCGGAGGTTGGTGTCGTGGTCCTGCTGGTCGTGGCCGCAGATGGTGACATTATCGAGGTACGGGAATGTTGCCTGTAAACCGTACCGGTCAACCATTCGGTCCATCTCGCGCTGGAAGACCGAGACCCCGTTGGTGACACCAAAGGGAACCCCTAAGAAATGATAGAGCCGCTCATCTGCCTTGAAGGCAGTGTATTTGCGGTCACTAGTACGGATGGGGAGCTGGTGGTAGGCGGACTTAAGATCCACCGTGGAGAAGACCTTGTAATGCGCGACTGTTTACCAGGTCGGATATGCGGGGGAGAGGGTACGCGTCCAGCTGCGTAAACCTGTTGATGGTCTGACTGTAGTCGATGACCATCCTATGTTTCTCCCCGGTCTTTACCACCACTACTTGAGCTCTCCAGAGACTGTTGCTAGCTTCAATGACTCCTTCCCTCAGTAGCCTTTGGACCTCTGACATAATAAAGATCCGGTCCTGGGTGCTGTACCGTCTGCTCCTGGTGGCGACGGGTTTGCAATCCGGGGTGAGGTTCGCAAACAGGGAAGGCGGATCGACCTTGAGGGTCGCAAGGCCGCAGACAGTGAGGGGGGGGTACAGGGCCGCCAAACTTGAAAGTTAGACTTTGGAGATTACATTGGAAGTCTAAACCTAGGAGTGTGGCCGCGCAGAGGTGGGGAAGGACATAGAGCCGGTAATTTTAAACTCCCTTCCCTGGACTGTGAGGTTTTAAAAAAAATATATATTTATTAAAGTTTTTTAACACAATTTTTCTCCCTTACAAACAATAACCACCCCACCCCCGTAACAAAATAACGAGAAATCGCGCAGAGCAAGATATATACATGGCAAAATGATATATTCATATGGCTTTGTACACTGGCTCTCTCCCATACGTGCCAGTTTCCCCAACCCTTCATGTTATCTCTTGCTCATCCACCCTCCCAGGCAGTCCCCCCCCCCCCCGCCCTCCCAGGTTGCTGCTGCTGCTGACCGATCTTCCTCTAACGCTCCGCAAGATAGTCTAGGAACGGTTGCCACCGCCTGTTGAACCCCTGCGCAGACCCTCTCAAGGCAAACTTTATCCTCTCCAAATTTATGAACCCAGCCATATTGTTTATCCAGGCCTCCACGCTGGGGGGCTTCGCCTCCTTCCACATTAGCAAGATCCTTCGCCGGGCTACTAGGGACACAAAGGCCAGAATGCCGGCCTCTTTCGCCTCCTGCACTCCCGGCTCGTCCACTACTCCAAATATTGCTAGCCCCCAGCTTGGCTTGACCCGGACTTTCACCACCTGAGATATTGCTCCCACCACTCCTCTCCAGAATCTCTCCAGTGCCGGGCATGACCAAAACATATGGACATGGTTCGCCGGGCTCCCTGAGCACCTTCCACATCTGTCCTCTACCCCAAAGAACCTGCTCAAACTCGCCCCCGTCAGGTGAGCTCTGTGAACCACCTTGAATTGTATCAGGCTTAGCCTGGCACACGAGGAGGAGGAATTAACCCTACCTAGGGCATCAGCCCACAGACCTTCCTCGATCTCCTCCCCCAGCTCCTCCTCCCATTTACCCTTCAACTCTTCTACCAGCGCTTCCCCCTCTTCTTTCATCTCTTGGTGTATTTCCGATACCTTTCCCTCCCCGACCCATACACCCGAGATCACTCTGTCTTGAATTTCTTGTGCCGGGAGCAACGGGAATTCCTTCACCTGTCGCCTCACAAAAGCCCTCACCTGCATCTAACTAAAGGCATTTCCCAGGGGTAACTCAAACTTCTCCTCCAGTGCCCCTAGGCTCGCAAACGTTCCGTCAATGAACAGGTCCCCCATTCTTCTGATCCCCGCCCGATGCCAGCTCTGGAACCCCCCGTCCATCTTCCCCGGGACAAACCAATGGTTACCCCTGATCGGGGACCACACCGATGCTCCCATTGCACACCTGTGCCGTCTCCACTGGCTCCAGATCCTTAGCGTTGCGGCCACCACCGGGCTCGTGGTATACTTTGTCGGCGAGAGCGGCAGCGGTGCCGTCACCAACGCCCCCAGGCTCGTTCCTTTACAGGACACCATCTCTATCCTCTTCCATGCCGTCGCCTCTCCCTCCATAATCCACTTGCGGATCATCGACACATATGCTGCCCAGTAGTAGCTCCCCAGGTTTGGCAGCTCCAACCCTCCTCGGTCCCTACTGCGTTCCAGGAACCCTCTCCTTACCCTCGGGGTCTTACTCGCCCACACAAACCCCATAATACTCCTACCTACTCTCTTAAAAAAGGCCTTAGTGATCACGATGGGAAGGCACTGAAACACAAACAAAAACCTCGGAAGGACCACCATTTTGACCGACTGCACTCTACCCGCCAGCGAGAGCAGTAACATGTCCCATCTTTTGAAATCCTCCTCCGTTTGCTCCACCAACCTCGTCAGATTCAGTTTATGTAGGGCCCCCCAACTCCTGGCTATCTGGATCCCCAGATACCGAAAGCTCCCCTCCGCCCTCCTCAGCGGTAGGTCCCCTATCCCTCTTTCTTGGTCCCCCGCCTGTAATACAAAGAGCTCACTCTTCCCTACATTGAGCATATAGCCCGAAAACTCCCCAAACTCCCTCAGAGTTTGCATGACCTCCACCATTCCCTCCATTGGATCCGCCACGTACAGCAACAGGTCATCCGCATATAGCGACACCCGATGCTCTTCTCCCCCTCGGACCACCCCCCTCCATTTATTAGACTCCCTCAATGACATGGCCAATGGTTCGATCGCCAATGCGAACAGGGGGGACAGGGGGCACCCCTGCCACGTCCCTCGGTACAGTTGAAAGTACTCCGACCTCCGCCGGTTCGTCACTACACTCGCCACCGGGGCTCTGTAAAGGAGCTTAACCCAACTGATAAACCCTCCCCCGAACCCAAACCTACGCAGCACCTCCCAGAGGTACTCCCACTCTACTCGGTCAAAGGCCTTCTCCGCGTCCATAGCTGCCACTATCTCCGCCTCTCCCTCCTCCGATGGCATCATTATCACGTTTAAGAGCCGCCGCACATTGGTGTTTAGCTGCTTACCCTTTACAAATCCCGTCTGGTCCTCGTGAATCACCCCCGGGACACAGTCCTCGATCCTCGTGGCCAGCACTTTTGCCAGCAACTTTGCATCCACATTAAGGAGCGAGATCGGCCTGTACGATCCACATTGCAGTGGGTCCTTGTCCCGCTTTAGGATCAAAGAAATTGTCGCTTCCGACATTGTCGGGGGCAGGGTCCCCTCCTCTCTTACCTCATTAAAGGTCCTCACTAGTAGCGGGGCCAACAGGTCTACGTACTTCCTGTAGAACTCCACCGGGAACCCGCCCGGTCCCGGGGCCTTCCCCGCCTGCATGCTCCCCAAACCTTTGCTCAGCTCCTCCAACCCAATTGGTGCACCCAAACCAGCCGCCTCTTGCTCCTCCACCCTCGGGAATCTCAGCTGATCTAGGAATCGTCTCATACCCTCTTCCCCCGCTGGGGGCTGGGATCTGTACAGCTCTTCATAGAAGGCCTTAAATACCTTGTTTACTTTCGTCGCACTCCGAACCGTGGCTCCCCTTCCATCTTTGACTCCCCCTATTTCCCTCGCTGCCATCCTTTTACGGAGCTGGTGTGCCAGTATCCGACTAGCCTTTTCCCCATACTCGTAGGTCGCCCCCTGCGCTTTCCTCCACTGTATCTCCGCCTTCCTTGTGGTCAACAGGTCAAACTCCGTCTGGAGCCGTCGTCTTTCCCCAAGTAATCTTTCCTCCGGGGCCTCTGCGTATCTCCTGTCCACTCTCAAAATCTCCCCCACTAACCTCTCCCTTTCCATGCCCTCTGTCTTCTCCCTATGAGCCCAGATGGAGATTAGCTCTCCCCTGATCACTGCCTTCAACGCCTCCCATACCACCCCTACCCACACCTCCCCGTTGTCGTTGGCCTCCAAGTACCTTTCGATACACCCACTCACCTTCCCACACACCACCTCGTCCGCCAGCAGTCCCACATCCAGCCGCCACAACGGGCGTTGGTCCCTCTCCTCTCCCAGCTCCAGTTCCACCCAGTGCGGGGCATGGTCCGAAAAGGCTATGGCCGAATACTCCGTCCCCTCCACCCTCGGGATGAGCGCCCTGCCCAGAACAAAGAAATCTATCCGGGAGTAGGCTTTGTGTAAATGGGAAAAGAAAGAAAATTCCCTGGCCTGCGGCCTTGCAAACCGCCATGGGTCCACTCCCCCCATCTGATCCATAAACCCCCTAAGTACCTTGGCCGCCGCCGGCCTCCTTCCAGTCCTTGATTTGGAACGGTCCAGTGCTGGATCCAACACTGTATTGAAGACCCCTCCCATTATCAGGCCTCCTATCTCCAGGTCCGGAATGCGCCCCAACATGCGCTTCATGAATCCTGCATCATCCCAGTTCGGGGCGTATACGTTTACCAACACCACCCACGTCCCTTGCAGCTTACCGCTCACCATTACATATCGCCCTCCATTGTCCACCTCAATAGTCTTGGCCTCAAATGACACCTGCTTTCCCACTAATATTGTCACCCCTCTATTCTTCGCGTCCAGTCCCGAGTGGAATACCTGTCCTACCCATCCCTTTCTTAACCTGACCTGGTCCGCCACCTTCAGGTGAGTCTCTTGGAGCATGACCATGTCCGCCTTCAGTCCCTTTAAGTGCGCAAGGACTCGAGCCCTCTTCACCGGCCCATTCAGCCCCCTCACGTTCCACGTTATCAGCCGGATTGGAGGGGCTCTCCCCCCCCCCCCCCCCCCCCCCCCCCCCCACCGACTAGCCATCTCCTTTTCTGGACCAGTCCCGTGTCCACGTCTCCCTCACCCTCCAGTCCCCCAGACGGGGGACCCCCGTCCCGACCACCTCCTCTGTGTCCCATTCCTTTTCGGCCAGTGCAGCAGCAAACCCTTTCCACCCCCCCCCCCCTCCCCCCCGCTAGACCCCTGTCTAGCTTTTTTGCTCCCCCCATGTCACTCCCGTAAGTCAGCTGACACCTGCTGACCCCGGCTTCCCCCGCCGTCCCATTGACCTCCCCGTGTGGGAGTCTCCCAATCAATATGCATTCCTTCGTTCCCCTTCCCGCCTTTCTTCCCGCGCGCGGGAGGAACCCCGCGCTTTCCACAGCCCGCTCCGCCCCCTCTGGCGCAGCTCCTGTCGCGGCCTTGTCTCTCTCCCCCAGCCCATGTAACATTTCCTGCGCGTGATTGGCCCCCTATATACAACAACCATCACACATCAAACCTCAAACATCCCCCCTACCCTCACAAACCCTCAGTTAGAGTCCAATTTTTCGGTTTTTATAAAGGTCCACGCCTCTTCAGGCGTTTCGAAGTAATAGTGTTGGCCTTTGTATGTGACCCACAGTCGCGCTGGCTGCAGCATTCCGAATTTCACTTCTTTCTGGTACAACGCCGCTTTGACCCGGTTGAAACCCGCTCTCCGCTTTGCAACCTCCGTGCTCCTGTCCGGGTATATTCGGATCTCTGCATTATCCCACTTACTGCTCTGCTCCTTCTTGGCCCATCTCAGGACCCACTCTCTGTCCGCGATCCGGTGAAACCTCACCACCATCGCCCTTGGCGGCTCATTTGCCTGGGGCTTCCTCGCCAGCACCCGGTGTGCCCCGTCCAACTCCAGCGGCCTCGAAGGGGCCTTCGTGCCCATCATCGCCCCGAGCATCGTGCTCGCGTATGCCCCGGCATCAGCCCCCTCCACTCCCTCAGGGAGACCCAGGATCCGCAGATTCTTTCTCCTCTACCTGTTCTCCAGGTCTTCGAGTCTTCCCGCCCACCTCTTGTGTAGCGCCTCGTGCTGCTCCACCCTCACCGCCAGGCCCAAGAGCTCGTCCTCGTTCTGGCTGACTCTTTTCTCTACCTCTTGGATCTTAACCTCGTGGGCCTTCTGGGTGATCCCGAGTCCTTCAATTGCAGAAAGCATAGGCGCCAGCATCTCCTTGCGCATCTCCTCGCGCTGCTCTTCGAAGCAGCGCTTGATGAACTCCTGCAGCTCCCCTTTGTCCCTGGCCGCCGCCATTTTGTTTTTTTTTTACCTCGCTTCTCCCGTTGCTCCAGTGCCGCTTTTCTGGCCGTTGCACTTCGGGTCCGTTTCATAGGCGTTGGAGGGGGACCTCTCTCTTCCCTTCCTAAGCCACGGGTTTTTGTCAAAAAAAGTTCCGTTGGGGCTCCTCTAGCGAGCCCGAAAGTCCGTGGTAGCGGGAGCTGCCGAATCGTGCTGCTTAGCTCCGCATCGCCGCACCCGGAAGTGACAGTCTGGACTGTGAGGTTTGCTGCACAAAACCCCTTTATCTCCACTGAGTGGGAACCGGAGGCCAGGGAGATTTTTTGATTAACTGGGTGGACGAGGAGAGAACAGTGCCTTACCGTGTCTGGGTGTACAAAGCTCTCCGTGCTCCCAGAGTCGATTAAGCAGGACTTCTCGTGCGCATTGATTAGGACTGTCGTAGCAGTTGAGAGTGTTCGAGGCCGAGACTGATCCAGAGTCACCGAGGCTAATCTCAGCAGTTGAGTGTTCTCTTCAGGCGGTGTGTGGTCAGCCGACCTGGGGTCCTGGGAGTCCATCCAAGATGGCGGCTCCCATTGGTCGCACATGGCTGGGGTGCACAAAATGGCGGTGCCAATTCATCTAACGTGGCGTCCGCGGGCCAAGATGGCGGCGCCCGGGGGCCGCACATGGCCCTGGAGTAGGAAGATGACGGCGCCCGCTGGCCGTACGGGAACCGTGGAGAGGTTTGTGGTGGCGGTCCGCATTCGCCGCCAGAGACCGCGGTGACCGCACGGGCCTGGCATACCACCACGAAATGGCCCTTTTTACCGCATCCCTTGCAGGTGGATGCGCGGGCCGGGCAGTGCTGGCGGGGGTGCTTGGCCTGCCCGCAAAAGTAGCAGCGGGGCCCCCCGGCCGCCTTGCAGAACATGCTTGTGGGGGGATGTCTCGGGGTCGGCTGCGGAGGGGTTCCACGCTGCCCAGGGGGCTGCCGCGCGGTCGGGAACGTAAGCGCGGGCGTTTCTGGAGGCCACGTCCAGGGAGCCAGCAAGGGCCCGTGCCTCCTAAAGGCTTAGGGTGTCTTTTTCCAGCATTCACTGGTGGATTTGGGAGGACAGCATACCTGCCACGAAAGCGTCCCGGATCAAGAGTTGTGTGTGGTCGCTCGCCGAAACTTGCGGGCAGCTGCAGTTTCTCCCCAACACCAGGAGCGCACGGTAGAATTCTTCCAGCCATTCCCCAGAGATTTGTCGCCTCATTGCTAGCAGATGTCGGGCGTAGACCTGGTTCACTGGGCGGATATAATGTCCTTTCAGCAACTCTGTTGCCACATCGAAGTGTTCCGAGTCCTCGATGAGGGTGTAAATTTCCGGGCTCACCCTCGAGTGCAGGACTTGCAATTTCTGTTCTCCCGTGGCTGTGTTTTCGGCCGTTCCGAGATATCCTTTCAAACACGCCAGCCAGTGCCTGAAGATTGCCGCTGAGTTCGCCGCGTGGGGGCTGAGTTGCAGACACTCCGGCTTGATTCGGAGCTCCATCCTTTTAAATCTAGCTTATTAAATTGATGCACGATCAATGACCACTAAAGCGAGGTTGTAATCCAACTGAAGGCTTTAGAAAGAGTGGTGTGGGAAAGAGGGGTTCCTTTTCATGGGACACTGGCATCAGTTTTGGGACAGGGGGGACCTATACCGTTGGGATAGTCTCCACCTGAACCGAGCTGGGACCAGTGTTCTGGCGAAAAGAATAAATAGGGTGGTCAATAGGACTTTAAACTAAAGATTGGGGGGGAAGGGAAAGTCAGGGAACCAAGAGGTGAAGTAATCAGTGGGAAGCGTAGCTGCTTAGGAATACAAAAAAGCATGAAAAGACAAAACTCAGGAGAGGTTACGATAGTCCCCATCCCACAAAATATGACACAGTGTATGGAAAGGCTCCATAAACCAAGGTCCACCACACTAAGAAAACACAAAGGGACGGTCAATAGAGAATTAAAGGTGCTATATTTAAATGCGCGCAGTGTACGGAACAAGGTAGATGAGCTTGTGGCCGATTGTGACTGGCAGGTATGATGTGGTAGGCGTCACAGAGACATGGTTGCAGGGGGTTCAGGACTGGCATTTGAACATCCAGGGATTCACAACCTATCGAAAAGACAGAGAGGTGGGCAGAGGGGGCGGGGTTGCCTTGTTAATTAGGAATGAAATTAAATCAATAGCACTAAATGACATAGGGTCAGATGATGTGGAGTCTGTGTGGGTAGAGTTGAGGAACCACAAAGGCAAAAAAATCATAATGGGAGTTATGTACAGGCCTCCTAACAGTGGTCAGGACCGGGGGCACAAAATGCACCACGAAATAGAAAGTGCATGTCAGAAAGGCAAGGTCACAGTGATCATGGGGGACTTCAATATGCAGGTGGACTGGGTACATAATGCTGCCAGTGGACCCAAGGAAAGGGAATTCATTGAATGTTTACAGGAGGGCTTTTTGGAACAGCTTGTGATGGAGCCCACGAGGGAACAGGCCATTCTGGACTTAGTGTTATGTAATGAGCCAGACTTGATTAAAGATCTTAAAGTAAGGGAGCACTTAGGAGGCAGTGATCATAATATGGTAGAATTCAATCTCCAATTTGAAAGAAAGAAGGTAGAATCAGATGTAAAGGTGTTACAGTTAAATAAAAGGTAACTACAGGGGCATGAGGGAGGAACTGACGAAAATCGACTGGGAGCAGAGCCTAGTGGGAAAGACAGTAGAACAGCAATGGCAGGAGTTTCTGGGAGTAATTGAGGACACAGTACAGAGGTTCATCCCAAAGAAAAGAAAGGTTATCAGAGGGAGGATTAGGCAGCCATGACTGACAAAGGAAGTTAGGGAATACATCAAAGCAAAAGAGAAAGCCTATAATGTGGCAAAGAGTAGTGGGAAGTCAGAAGATTGGGAAGGCTACAAAAACAAACAGAGGATAACAAAGAGAAATAAGGAGAGAGAGGATCAAATATGAAGGTAGGCTAGCCGGTAACATTAGGAATGATAGTAAAAGTTTCTTTAAATACATTAAAAACAAACGGGAGGCAAAAGTTGACATTGGGCCGCTCCAAAACGACGCTGGTAATTTTGTGATGGGAGTCAAGGAACTAGCTGAGGAACTAAATAAGTACTTTGCGTCCGTCTTCACAGTAGAAGACATGAGTAATATCCCAACAATTCCGGAGAGTCAGGGGGCAGAGTTGAATATGGTAGCCATCACAAAGGAGAAAGTGCTAGAGAAACTAAGAGGTCTAAAAATTGATAAATCTCCGGGCCCAGATGGACTACATCCTAGAGTTCTAAAGGAGATAGCTGAAGAAATAGTGGAGGCGTTAGTTATGATCTTTCAAAAGTCACTGGAGTCAGGGAAAGTCCCAGAGGATTGGAAAATCGCTGTTGTAACCCCCCTGTTCAAGAAGGGAACAAGGAAAAAGATGGAAAATTATAGGCCAATTAGCCTAACCTCGGTTGTTGGCAAGATTCTAGAATCCATTGTTAAGGATGAGATTTCTAAATTCTTGGAAGTGCAGGGTCAGATTAGGACAAGTCAGCATGGATTTAGTAAGGGGAGGTCGTGCCTGACAAACCTGTTAGAGTTCTTTGAAGAGATAACAAATAGGTTAGACCAAGGAGAGCCAATGGATGTTGTCTATCTTGACTTCCAAAAGGCCTTTGATAAGGTGCCTCACGGGAGACTGCTGAGTAAAATAAGGGTCCATGGTATTCGAGGCAAGGTACTAACATGGATTGACGATTGGCTGTCAGGCAGAAGGCAGAGAGTTGGGATAAAAGGTTATTTTTCGGAATGGCAACCGGTGACGAGTGGTGTCCCGCAGGGTTCAGTGTTGGGGCCACAGCTGTTCTCTTTATATATTAACAATCTAGATGACGGGACTGGGGGCATTCTGGCTAAGTTTGCCGATGATACAAAGATAGGTGGAGGGGCCGGTAGTATGGAGGAGGTGGGGAGGCTGCAGAAAGATTTAGACAGTTTAGGAGAGTGGTCCAAGAAATGGCTGATGAAATTCAACGTGGGCAAGTGTGAGGTCTTGCACTTTGGAAAAAAGAATAGAGGCATGGACTATTTTCTAAACGGTGACAAAATTCATAATGCTGAAGTGCAAAGGGACTTGGGAGTCCTAGTCCAGGATTCTCTAAAGGTAAACTTGCAGGTTGAGTCCGTAATTAAGAAAGCAAATGCAATGTTGTCATTCATCTCAAGAGGCTTGGAATATAAAAGCAGGGATGTACTTCTGAAGCTTTATAAAGCATTAGCTAGGCCCCATTTAGAATACTGTGAGCAATTTTGGGCCCCACACCTCAGGAAGGACATACTGGCACTGGAGCGGGTCCAGCGGAGATTCACACGGATGATCCCAGGAATGGTAGGCCTAACATACGATGAACGTCTGAGGATCCTGGGATTATATTCATTGGAGTTTAGGAGGTTGAGGGGAGATCTAATAGAAACTTACAAGATAATGAATGGCTTAGATAGGGTGGATGTAGGGAAGTTGTTTCCATTAGCAGGGGAGACTAGGACCCGGGGGCACAGCCTTAGAATAAAAGGGAGTCACTTTAGAACAGAGATGAGGAGAAATTTCTTCAGCCAGAGAGTGGTGGGTCTGTGGAATTCATTGCCACAGAGAGCGGTGGAGGCTGGGACGTTGAGTGTCTTTAAGACAGAAGTTGATAAATTCTTGATTTCTCGAGGAATTAAGGGCTATGGAGAGAGAGCGGGTAAATGGAGTTGAAATCAGCCATGATTGAATGGTGGAGTGGACTCGATGGGCCGAATGGCCTTACTTCCACTCCTATGTCTTATGGCCTTTAATAAGCTAGATGTTTCCCCCAGCAGCTCAGGTACAGAATGAAGGCTTGGCGTGGAAAAGTGCCGCCGACGGGCTCAAGAGGCAGTGTACTGGCCCGGCATTAATGAGGACATAGCCAACACAGTGCTCAACTGCCCCACTTGTCAGCACTTCCAGCCGGCCCAATCACGTGAGACCCTGCAGCCCCATGAGTTGGTCACGTCACCATGGACCAAGGTGGGCATCGACCTGTACCACGCGCTGGGTAGAGACTATGTCCTGATTGTGGACTATCTTTCGAATTACCGGGAAGTGATATGGTTGCATGACCTCACCTCGTCTGCAGTCATTCGTGCTTGTAAAGAAACTTTTGCTCGACACGGCATCCCGCTCACGGTTATGTCGGACAATGGCCCCTGCTTCGCGAGCCAAGAATGGTCCAATTTTGCTAGGCGGTACAATTTTGCCCATGTGACGTCCAGTCCCCTGTACCCCCAATCCAACAGCAAAGCAGAGAAGGGAGTACATATCGTCAAACGGCTTCGATGCAAGGCTGGCGATGCCGGGTCTGATTTCTACCTTGCCTTGCTGGCCTATCGCTCCGCCCCACTGTCTACTGGCCTGTCGCCAGCCCAGTTACTCATGAGTCGCACCCAGAGGATGGCGGTGCCGTCCATCCACGTCCCAGACCTCAACCACGTTCCGGTCCTTCGCCGGATGCAGCTGTCTCGTGCACAGCACAAGGCGGCTCATGACTCCCGTGCAGCTGATCTCCCTGCTCCGGCTCCAGATGACAACGTCCGCATCCATCTTCCGGATGGTGGCTGGTCTGCAACCGCTGTTGTCCTTCGGCAGGTGGCCCCCCGCTCGTTCCTGGTTCGCCTACCGGATGGCTCTATTCTGCACCGCAATCGACGCGCCCTTCGTCTCAGTCCACGCTCGCCACATGATTCTCCAGTGTCGCCTCGCCCTCCTGCTGACCCTGCCATGGACTATGCAGAGCTCCCTGTCACTCTGCCTCCCCCTGACTTTGACGCAGTCCAGCCCGCTCCTGAACCGGCGGCTCTCGACCCACCCTTGAGGCGGTCAACCAGAATTCGTCGCCCACCTCAGAGACTAAATTTATGAACTATTCGAATTTATGGACTCTCTGAATTGTTTTGTTGCTTTGTTTGATCGTTTCCCTGGTTTGTATATAGTGTTGATCTCGTTAATCTTGTTGCATACTGCTTCTCTGCACCAGGCACCTTCCCATGTAAATAGCTTAGTTCTCATGTACATAGTCCTGTAACTATGTCTTCGCACCCCACACGTAGTTAGGAACATTCTCACCATACATTATTTATTGCCACACACATACATTTTTTATAAAAGGGGGGATGTCATAATATACACCAGTATATCATGGTGCAGATACACACACTGATGGACACACAGTGGGACCAATCAACACACACAACACCGCAGCCAATCACCAGTTAGAGCACACTCACTATATAGACAGAGGGCATCAGAGTTCCCGCTCATTCAGGATGCAGCCTCCTAGGAAGACAGAGCTTACTGCTTGCAGCACAGACCTTCACCATGTGCTGAGTGCATAGACTGGTTAGGACAGGCATAGGTCTTTAGTTTAATCTAACATCGTGTTAACCCACAGTGAAAGTATGTTCAACAGTTTCTAACTTAATAAAATAGTGTTGTACTATTTTAAGTGTTGGTGGCCTGTATGTGTTCCACGGATCCAGAGCACCCAACACATCGGCTGGTAATGAGGAGTTTGCACCCTCAGTGTCGGTAATGAAAGAGGCCCCAGCTATTTGTAGCTCTCTGCTAAACACGCACAGCCAACATCAGCCTGGAGTAAGGACAGGGATAGTATATCAACGTGACATTCCGAAACACATTAAATACTTCTCTGCATTCCGATGTGGTATGCTGATAGCTTGAGAAGGGTGGGTCAACTGTAGGCCTTTGTAATTAAAATTGCAGGGCGGGGACAGAGTGCGAAACGTCAAATTTGTGGTTCAAAACTTATCCCCCTCAACTTTATCCCCCCCTTCTATCCAGCCCCCATGTGCTGAAGACAATGTTGTTGCACGCTCAGCAGCAGCCCACTGCTATCTCTATCACAATATGAAATGAGCTGGGAGGGAAAGATCAGCTCGTCCATCGAGCCGACCCCACTCATCATCTGACCTGACCTCCACCCCAGTCAGTTACAGAGTGTTCGCGCCCGCCACTCTACGTGCTCAGTGCCCTCCAAGACTAGAACAGTCCAGCATCCAGTCTATTCCTACACTGACAGAATCTAATGTCATGCCCTTAGGCCCTCGTCAATCTATCAGACCAGAATAATCTGTCAACAGGCACGTTATCCAACCCTTTTATTATTTTCACGAACCTCGATCAAGTCGCCTCCAAGTCTACATTGCTCTAGAATAAATAGCTCGCCCCTCTCATCTTTCCTGTCAGCCAACACAGAGAGTGTCAGCGGCCTATTGAACAATGGAGATCATTGCAGCCTCACCCCGATCCTGCTCTTATCCAATACACACACCGGCACTGTTCCAGCAGTATGGGGTGACTGAATATTTAATAAGGAGTAGGAATCCCGACTGATTTGTCCCTTCCGTACCCGTGGATTCTTATGGCCAATTGTGTTGGCTCATTTTTGTTCTTCCTTTGGCATAGTCGCATAGGATCTTGTTTTGCGCCTTGGTGATCAACTCGGTGTTAAGCATCGCCTGGTGTGGTTTGTAGGCCCCTCGCTTGCAGGCCAATCGGGTGAGAAGGTGCACGATTCACTTGCCTCTATTTGTTTTCTCTGGGCCGTCTGCTCGACCAACTGAGCTTTTGGTTTCTCTCCGCTTCTGCAGAAAGGTCACGGTCGATCATCAGTGACTGTCTCTGAACCTACTGTGACTGAACCTTAGTTAGGCCATACTTGGAGTATAGTGTTCAATTCTGGTCGCCACACTACCAGAAGGATGTGGAGGCTTTAGAGAGGGTGCAGAAGAGATTTACCAGGATATTGTCTGGTATGGAGGGCATTAGCTATGAGGAGCGGTTGAATAAACTCAGTTTGTTCTCACTGGAACGACGGAGGTCGAGGGGCGACCTGATAGAGGTCTACAAAATTATGAGGGGCATAGATAGAGTGGATAGTCAGAGGCTTTTCCCCAGGGAATAGGGGCCAAATAGGGGGCATAGGTTTAAGATGCGAGGGGCAAGGTTTAGAGGAGATGTACGAGGCAAGTTTTTTTACACAGAGGGTAGTGGGTGCCTGGAACTCACTGCCAGAGGAGGTGGTGGAAGCAGGGACGATAGTGACATTTAAGGGGCATCTTTACAAATACATGAATAGGATGGGAATAGAGGGATACGGACCCAGGAAGCGTAGAAGATTGTAGTTTAGTCGGGCAGCATGGTCGGCACAGGCTTGGAGGGCCGAACGGCCTGGTCCTGTGCTGTACTTTTCTTTGTTCTTTGTTTGTCTCCCATTTGCCTGCGTCAACGTCCGCAACTTTCCTATCTTAGCTTGGCCTATCTAGCATCCCAACTGAGATCATCTAAGAACGTAGCAACATCCTGGGAGATACCATTGACCAGGAACTGGTCTGGACCAGCCATATAAATACTATGCCTATAAGCGCAGGTCAGAGGCTGGGAATCCTGCAGTGAGTAACTCACCTTCTGACACCTCCAAAGCTTGTCCATCATCTACAAGGCACAAATCCGGAGCGTGCTTGACCGGGGGGATGCTGTGAGGGACAACCTTCTCACCCCAGCTGTGGAATCAACCTAATGAACCTTCACTACATCCTCTCCAAACCCAGTGTATCCTTCTCTACACAGGAGGTCAAAACTAAAGAGTACTCCAGCTGTGGTCTCACCCAAGCCCTGCACAATTGCAGAAAATAAACGTCTGTATTCCAACCGCCTTGCAATAAATGCCAATGTATCATTTGCTTTCCAATTTGGTGTGTCCAGCCTTCAACAGCAGTGATACCACAACCAGTAAGAGGGGCGGGTTTGGATAAATGAGTACATTGAGTACATGATGAGTACATAAGCTATTTAATGAGAAACATGACTGAACATCAAAGGCAGCTCACAAACCATTTTAGATTTCTTAAATCCTTAGAACACACAAAGAAAGAGAGTGGGGGATAGATGTTTCGGAGCCTCAGGATTAGAGAAATGAATTTCTCTTTGGTCAAATTTGAGTGACTTACGGTAACTTATCTTCCCAAAAGTAACAAGTTTATTGGGAGGTGGTGGTGTAGTGGTATTGTCACTGCAATAGTAAACCAGAGACCCAATGCTCTGGGGACCCAGGTTCAAGTCCTGTCACTGCAGATGGTGAAATTTGAATTCAATAAAAATCTGGAATTGAAAGTCTAATGATAACCGTGAAACCATTGTCGATTGTCATAAAACCCCATCTGGTAGGGGCAGCACGGTGGCTAGCACTGATGCCTCACAGCGTCGAGGTCCCAGGCTCGATCCCGGCCCTGGGTCACTGTCCGTGTGGAGTTTGCACATTATCCCCGTGTTTGTATGGGTTTTGCCCCCACAACCCAAAAGATGTGCAGGCTAGGTGGATTGGCCACGCTAAATTGCCCCTTAATTGGAAAAACTGAATTGGGTATTCTAAATTTATTTTAAAAAGTAAATTTAAAAAAAAAGTAAAAACCCATCTGGTTCACTAATGTCCTTCAGGGAAGGAAATCCGCCATCCTTACCTGGTCTGGCCTACATGTGACTCCAGACCCACAGCAATGTGGTTGACGCTTAACTGCCGCCTCAAGGGCAATTAGGGATGGGCAATAAATGCTGGCATAGTCTGCGGCGCCAGGCCCCATGAATGAATGAAAAAAAAAAGTTGCTTTAAAGGGCGAGGCAGAGCTGATGATGCAACTAATTTGAGCCTCTCGGCACCTTTCGCTGAACTGCCAGGGTTAACAGTCAAAGGAGGAAAATGGTTTGCACCTTTCATATCGTCGGGACGTCCCAAACCGCTTCATAGTCAATGAAGTGCAGTGTGGGCAAACATGGCAGCCTGTGCGCAGGGCAAGATCCCAGGCACTGCAAATGAGATAAGACCAGCTAACCTACTTTTTGACGGTGTTAGTTGAGGCATTGTGGAGGCCTTGTGGTGTGATGGAGTGCGTGCCTGCTTCTGTGCATGAATTGACGTCCCACTTCAGGACTTGATGGCCAAGGAAAGTGCGTTCATAACGCGGCCAAATATGTTGGGCAACGGCTCATAAAGCCTTCTGACACACGCCAATGGCAGGCGGTAAGAGTGGGAGAATTTCCTGGTCAGTCATACGATAGAAATAAAATGCTAGCCTCTATCGTCACTATCCGTAGTTTCAGGCTACACATGTAAATGTGCACGTCGTCATGGGGAAACGTGGATTATTTGGGTGGGCCAGTTGGCTCGCCGGCTGGTGTGGATCAGATCGGGGCGAAATGTTTTTAAGATAAAGATAGATAGTTTTTTGAAGAATAAAGGGATTAAGGGTTATGGTGTTCGGGCCGGAAAGTGGAGCTGAGTCCACAAAAGATCAGCCATGATCTCATTGAATGGCGGAGCAGGCTCGAGGGGCCAGGTGGCCTACTCCTGCTCCTAGTTCTTGTGTTCTAACAGCAGGGGGTTCGATTCCCATTCCACTGGGGTGGATTCAGGACCTGCCTCCTTGCCCTGCCCATGGTACAGGTCGTGGCGCTGTGGGTCAGACCTGCCTTGGTGAAGAGAACTCTAGAGAAAGTAGTCGAGTCATGAATGCTGGCCAGGAACTGGGTGACTTTCCCACCCTTTGAATGGTGGAAGCAGGAGGGGCTTTGGCTTTGTGCTGTGTCCTAGATGGTGTTATCTGATCCAGTAAGGGGTTTGGGGAGGGGTTGGTGCTTGAGCCTTCGAACTCGGGAGCGACAGTCCTACATTCCGCCAAGGTGACAATACTCGACCTACACCGACCAGCACCTTCTCGAGGGCAAATAGGGACGGGCAACGAATGCTGACCAGGCCAGTGACACACTCATCTTTGAAAAAATTATAAGAACTATTTTAGAATTGGGCATTGTTACAGACCAGAAAAGCAAAATACAGCTGATGGTGGAAACCTGAAATAAGAACAGCCAATGCTTTAAAACCTCAGCAGGTCTGATGATAGCTGTGCAGAGAAATGTGCCAGCCTAAAACCCATCATATTTCTACCCCTTTCACGGCGCCGAGGTTCGATCCCAGCCCTGGGTCACTGTCCGTCAGGGGCGGATCTACTATGAAACTAATGAAGCTTAAGCTTCAGGGCCCCTAATCCCGGAGGGGCCCCAGAATTGACTTTAGTCCACATTGCTTAAAAATTTTGGGTCTACTGTATGAGAAGGGGTTTAAAAAAAATAATATTAATAATATAGTGTAATTCAATACAAAATAATAGTTAAAATTAAAAGGTTATTAAAGTATCATGTAGGCTAGCCATAAATGAAAAAATGTTCAAATTAAGGAGGTTTCATTCTAAATATATTTAATGTAAAATAATTATAAATAATTTAAAACACTATTAACATTTATGACAGAAATACAAACAGTAGATGACGTGTCGTAACAAAAAAGGGGAGCCGTTGAAAAGGCAATCACAATGCTAACGTGAATTTTCAACGTGATAGCACTCGTGATAGCGATCTAGACAAGAATTTTTTTCAATGAAGTGTTCATAAGGATACAATATTTTAATTATCCCTACTCAAAAATAAATGTTAGATTTAGAAAAGTAAGGTAAGTAATGAGGTGAAATAGTGTTAGATTAGCCTAAGCCTATTGTTTTTATGAAGTGAACGGAAGGTAGGCTACGACCACATAGCCTAGGCTAATACTATACTATGTGTTGGATAACAAGAAAGTCAAATAAAAATACTGTGGATCAGCAACTTGAAGAACAGATGAGAAAAACCATACAGTACTATTTTGAAGTACTGAAAAGAGTTGTAGCTGTTATAAAGTTTTAAGTGAAAGAGGTTTGGCATTTAGAGGTCATGAGGAGAAGTGGAGCTCACCAAATAATGGAAACTTCATGGAGGCCATTGAACTTATTGCAGAGTTCGACCCATTTTTACATGAACATCTCGAGAAATGTAAAAATGAAAAAGTAAATGCTACTTACCTATCCAAACCCGTGTATGAAGAATTGATAGAAATCATGGGAAAATATGTGCAAGATGAAATGGTGAATCAAATCAACAACCTAGACACCAAATACTACTCTATTATTGTTGACTCTACGCCTGACCTGACACATGTTGACCAGCTGGTAATTGTGGTTCAATACTGCTATAATGGAAAACCCTGTGAGAAATTTTAAACATTTTTACTGATAGAAAACCATTCATCCACGGCCTTGTTCAACAAAATACAACAATGAACATAAGCTTTCACTTGAAAATATCCGTGGTCAGTCCTACGATAATGCATCGAACATGAAGGGCTCGAAGAAAGGGCTGCAAGCACTCTTTAAAAACATTAACAGGTACGCAGACTATGTACCATGTGCAGCCCATTCACTTAACCTTGTTGGAGAAAAGGCAGTGTCTACTGTACCTGAAGTTGTTGGCTATTTTGGCATTTTGCAGGAGCTGTATGTTTTCTTTTCTGGATCTCCACGAAGATGGGGGATTTTAAACACACAGGGCAATCTACATTTTTCTCTAAAGAGCTTAAGTGTAACTAGATGGTCTGCATACTATGAAGCAGTCCGGGCAATTAAAAATGGATATATGGGTATTTTACAAACTCTCAAACATATTTTTGAAGACTCAGAAGAGAAGACTGAATGCAAACAAGATGCAAAGAATTTATACCACAAGTTGGTAAAGCTGGAATATGCTAGTTTAACAGTTGTTTGGGAAGAAGCGCTGGAGCGTTTCAACAAAACAAGTAAGAAACTCCAAACCCCTGGTTTTGATGTATTTGAAGGTTATCTTCTGCTATCATCTTTACTTTCGTTTGTTAAAGAACTGAGAAAATTCAGCCGATAGGATTGCACACTATGAATCAGAAGCAAAAGGTTTTGTGTGAAGATATCACCTCAAGTTATTCTGATGCTTCCAAACGCATTGTTACAAGGAAATTTTCAGATGGAACAAGTGGTATTGCTTCTTTGAGAGGAGCTGACAAATTTAGGATAGAAGTTCTATATCAACTCTATGACTGCTTGATAACCCAGTTACGCAAGAGGATTGACCAATATGAGCAGATTGCGAAAAGGTTCAAGTTCCTCTCAGAATTGGTGAACAATTCTGAAATTGATGAGGACAGTATTAAACTTATAATATCGTATTTCAAAGATGATATTGACCACAAATTAGTAAATGAGTGTTATCAGTTCAAAGAATATTTGCACCTTACGAAATCCCAGAACACATAAGAAAACACGCCATCTAAAATGCAATGCGCAGAAGTTCTTCAGCTTATTTGTGAGCAAAACCTAATTGAAGTGTTCCCCAATATTACTACTGTGCTTAAGCTGTACTTGACAATGCCTATCACGAGCTGTGAAGCAGAAAGGAATTTTTCAAAGCTATCTTTTATAAAGAACAAATTTTGGTCTACCATGACTGAAGAGTACTTAAATTCTTTATGCATATTGTCTCTAGAAAATGACATTGCAAGGAAGCTCTCATATGACAAAACTGTACGTGAATATGTTGCTAGAAAAAACAGAAAAAAGAGTATTTTGTAAAATGTGCTTCATGTAGTATGTATTCTCATCGGTGTCTAAAATAAAAGATTATATTGACTGGTATTTTCTATGTTTTATTTCATCATTCTACGATGCATCATGCATGTATATAACATTTCCCTCATTTTCATCTCCCATAATTCGAAAACTCGAAGGCATAGGAAATTTTTATTCACACCAGTGACTTTGACATGTGAGATAATCCAGTACAGCAATTTTAATCAAAATCTGAGATGTAGTGATTACATTTAAAAAAAATTTATGGTGATCTGTCGTGGAACAACCCCATTGAAGAAGGTAACAGTGGTTACCCAGACCCCGTTGCTGGTTGCGAAGGGGCCCCCATAACAGTTCAAGCTTCAGGGCCCCAAAAATGTAGGTGCGCCACTGCTGTCCGTGTGGAGTTTGTACATTCTCCCCGTTTCTGCGTGGGTCTCGCCCCCAAAGCCCAAATGACGTGCAGGATTGGCCACACTAAATTGCCCTTTAATTGGAAAAGAAAGTACTTGGATACTCTTAAAACAGCTCTACCATTCAGCTCTGAAGAGTCGTACGGACTTGAAATGTCAATTCTGTTTCTCTCCCCAGATGTTGTCAGACCTGTTGAGTTTTTCCAGCATTTTCCATTGCTTAAATTAGAGCAATGTACCTTCTGTCGTGGCCAAACATGTACATATCTTGCAATGTGAAAAATGAACCCAGCTTATTTTTAAAAAGAACTAACCCGTGGAAACCAGCCATGATAACACACACTGGTTTACTGACCATGTATGGATAAATGGATTGTGCTCAATGATGAGGTATTTCTCACTAAATGATCCCATTTCAAAATCAGCTGGAATCACTGCAGTATTTGCTGCTTGCTCCCAGCGTGTTGTTCGAATTCAGTTGTTTTTAAATTGCCTGGCATCGTGTCCCTCCTCCCAACTCCCCCCACTGTTTTTAAAAAATAAATTTAGAGTACCCAATTATTTTTTTTTCCAATTAAGGGGCAATTTAGCGTGGCCAATCCACCTAACCTGCACATCTTTTGGGTTGTGGGGTGAAACCCACGCAGATGCGGGGAGAATGTGCAAACTCCACACGGACAGTGACCCAGGGCCTGGATTCGAACCCGGGTCCTCAGCGCCTTAGTCCCAGTGCTAACCACTGCACAACCGAGCTTCTCCCCCCCCCCCCCCCCCCCTTACCTATATCCCTTCAAATTTATCATTTTCAAGTATTTACCCAATTTCCTTTCGAGTCGGGGCAGCACGGTAGCATAGTGGTTAGCACAGTTGCTTCACAGCTCCAGGGACCCAGGTTCGATTCCCCGGCTGCGTCACTGTCTATGCGGAGTCTGCACGTTCTCCCTATGTCTGCGTGGGTTTCCTCCGGGTGCTCTGGTTTCCTCCCTCAGTCTAAAGATGTGCGGGTTAGGTGAATTGGCCGTCCTAAATTGCCCTTTCCAAAAAATGTTAAGTGGGGGTTACTGGGATAGGGTAGATACGTGGGCTTCAGTAGGGTGCTCTTTGTAAGGGCTGGTGCAGACTCGATGGGCCGAATGGCCTCCTTCTGCACTGTAAATTCTATGCTTCTATAAGTCACTCCTGAATCTGCTCCCGCCACTCTCTCAAGCGTGTGTTCCAGATAATAACAGCTTGCTGTGTTTAATTTAAAAAAACCCTTCTCCCGCTCTCCTCTGGTTCCTTCACCCGTTATTTTAAATCTGTTTCCTTTAGTTACTGACCCTCCAGCCAGTGAAAGCAGCTTTTCCTTACAGGACATCCTGAGGATGAGATAAGGTGCTTTATCAAGTTTCTTTTTCTTTTTAATCTGCCAAGAGATCTATCGCAGCCCCAGGATTGTATTGATTGAAAGAACTTTTAGGGAAGAATGGTCATACATTGTGAATACTTTCAGAAGTAAATCCAGCAGACAATTACTGGCAGTATTTATTCTCACTTTGGAACATTGGAAAGAGGAGAATATGTTGGGAAACCGCTCTGAATCACACCCATATCAGATTACAAAGTCATATTTAGCTCAGGTTGACGGTGCCAAGAGAATCAAATCTAATTTCCACACTCGAAAAAGGCCTGTGGATGTTTTTGTGTCGCTGGCATGGTCCAGAATTTATTTCCCATCCCTTGTTGCATAGTGGCGACGAGGCGCCTTCTTGAATCACTGCAGTCCATTTATTAAAACTTCTCTCTGGCAAGGCCCAGCATTTGCTGTCCATCTCGAATTTCCCTCGAACTGACTGACTTGCTAGACCATTACAGAGGGGCAGGTAAGAGTCAATCACATTGCTGTGGATCTGGAGTCACGTGTAGGTCAGGGCAAATAAGGACGGCAGATCTCCTTCCCTAAAGGACATTAGTGAAGCAGATGGGTTTTTACAACAATTGACGATAGTTTCATGCCACAATTAGTGATGCATTGCTTTCAATTCCAATTTTTAAAAAAATGTATTAATTAATTCAAGTTCCACCAGATGCAGTGGTGTTAGCCTGGGCCCCTGGATTACGAGACTAGTGACATTACCACTGTCTCCCCATAGTGCAGGTAAACCCACAGTTCTAGGGAGTTCCTTGGCAGGGCTTTGGTAGTTCAGTCGGTAGAGCATCAGACTTTTAATTTAAGGGTTCAGGTCCCTGTCAGGGCGTTTCTTTAGGGTGGTAGGGTGGCACAGTGGTTAGCACCGCTGCCTCACAGCGCCAGGGGCCCGGGTTCAATTCCAGCCTCGGGTGACTGTCTGTGCGGAGTCTGCACGTCCTCCCCGTGTCGGCGTGGGTTTCCTCCGGGTGCTCCGGTTCCCTCCCACAGTACAAAGATGTGCAGGTTAGGTGTATTGGCCATGCTAAATTCCCCCTTATTGTTCAAAAAAGATGTATAGGTTAGGTTAAGCGGTTGTTGGGATAGAGTGAGGAAGTGAGCTTGGGTAGAATGCTCTTTCAGAGGGTCGGTGCAGACTCGATGGGCCGAATGGGCTCCTTCTGCACTGAAGGAATTCTATGATAATTCTATGGCAGTGAAGTAACTGTAGTATCCCACATGGCACTTCCGAGATGGGGATGATTATCTTCCCCGTGGTTCTCGCGCAGTTCAAGCTCCCCCATTTGTGGGGGGGGGGGGGGGGGGGGGGGAAGAGAGAGAGAGGAGGAGGAGAAGACGACCCGGGAGTTGTATATGGCGCAATTGTAAATAAACCAAAGTTTGTTATTCTTACTTCGTCTGGACCCAGTGTCCTTATTAAAGTAACAGCCTTATAGTTTCAAGTTAGGAGCACGGAGGCGCAGTGGTTAGCACTGCTGCCACAACTCTGAGGACCTGGGTTCGATCCCGGCCCCAGGTCACTATCCATGTGGAGTTTGCACATTCTCCCTGTGTCTGTGTGGGTTTCACCCCCACAACCCAAAGATATGTATGTTAGGTGGATTGGCCACACTAAATTGCCCCTTAATTTGGAAAAAAAAAAATTGGGTACTCTAAACTTAAGAAAAATGTTAGGTGGTGTGGAGAGCTCAGGGAAACAGGCAATAGCATTCCCATGACCCTGCTGCCTTTGTCTGTCTAGACGTCGCGGGTTCGGAAAGTGCTGTTGAAGAAGCATTGGCATTTGTTGCAGTGCATTCGGTGGATGGTACCCGCTGCTGCCACTGTGATCTGGTGGCGGAAGGAGTGAATGTTTAAGGAATCAAAGTGTCAGACTATTTTCTGCAAAGGCAACTTTGGCCTCGTTAAGCTTTCGAGCTGATGCTCCCACTTCACCATTGGCACAGTGAGGATAATGAGGAACAGAGGCATACAGCCCAAAATGAAAAGCCTTTGATGAGGCAACAGTAGTGGTGCCATAACGGACCTTTGGGTCCTGGGTTGGGTGGTAATCAGCGAAGGCGCCCATCTCTGTTAACAATCCAACAACTCCCATTGCAGACCGCGAGTACATGCTTAGTGGGTGAGAAAAGGATTGGTTGTGAAGCCTTCTACAGTCGCATGGCCTCCAAATCTTTTGTGGTACCAGATGATCAATTGAACTATTAATATCAACTCCCAGGTTCAGCCTGCTCCAAGCAATGACCGCACCACTTTCCATCCATTCTGACCAGAAACTACCCCCATGCATTCCCCTAACCAGCTTCCTGACTGCACTTAGCTCACTTTTTAAAAAAAAAGTTAATTTAGAGTATCCAATTCTTTTTTTCCCCAATTAAGGGGCAATTTAGCGCAGCCAATCCACCTACCCTGCACATCTTTTTGGGTTGTGGGGGTAAGACCCACGCTGCTATGGGGAGAATGTGCAAACTCCACACAGACAGTGACCCTGGGGCGGGATTGAACCGGGTCCTCGGCGCCGTGAGGCTAACATCTGGCCACCGTGCCGCCCACTTAACCTACCACTCACCGACCCGCCCATCCTACCCATTTTGTCTGAAAATGCGTCCACTGCCATTTAATCTTCTCCATCTCCTCTTAGTCTAACTAACAGAGACTGGGCACAAAATCTAAGCTGACACTACCAGTGCAGTACAGAGGGAGCGCTGCACTGTTGTAGATGCCCTCATTCGGGAGCGACATTAAAGCAGCGGTCTGGCTGGCTTTCCCCTTAATGTAAAGGATCCTACTGTCACTACTACAAAGAAGAGCGAGGGGGGAGGGGGAAATATATATCCCTCAACCAACATCACTAAAGTGGTTAGCACTGCTGCCTCACGGCGGCGAGGACCGGGGTTCGATCCCTGCCCCGGGAAAGTTCACAGTCGAATGATGTTGAACTCAACATCCATGGTGCACTCCATGCTGTTCTCTAAATATCATTGGCAACAATTAAGTGAATACAGTGGTGGTTTCCTTCCTGCTTTTGCTCTACTTACATTCTGACAGCTGGAAGGTGTTACATTATGGAAGCTGCAAGCATTTCTCACACAGTAATTATTTTTTATCTCGACTCCTAGAAGAAAGTTGATGGGAGACAGAGAGCGAGTGCAAGATAGAGAGGGAGAGAAGCCAGAAGATTATGCTGCCATGTCTCTGACGTACAGCGATGCCCCAGGGCCAGAAGCAACTGGCAACAGTTTCTGGATGGTGAGTTTCACAAGATCAAAGTTTACCTTAAAGGGATATGACTTTTGTTTAGTACACAACAGCCCTCTGATATCTAGTTCTGAGGGATGATTTAAGTTCATCATTTTATCGAGACAGAAAAATAGGTCTCCAAAAAACTCCAAATAGGAAAAAGACTTGTGCCATACAGACAAAAGGCTCCAGGGTGGCGTTGAAAAACTAATTGGCTCCAGCACTCCGCAGTCAAGAAGCAGCAAAATAGCTCTGGCACCTGAATGATCCCTGTTAAGTATGGTTATTGTACCCAAGCTTGCTGGGAGTTGGGTTCAGATCAACTAAATACAATTTACTGAAAGTCTTACACATCCTTCAGTGAGGGGGATATCATTGCTGCCCCTTGGGAGTAAAGTGCCTATATTGGAACTAGATACCTAACCCTAGTCACAATGGAGGAATCTTCCATCATTTGACCTGGATTAAGTTACCAGGAGAGATTACAAGGAGAGATTACACAAATTAGGCCTGTTTTTGCTAGAATTTAGAAGGCTAAGGGGTGATCTGATTGAACTATTTAAGATATTAACAGGTAAAGACAGGGTAGATAAAGATAAACTGTTTCCACTGAACATAGAACATACAGTGCAGAAGGAGGCCATTCGGCCCATCGAGTCTGCACAGACCCACTTAAGCCCTCACTTCCACCCTTCCCCCGTAACCCAATAACCCCTCCGAACTGGTTGGAGATTCTAAAACTAGGGGACATAAGCCAGACTGTTCAGGAGAGACGTTAAGAAGAACTTCTTCGCTCAAAGGGTGGTAGAGATTTGGAATTCTCTCCCACACACAGCAGCTGAAGCTGGAACAGTTGTTAATTTTAAATCTGCGATGGATAGATTGTTAAGCAAAGGTATTAAGGGATATAATAATAATAACCTTTTATTGTCACAAGTATGATGTTACTGTGAAAAGTCCCTAGTCGCCACATTCCGGCGCCTGTTCGTGTAAGCTGGTACGGGAATTGAACCCGCGCTGCTGGCCTTGTTCTGCATCTCAAACCAGCTGTCTAGCCCACTGAGCTAAACCAGCCCTTGGGATATGGGCCCAAAGGAAAGATAAATGGAGTTAGGCTACAGATCAGCCATGATCTCATTGAATGGCGGGACAGGCTCGAGGGACTGAATGGCCTGCTCCTGTTCCTACATTGATCAATGCATCCAGACCATTCCATTGAGTAAAAGTCATCGGAGTGACTTTAACCAAAGGAAGAGATGAATTGGGCGAGGTGTAAAATGGGTAGCCAATTTGCTTCGGGCCTGGATTTTCCAGTCACCGCCAGGAAAGATACCCGCAGAGATCTAGCCGTCTCTGTGGGCAGCTTTCCCGTTTCCCAACGCCAGTTTAGATTTGGCGCCAGGTCATGGGGAATTCTCCAGGAATCCAGCAGCAATGATGTCAACACGCAGGTAAGCCAATCACATTGAAGTATTCACAGCCAACCGGGAAGTTCAAAGCACTTCATACCCTTTTCGTTTTAAATTAAAGTATCTGAAAACAAAATAAGCAATTAGAATTGGATTAAATATAAAATAAAAGATGAACTTCTGAAAAAAAAAAACTTTTAAAAAAAGCAATCTGATTTTTTTCTTTCAAGTTATGGAAAAGTTTGACATTACACAAAAGACGAATTAGGCTTTCTGGGCCAGAGAGCGTGTTTAGCAGTAACAATGAAGTTAGTATCCTGTTTAAAACCCAGGCCAGCGCTCACTCAACAAGGTGAAACTTAGGGGCAGCACGGTGGCGAAGAGGTTAGCGTTGCTGCCTCACGACGCTGAGGACCCGGGTTCGAATCCCGGCCCTGGGTCACTGTCCGTGTGGAGTTTGCACATTCTCCCCGTGTCTGCGTGGGTTTCACCCCCATAACCCAAAGATGTGCAGGCTAAGTGGATTGGCCACGCTAAATTGCCCCTCAATTGGAAAAAAAAATAATTGGGTAGTCTAAATTTTTTCATAAAATAAAAACAAGGTGAAACTTTTCCAAGGGTTTTCACAGTGAGGCTAACAGTTAAAGTGGAAGTTCTTGTTTGTCCAATTGATTTCCCATTGATCACAGTCAAAGTGCATCCTCAAGGGGCGTAGAATCACTGACTGCAACCTTTCGACTTCCGCGTTATTCTGGACTCCTGAAATTGCTGTCAGTTTTAGTGGAGTAATAATGGTGAAAACTGACAACTTTATCATCATTTGCATTGCTATATCCAAGCCTTTCTTTTTATTCCTTCATAGTATGTGGGCATTGCTGGCTGGGCCAGCATTTATTGTCCATCCCCAATTGCCCTTGAACTGAGTGGCTTGCTCGGCCATTTCATCCATTGCTGTGGGTCAGGAGTCACTTGTAGGCCAGGCTGGGTAAAAATGGCGACGTCCTTCTCTGAAGGACATTAGTGAACCAGGCGGGTGCTTACAACAGCCAACAATGGTCTTATGGTCATCATCGGACTTTTAACTGATTTTCACCTGGTAACTGAAGTGAAAGTGACCCGTTACAATATTCCAGTGCAGAAACCAGCCATTCGGCCCATCACATCTGTGTGAATACTAGTCGAATCCCACTATCCAGTTCACGTCCCAAACAGTTTTGCTATTCCTCTCTATTCAACAGATACCGGATTCTCTTTCCAGATAATTTATGGACAATGGTTTGTGCCACACATTTTAACCACGTTCTTTGCAAAGGATTCTTTTCAAACTGCATTTTTTGTGATTCTCTTAAATTTGCAAAAGCAAAAAGAGTTAGGAGTCAACGACTGCCCAATGTCCCCCATTCCTTAGGAGGAGGGATACAAACTACTGCTTCCCCAGATGGCATGCAGAGTCTCAACACTCACCACCCAAGGAATCACAGCCATCAACTTGTTGGCTAATTTACAGGTGTTGACACATGAAACCACTTCTCTGGACCAAAGGCTATCCCAAAGAGCAACAGTTTGTATTAAAATCATAGAATCACTACAGTGCAGAAGGAGGCCTTTCGGCTCATCGAGTCTGCACTGTCCCTCTTAAAGAGCACCCTGCCAGGCCCATGCCACACCCTAGCCCCGTAACCCACCTAACCTGTTGGAGGGGAAATTTAGCATGGCCAATCCACCTAACCTGCACATCTTTGAACTGTGGGAGGAAACCGGAGCACCCAGAGGAAACCCAAGAGAGAGCAGACATGGAGAGAACGTACAGACTCCACACAGAGTCAATCGAGGCAGGAATTGAACCCGGATCCCTGGCGCTGTGAGGCAGCAGTGCTAACCACTGTGCCGCTCTTAGTATCTTTAACATGGTAGAATCACTCAATGGGCTTCACAAATGTTAACAGGCAAAAGACTGACAGTGAATCAGGTGGGCAAATGCTTGATCAAAGAAGAAGGGTTTTTAGCCAAGTCTTAATAGAGGAGGAAGATGGGAAGGTTTAGGGTTGGAATTACAGTGCTGAGGGCCTAGATGACGCACGGCACGGTCACTAATGGTGGGGTGAAAGAAAGCTGGATATACAAGAGTTGGATGAGCGCAAATTTAGAGGACAGTTGTAGAGCTGGGGGAGGTGACAGAGACATGTACAGGCGCAAGGACATTTGAACACCAAGATAAGAATATTAAAACCGTGTCACTGGCTTCAAAGCGCCAGGGTCCCAGGTTCGATTCCCGGCTTGGATCACTGTCTGTGCGAAGTCTGCACGTTCTCCCCGTGTCTGCGTGGGTTTCCTCCGGGTGCTCCGGTTTCCTCCCACAAGTCCCGAAAGACGGGCTTGTTAGGTAATTTGGTCATTCTGAATTCTCCATCTGTGTACCCGAACAGGCGCCGGAGTGTGGCAACGAGGGGCTTTTCACAGTAACTTCATTGCAGTGTTACTGTAAGCCTACTTGTGACAATAAAGATTATTTATTTTTGTGGATCCTGAGCCAATGTCAGACATCAAGCACAGGGGTTGACGGGTACAGCAAGTAATGCTGAAATACCAGTAGCAGCTACTTAAGTGAATGGCAATGTTTCAATTTTCTCTCCCAGCCGGATAAATACAAAAGCACGACCAGGCGCACGGACGATGGCTACAAAATCTGCAACGACATCATGTTGTGTTTCCAAGAGAGAGCAAAGATCGAGAAACAGTACTCCCTGCAGATTTCTGCATGGTCACGGAAGTGGAAGCCACTGGTCGAAGCAAGTGAGTATATCCCGAAGGGTGAACGATTGGAGTAATGGATTTCCTCGGAGATAAATGGTTGCGCGGAGAGATTGGAGAAGCTGGGCTGGTGGTCCTTTCTGGCAGAGTAGCTTAAGGGGTGCGGGGGGGGGGGGGGGGGGGGGGGGGAGAGATTGAAAGGTTATTCAAAATTGAGGGGTTGCGACAGAGCAGGTTGGGAGAAACTGTTTCCTCTGGTAAATGTGTTGGTGGCAAAAGGTCTCGGATTTAAAATAATTGGGAAAAGACCGACGAGGGGAAATGAGAAAAAAACCTTTTCACCAGACGGTCCTGGGGCAGTATCCGATTCCACCACATTTTCAGTAGGCACATGTATCCAAAGAGAAAGATGTATGGGAGTCTAGGGACTCCTTCAAAGAGCCACAGATGCAGGACAGGCGGAGTGGCCTCCTTCTGTGCTGCAACATTCTCCGATTCTAGATGACTGGTAAGATGGTGGTGGGACTTGGGGCGGGGGGGGGGGGGGGCCGAAAGAGAGGAAAGAGGTGTCCATTCAAGGCTTCCCAAACATTCCGTTCACTGTTCCCCTTTTTCCTGAAGGAAATGCCCCACTGACATCAACCCCCTGGGTTCCCCAGTGGCGGAGGGTGGGAATAACGATAAACCCGCTGACGGTGGCGGGAGTGGAAAATCTTGGGATGCCCCTCGGCGCATTGCGGCCAATGAAGTATTTGGGGCCCCAGTTCCCAGGAGCGGTGGCTTAAACCCATGATCTTCTGACTGCGAGGCGCGTGTGTGAACCACTGCTCCACAGCTGATAAGCAAGTGGGAAAGGACGTTCGGAGCTCAGCAGGAAGAATCAAGTGAATTCCCGAGCACCACTGGCCACAGCGATGATGACAGAGAGGTACAGGACGAGGGAGACAGGCAGAGGTGTGTGAGAGAGCGAGAGAGAGAGGGTGAGAGGGACAGAGATCGCTCACCATCAGGAAACAAGCCTTTGCTCTTCTTGTGACCAACGGTGGGAGAGATGTGCTGGACGATCCTCCTCAGCTTAGATGGACCTGAACTTTACAGAGGAAGGTTTTGGTCTGAAACCGGAAACCAGTTTCTTAGTAACAGGGCGTAAGTGAGAGTTCCGCTGGAGATCAGGAGAGGTAACCAGGCCAAGAGGATCAATTTGGCATGCAGGCTATTTTTTCACCAATGGCGTCACCATTAATAAAGTACTGTACCTAAGAGGACCTGATCTAAGTAGTTGTTGAGAGGAGTAAATAGCCACGAGACGTCTCCTGGAAAAGGAGGCCACTCAGCCCCTCGAATCTGGTACAAGGGTCACAGTAACTTCATTTGAAGCCTATTTGTGACAATAAACGATTTTTATACAATTTCATTCATTCATCATTCAATGTATGTAATGTACGGCAGAAGGGTAGCACAGTGGTTATACAGCTCCAGGGTCCCAGGTTCGATTCCCGGCTTGGGTCACTGTCTGTGCGGAGTCTGCACGTTCTCCCCTATTCTGCGTGGGTTTCCTCCGGGTGCTCCGGTTTCCTCCCACAGTCCAAAGATGTGCAGGTTAGGTGGATTGGCCATGATAAATAGTCCTTAGTGTCCAAAAAGGTTGGGTGGGGTTGCTCGGTTACAGGGATGAGGTGGGCTTAATTGGGGTGCTCTTTCCAAGGGCCGGTGCAGACTCGATGGGCCAAATGGCCTCCCTCTGCACTGTAAATTCAATGATTCTATGATTCACATATGGCTGATCGGTACGTCAGTTCCATTTACCCACCTTTTCTCCACATTCTGGACTCTTTAAAAAAAAAAAATTTAGCATACCCAATTCATTTTTTCCAATTAAGGGGTAATTTAGAGTGACCAATCCACCCATCCTGCACATCTTTAGGTTGTGGGGCGAGACCCAGGCAAACACGGGGAGAATGTGCAAACTCCACACGGACAGTGACCCGGGGCCGGGATCGAACCTGGGACCTTGGCGCCGTGAGGCAGCAGTGCTAACCACTGCGCCACTGTGCTGCCTCCTTCTGGACTCTTAACCAGCAAAAGTCTTGAAGCTCCAATTGACCCCCAGCATCCGCAGCTTTTTGGTGGGGGATTGAGTTCCAGATTTCCACTAGCCTGCGTTTGAAAAGGGCTGCCTGATTTCACTCCCAAATTGTGTTGCTCCCATTATAAAGCTGCACCCGCCTCGTTTTAGACGGACCAGTAAAGATGGGACTCCACTCTTGAGCACAAAATCTAGGCTGACACTCCTGGTGTGGTGCTGAGGGAGTGCCGCACTGTTGGAGGTGCTGCCTTTTAGAAAAGACATTACGCCAAGCTCCCTCAAGTGGACGTAAACGAGTCCATGACACTACTTCAGGGGTGGTTCTCGTTCACATTCAGGCTACAACGTATCGGCCAAGCAACTTGTTTAAAAACACACAGGGCCATTATCACATTTCTATTTGTGGGATGTTGCTGTGTGTAAACTGGCTGGTGTGTTTCCTACATTATAACAGGGACTACACTTTTAAAAAAATGTTTCATTAGTTGTAAAGCATTCTGCGGCAACCAAGTGAAACTGTGCAAATCCTATCCTTGTACATCTATCCTGGATCTGATTGTCATGTACTGACATGGGCTAAAGCAAAATGAACAGCCCTAGTTAGAACCTTTGAATTCCTATAGTGCAGGAGGCCATTCGGCCCATTGGGTCTGCACCGACCCTCAAAGAGCACCCTCCCTAGGCCCCTCCCCCACCCTACACCCTATCCCGGTAACCCCGTCTAACCTGCACGTCTGTGGGAGGAAACCAGAGTCTCCGGAAGAAACCCACACAAGCAGGGGCAGAAAGTGCAAACTCCACAGTCACCCAAGGCCGGAATTGAACCCAGGTCCCTGGCGCTGTGCTTTTAAAAATAAATAAACTTAGAGTACCCAATTATTTTTCTTTTCCAATTAAGGGGCAATTTAGTGTGGCCAATCGACGTAACTAGCACATCTTTGGGTTGTGGGGTGAAATCCACGTAGACACGGGGAGAATGTGCAAACTCCACACGGACAGTGACCCAGGGTCGGGATTCGAACCTGGGTCCTTAGCGCCGCAGTCCCAGTGCTAACCACTGCGCCACATGCCACCCCTTAGTGCTGTGCTAACCACTGTGCCACCATGCTGTTAATTGTTCTGCAGCAAGACCTTTCTGACGCCACTTGTATGTGGATTGACTCTCTTTCATGACTGTATCTGCAAGCAGACTGGTTTGGATATTTAATGACCGAGCCTGTCAAAGGACTTGTATCAGAATATGTAGCAGATCTAACTGCACAGCAAGTCTACCCAGCCTGTCTGTCGTACTCACCAGGTCCCATGTACGGTACTCTGTTGAAGGCGTGGCATGCCTTCCTTACCTCCGCCGACCGCCTGAGCCAGCTCCACGTGGAGATCCAGAAATCGCTGGTGACCGAAGACACGGCCAAGATTCTGAACTGGCAGAGAGACACGTACCACAAGAAGTTCTTCGGGGGCTTCAAGGAGACCCATGAGGTGAAGAGCGGATTCCGAAAAGCACAGAAGCCCTGGACAAAGAAACTGAAAAAGGTACGTCACGATTGAGATCGTAATAAGTGTGCAGTGTCCGCTACATAATGGGCAGTGTCAGCATTTTAAACAGGAACGTGGTGTCTACACGCGAGTGATATATCACCCATTACAAGTCTCAGCCCTCCCCACCCCCCCCCCCCCCCATCCTATCCACTCTGCCATCTCATCATCCCACCATTAATAATAATCTTTATTAATGTCACAAGTAGGCTTACATTAACACTGCAATGAGGTTACTGTGAAAAGCCCCTAGTCGCCACACTCCGGCGCCTGTTCGGGTACACGGAGGGAGAATTCAGAATGTCCAATTCACCTAACCTGCACGTCTTTGGGGACTTGTGGGAGGAAACCGGAGCCCCCGGAGGAAACCCACGCAGACACGGGGAGAACGTGCAGACTCCGCACAGACAGTGACCCAAACCAGGAATCGAACCCGGGTCCCTGGTGCTGTGAAGCAATAGTGTTAACCACTGTGCTACCGTGCCGCCCCGAAAGTACACAACCACACCAGAACCTCTTTTTTAAAGAAGGTAATTTTCCCTGCTGAGTGGCTGATACACAGTGTGTGAACAGCTTAGCAGATACTGGCAGCCCCTCACGTCTCGTGCAAAATGGTCCTTCTTCTCACAGGAGTCTAGAGAGGGTGTGTCCGGAGGGCATCATATCCGTGTTCCATCCAGTCCTTTTCTCCCGCACACGACTCCTACACAATATTTGGATTTGCAACTCCAGCTGCTGCACAGAAACATTCCCAATTTCTTATTCCTTGAGTGTCAAACGGCTTAGCGGTGTGGCTTGCGACGATGACAAAATTCATTTAATTGCAGGACGGTGCCGAGCGGTGGCTTTGACCCATCGACATATCTCCCACTTCGGATCATTTTAAAGTTTGCGATGCCACTAGGTGGACGGTTTAAGTAATTACAGGCTTGCATTTTCATTTCCTGGGGGCAATCCTTTTTAATAAAAAAAAAAGAGGGTCACTTTTCTCAGCCCACTCTTTTCGAGGAGCTGGCATGTGCCGGAGTGCACTCTGGGATATCACCAAGTACTTGGTCTCTGAGGCTGCATGTACATAAGAACTAGGAGCAGGAGTAGGCCACCTGGCCCTTCGAGCCTGCTCCGCCATTCAATGAGATCATGGCTGATCTTTTGTGGACTCAGCTCCACTTTCCCACCCAAACACCATAATTCCTTTATTTTATTCTTCAAAAATCTATCTTTATCTTGAAAACATTGAATGAAGAAGCCTCAACTGGTTCAATGGGCAGGGAATTCCATAGATTCACAACCCTTTGGATGAAGGAGTTCCTCCTAAACTCAGTCCTAAATCGACGTCCCCTTATTTTGAGGCTATGCCCCCTAGTTCTGCTTTCACCCGCCAGTGGAAACAACCTCCCCACATCTATCCTATCTATTCCCTTCATAAGCTTATATGTGTCTACAAGATCCCCCCCCCCCCTGCATTCTTCAAAATTCCAACGAGTACAGTCCCAGTCTACTCAACCTCTCCTCGTAATCCACCCCCTCAGCTCAGGGAGGAGGAGGCCATTCAGCCCATTATGTGTGGGATGGAGAATAAAAACACCCACCCAAATTCGTCCCACTCCTTTGCATTTTCCCCAATGACCTAAGAATGATTCATTTTCAAAGCGTTTCCGATTCCCTTTTGAGAATTACCTCTTTGAATTGGTTTACACCGCCCTTTTAAGCAACGCATTCCACAAGGTTAAACAGGTGCATGTTCCACATACTGAATCAAGCACCAGTAGACATTCTGTGGTTCACAACCGGTTCACTGTTGTACAATAGCTCAGTACAATACCAGTTCCCGCTCTGCGCTTCTGGATCCTCTCCAGAAGTAAATCCCTTCTGGTGAAAAGCCTCGCTCTTAAATACAAGCTTCAATGAGCATCACCTGCCCTCGATTCACTCTGATGCAAGGTCTGGTTTGTTCTTAAAGGGACCTGAATTTCTAAGATTGTCACACATCGTAACAATGTTGTTCTTTTGCCAATCAACTTAAATCTGTCCCTTCCCGTGGCACAGAGACTAGGTTGTGTCAGGCCCGGAATCCCTTTCCCATGGGCACAGAGACTAGGTTGCATCAGGCCCGGAATCCCTTTCCCATGGGCACAGAGACTAGGTTGTGTCAGGCCCGGAATCCCTTTCCCATGGGCACAGAGACTAGGTTGTGTCAGGCCCG
Organism: Scyliorhinus torazame; assembly: GCF_047496885.1. Taxonomy (NCBI): domain Eukaryota; kingdom Metazoa; phylum Chordata; class Chondrichthyes; order Carcharhiniformes; family Scyliorhinidae; genus Scyliorhinus; species Scyliorhinus torazame. Next base: position 26,502,709 of record NC_092735.1, on the reverse strand, counting down.
GAATCCCCTTCCCATGGGCACAGAGACTAGGTTGTGTCAGGTCCGGAATCACTTTCCCATGGGCACAGAGACTAGGTTGTGTCAGTCCCGGAATCCCTTTCCCATGGGCACAGAGGCTAGGCTGTGTCAGGCCCAGAATCCCTTTCCCATGGGCACAGAGACTAGGTTGTGTCAGGCCCGGAATCCCTTTCCCATGGGCACAGAGACTAGGTTGCGTCAGGCCCGGAATCCCTTTCCCATGGGCACAGAAACTACGTTGCGTCAGGCCCGGAATCCCTTTCCCATGGGCACAGAGACTAGGTTGTGTCAGGCCCGGAATCACTTTCCCATGGGCACAGAGACTAGGTTGCGTTAGGCCCGGAATCCCTTTCCCATGGGCACAGAGACTAGGTTGCGTCAGGCCCGGAATCCCTTTCCCATGGGCACAGAGACTAGGTTGTGTCAGGCCTGGAATCCCTTTCCCATGGGCACAGAGACTAGGTTGTGTCAGGTCCGGAATCCCTTTCCCATGGGCACAGAGACTAGGTTGTGTCAGGCCCGGAATCCCTTTCCCATGGGCACAGAGACTACGTTGTGTCAGGCCCGGAATCCCTTTCCCATGGGCACAGAGATTAGGTTGTGTCAGGCCCGGAATCCCTTTCCCATGGGCACAGAGACTAGGTTGCGTCAGGCCCGGAATCCCTTTCCCATGTGCACAGAGACTAGGTTGCGTCAGGTCCGGAATCCCTTTCCCATGGGCACAGAGATTAGGTTGTGTCAGGCCCGGAATCCCTTTCCCATGGGCACAGAGACTAGGTTGTGTCAGGCCCGGAATCCCTTTCCCATGGGCACAGGGACTAGGTTGTGTCAGGCCCGGAATCCCTTTCCCATGGGCACAGAGACTAGGTTGTGTCAGGCCCAGAAACCCTTTCCCATGGGCACAGAGACTACGTTGCGTCAGGCCCGGAATCCCTTTCCCATGGGCACAGAGACTAGGTTGTGTCAGTCCCGGAATCCCTTTCCCATTGGGCACAGAGACTAGGTTGTGTCAGTCCCGGAATCCCTTTCCCATTGGGCAAAGAGACTAGGTTGTGTCAGGCCCGGAATCCCTTTCCCATTGGGCAAAGAGACTAGGTTGTGTCAGGCCCGGAATCCCTTTCCCATGGGCACAGAGACTAGGTTGCGTCAGGCCCGGAATCCCTTTCCCATGGGCACAGAGACTAGGTTGTGTCAGGCCCGGAATCACTTTCCCATGAGCACAGAGACTAGGTTGCGTCAGGCCCGGAATCCCTTTCCCATGGGCACAGAGACTAGGTTGCGTCAGGCCCGGAATCCCTTTCCCATGGGCACAGAGACTAGGTTGTGTCAGGCCCGGAATCCCCTTCCCATGGGCACAGAGACTAGGTTGCGTTAGGCCCGGAATCCCTTTCCCATGGGCACAGAGATTAGGTTGTGTCAGGCCCGGATTCCCTTTCCCATGGGCACAGAGATTAGGTTGCGTCAGGCCCGGAATCCCTTTCCCATGGGCACAGAGACTAGGTTGTGTCAGGCCCGGAATCCCTTTCCCATGGGCACAGAGATTAGGTTGCGTCAGGCCCGGAATCCCTTTCCCATGGGCACAGAGACTAGGTTGTGTCAGGCCCGGAATCACTTTCCCATGGGCACAGAAAGGCCCGGAATCACTTTCCCATGGGAACAGAGACTAGGTTGTGTCAGGTCCGGAATCCCTTTCCCATGGGCACAGAGACTAGGTTGTGTCAGGCCCGGAATCCCTTTCCCATGGGCACAGAGACTAGGTTGTGTCAGCTCCGGTCAGATTCAGCTCACTCACTCAGTCCCTCAGAGGCTCTATGTCTTTGTGGAGTCAGTGCACCACCAGGAGATGTTTCAGATTCCTAGTGACACAAAAGGAGGCCGCTCGGCCCATCGAGTCTATGCTGGCTCACTGTGGAATAATCCAGCCAATTTCCCCCGTAACTCTGCAAGCTTATTTCCTTCAAGTGTTTCTCCAATTCAATCGCTGATCGTCTCCCCTTTCACCCCGCCTCACTGGTTCCAGCTCGTTACCCTCCGCTGCGTTGTAAAAAAGGTTCTTCCTCAAATCCTCCCGGTGACTCTTGCCCAAATCCTTAAATCTGTGTTCCCCCCAGTCCCTGTACCATCGGCCAACGGGAACGGCTTTTGTTTGTCAGCCTTAACTTAAATCTGTCCTAACTTTGTACACCTATCAAGCCGCCTCTCAATTTCCTTTACTCCGTCACGGGGCCGCTAACCTAGACTCCCCTTTAACCCTCGGAACAGTCGGAAAAACTGAAGAAACTGTATCATGCCAAACGCAAAAAGGAGCGGGTTTCCATCGTCCGGGAAAACAGTGGCAGAGCCAATCAGGCGACATCCGCATCAAAACAGCGCAAACTCCACGGAGAGAGAGAGAAGTGTAACCAGGAGTCAGAAAAGGTGAGATTGGAAATTCAGTGTTGTGTGTGTGTGTGCGTGGATAGCAAAAGAATATAGCACCTTTCGCATCCTTCAAATCACGAGTAGGGCAGCATGGTAGCACAGTGGTTAGCACTGTGGCTTCACAGCTCCAGGGTCCCGGGTTCGATTCCCAGCTTGGGTCACTGTCTGTGCGGAGTCTGCACGTTCTCGCCGTGTCTGCGTGGGTTTCCTCCGGGTGCTCCGGTTTCCTCCCAGTCCAAAGATGTGCCGGTTAGGTGGATTTGACATGCTAAATTGTCCTTAATGTCCAAAAAGGTTAGGGGGGGGTTATTGGGTTACGGGGGATAGGGTGGAAGTGAGGGCTTAAAGTGGGTGGGTGCAGACTCGATGGGCCGAATGGCCTCCTTCTGCATTCCAATTAAGTACTTTAGGAGCACAGTCACTGCTGTAGCATAGGAAATGGAGCAGCCAATTTGCAAGTAGGTAGCTCCCACGAATAGCAATGTGACAATGACGATTCAATCACCTCTTTTGGTGATGTCATTTGAGGAATAAATATTGTCCCCGATACTGGGGAGAGTTCCATTGTTTTAAAAAAAAAACATGAGGGGCAGCACCACTGACAGTGCAGTCAGTGCCTTAGTACCGCACTGGGGGGTATCAGCCTGCATTCTGAGACTTGAACCCACGACTTGCTGATCGAGGCGAGAGTACGGCTCGTTGAGCCACACAGCTGATAAACGCAGCAACCAATTTCTGCGCAGCAAGCTCCCACAAATCTACCGAGATGATTGTTCAGTTAATTTGTTGGTGATGATTGAGGGAGAAATGTTGGCCGGGCCAGTGGGAGAAACCTGCTGCTCTTCTTCAAATTGTCCCACCGGATCTTTTACACCCACATAAATTTCAGCTCTGTCCTTCAGTATTTCCCTGAAGTATCATTTGGTACTTAAATCCCCAACCTTTCAGAGGCAACAGCTATGGTTGATACTACTTTACATGACTGACCTTGACAGATCAATGTCTGTGATCAAATCTTCCTTCCCCAGGCAGTGATCTTCCCATCACCCCTGAAGGTGTGGACCCAAAACCCGCAGACACTGCCCCGGCGATCATTCTCCACACCTGAACAAATAAGTGCTAGTGGGCCAGGGCACATTGGATGGAAGATCGTGAAGACAGATTTGGACGAGGAACGGTGGGGAGGAGGGTTGAGTGGAGCATAAAGTGGATATGCTGGTGGGGTCGAATAATCTATCTCTGTGCAATGTATCCTATGCAATAAACCAGAGTCCAATTCTGCTGTTGTGAAGTCCACACACAAGCAGTTCCCAGCTGCAATCCCAGGATTGCAATCAGGAATTAGAAACATGCCGGAATTATTTGATCACTTCCGATTACACCGGAATTATTTTTCAACTCCCAAAATGTGCTGAAACCTGTTGTTTATGCCTTTAAGGGATAGCAGCATGCCTCTGTGGTATAAAGGTGATTCTCAGAGCAAGGATTAACGTGGGACTGGAGAATTGTACCCACCACCCACAGTTTGATGTAGAGCAGTGATGGGCGACCTGCGGGCCACATGCGGCCCATCTGGGTTCTGAGTGACATTTTGTTGACTGGTGCAGGGTCGCCAGTCTCTGCTAATTTCCGTCCTAGTAGTTTTTTTTCCTACCGGTATGACTGAAGTGATTTGCATGTAAAGCAAGAGTGAAGTGAGGAGCATGTGCTGATTGCTTATAGCATTGACTGTGAGAGCCGTGCGCTCCCTCTGCATCCAATCAAGTGTAACTTTTTTTTCCCATTTGAATTTGATCACAGTTCCATTAATATATAAATGATCAAGCATTTCCTGTAACTCATTATGAAAAGTTTGGCGTGTATTAAATGTAGTCTATCTGGGCAGCACGGTGGCACAGTGGTTAGCACTGCTGCCTCATGGCGCCAAGGTCCCAGGTTCAATCCCGGCTCTGGGTCACTGTCCGTGTGGAGTTTGCATGTTCTCCCCGTGTTTGTGTGGGTTTCGCCCCCACATCCCAAAGGTGTGCAAAGTAGGTGGATTGGCCACGCTAAATTGCCCCTTAATTGGAAGAAAATGAATTGGGTACTCTCAATTTATGTTTAAAAAAAAAATGTATTCAAACTTATTCACGCGGGTCAGAGTTAGTGAACGAGCCCAGATGTCAACCTTGCGGCCCCCTGAGATGAAGGAGGGTCACTCACTAGCCAAGGTTGCCCATCACTGATGTCGGGAGTCACATGATAGGAGTCTGGATGGAGCCAGCCTAGAGGCAGCGCCCATGTGTGGCAGTGCCGTGGATAGGTACATAGTTATGGGGCAACAATAAATGGTCTACGTTCAACCATGTTGGCCTCCAGACCGCCCATGAGACACCAAATTAATATTTACAACAGCTGTTAGGACACGGGCAGTGCTGGAAAAGTCAGCATCAACAGTGCTGGCAAAGCAATCTCCAATTGCTCTCGGGGGGGGGGGGGGTCAACTTCATGAACCTTGGCAGTCTCTGTAGTGAACAACGTTTAGCACCCCAACCACCACTCTGCCTGTAATTGGCCAATATGGCACAGATCAAGAGTTACAGGTTGGAGTGCAGGACGGCACGTCCACCCGATGGCCCACCACAGGTATTCATCCTGCGTCACTTAGAATCATTCACCAAAGGGACCAGCGCACAACGCGGGTGATTGGCTTGCACTGTCTCCAGGTTTGGACTTCCAATATTGCCAGTCAGCTGGGTCAAAAAAATATTTTCCTCAGAAAATAAGTGAACAGGGGCAAGTTCTCAGGCTGCGGTCTGATGTCAGGATCATTTTGGCGCCCTGAGCGGCATAGGTGTGATAAAACCTGCCGTGATTCTGCATTGCTGAGCCAGTCAGTGGCCAGGGAGCAGGCTCACTGACCAAATACGGATGGCAGATGAGCTCCTGAGGCTGGAGGGGTAATAGGAAGTCCTCCATTGGGAGGTGGGAGTGGTCAATGCAGGTGCCCAAGAGATACTGAAGAGCGAGAACAAAAATTTTGATTAATAAAAGCCACAACTGCTAGGTTATGATCACAGCCACTTCCATCTCCCAGCTGTGTTTTTTGACGGGAGTGGGAGGCCTGACTGTTCATGGGTGAGGGATCTTGATGGGCGTCTTCACTGCCCCAGTTGGGTACTCGCCAATTGCGTCTTGCCCCAGCTCAGCTATTTTCAAAATGGCTTGGGGGCAGGGTCAGGCCAATTCTGGACCTTTGCCCCTTTGGTCTGTCCGCATCGGGCTTCAAAAATCCAACCTCCAGGTATCCAAATCTGGGCATCATCAGAGGGTTAGCATAGATTTTATTTTTAAAATTAGAGTACCCAGTTAATTTTTTCTAATTAAGGAGCAATTTAGCATGGCCAATCCACCTACCCTGCACATCTTTGGGTTGAGGGGGGCGAAACCCACGCAAAAACGGGGAGAATGTGCAAACTCCACATGGACAATGACCCAGAACCGGGATTGGACCTGGGACCTCGGCGCCGTGAGGCAGCAGTGCTAACCACTGCGCCACCATGCTGCCCCGAGCATAGCTTTAAATTATATCATACAAATCTCTCTTGCAGGGGTCCCATTTCCAGCTCCACCACCAAAGTAACATTGAAATGTAGCTAACAGCAATGTTCAGTTACAAGTAATACTAATATTATTGGATTGTTTACAGTGCCAACGCTTGGGAATGTGTCGAATCGATGTCCACAGCTAACAATTGCTCATACGCAAGCTATCCCAACCATGCATGACACAATTGGTGACATGAGCATGGTGACTGATGTAGCAGCTGATTTGATCAGGGTTTTTATCATCCTCACTGTTGATCAATAAAAGACTATAAAGACGTGCATTTCTATAGCACCTCCACAACTTCAGCACATCCCAAAACACTAATGAAGCACTTTAGTCAGATTTATTTTGGATGAAGGATGTAAATGAGCTGGCAGAACTACCCTGTTCTTCTTTGAAAGAGTGTTTAGAGGATCTGTTGCTCAACTTGAGAGGGAAGACAGGGCCTCAGTTTAACATCACATCTGAAAGATGGTATTTATGACAGGGCAGCACTCCCCCAGTATCGCACTGGGAGCTTCCATCTTGATTACGTGCCCAAGTCTCAGGACCTGGACTTGAACCCTCAACCTTCTGAAATGAGAGGCAAGATAATCACTGCTGACACCTGTGGGGTGTGCATGTTGTGTGGGGTGCATGGGGTGGGGGTGGGTGCGTCTCTTTTCGCCAACTCATCTTCTGTTCTCTCCATTCTCTCCCACGTCAAGGTTAAGCTGCGCTACACAAAGACAATGGAAGACTTGAACAAGTACAATCCAAAATATATGGAAGAGATGGAGATGGTCTTTGACCAGAGCCAGCAACTGGAGCAGAAACGCATAATCTTTCTCAAACAGATCTTCCTATCCATTCATCGGCACCTTGATGTCACCAACAACGAAAGGTGAGGTTGAAGCTACATTCCAATCCTCCAATCCATCTCTACTGAGAGATTAACGCAAAAGAAAAGCTGCTTCCATGAGCTGACGGTGCAAGGATTAAGAGATTCAGATATAAGGGAGGATGTGAGGAAGAACCTTCTTGGGCACAGAGAGGTACTCACCTGGGACTCCTGTTTACGAAGGCGGTGGAAGCAGAGACAATCAATCATTTCTAAAGGAAATTGTATGGCCCCCCAAGACAAATAAACTTGCCAGGGCTACAGGAGAGAGTGGGAGAACTGGATTACTCTCCAAGGAGCGAGCATGGGCTCAATGAGCTGAATGACTCGGAGATGAGCAATAAGCTGACGACTGACTTAAAGATGTAGAAATAAACACTTTGCAGGGCTAGTTCCACTCAAGATGCAAAGAAATCAGAGACTAATTCTGATCCTTGTGTAGGCGGAGATAAGTTATCTCAAGCGGGCCCGGTGCTGGGGAGCTGCACTTTATATTAAAAAACCACATTTTATTAGGGTATTTGTAGTTTTTATAATAATCACAGCAACATAAACATGGCACATAAACCATTTCCATCCCTATCCCGTTCTTCACACCCCCCCCCCCCCTCTGGATTTCTGCTTCTGCTGACATTTTAATTTTCTCCGAGAAAGTCGACGAACGGCTGCCATCTCCGGACGAACCCTAACATTGACCCTCTTAGGGCGAACTTTATTTTCTCGAGACTGAGAAACCCAGCCATGTCATTAACCCAGGTCTCTAATTTTGGGGGCTTTGAGTCCCTCCACGTTAACAGAATCCGACTCCAGGCTACCAGGGAGGCAAAGGCCAAATCGTCCGCCTCTTTCGCCCCCTGCACTCCCGGCTCTACCAACACACCAAAGATCGCCACCTGTGTTTTGAGTACCGTGGACATAGCCTTCGCAAAACCCTCGAAGCTTCAGGCATGCCCAAAACATGTGGAAATGATTTGCTGGACCAACCGTGCTACCCCCAAAAACGTGCTCATCCGAGCCACCATCATGTATGCCCGGTGGACTACCTTAAATTGTGTCAGGCTAAGCCTGGCACATGATGAGGATGTGTTAACCCTGCTTAAGACATCTGCCCACAGACCCACGGGGAGCTGCACTTTGCTCAGTGTTCTCACTTCAGATTGGTTCTCTGTGACATTGGTCAGGCGTGGGATGTCAAATAAGGGCTGGATCAGGCCCCCTCACATCAAGTACTCAAGTGGCACCTTCTGCCCAAGCCCACATGTGGAGAATGGTCACTTGGTTGTGGTGCCAGAGTACAGTTGCTAGCGGTGAACCTCAACAAGTCACACCCTTCAGGGAACAAAACTAGAGACTTTTAAACACGCCTGTTTCCAGACCCTTTCCACCCCAAAAGTAAAACATATTTCAGGTCTTACTCGTCAACAAGCTGCCCATTTTCTGCACAATTGCCTAAATTAACACTTAATAGAATGGACGGAGGTTCTATGGTTTAAATTTACGAGTAGATTAAGAGAATTATTTTTCCCTCATGAATTCCCAGCTACTGTAATCAATGATGAGCCGATGAAGTTCCTTTCAATAAAATGACCCATTGGCTGGCATTCAGCCCACAGAAGTTCCTTGTGCAGGGCTGCACTCATTTCAATGGAAGGATGAGGTATAATTTCTTAATTAATTTCCATTCCCAATTCTCTCTCCAGCTTCCGATCTATATTTAAGGATTTGCACCAGACCGTACTATCAATAAACGAGCAGAATGATTTGAAATGGTGGCGCAATACACATGGTCCAGGAATGCCTACCAACTGGCCACATTTTGAGGTGAGTGCATAATCCATCTGTCCATAGAATCCCTACAGAGCAGAAGGCCATTCCGTCCATTGACTCTGTACTGACCGTCCGAAAGAACACACTGCCTATGTCCACTGTCACGTCCCATCCCGCAATCCTGCACATTGATCATGCCAGTCCACCAAACCTGCACATCTGGAGGGAACCGGAGCACCTGGAGGAAACCCACGCAGACACGGGTAGAACGTGCAAACTCCACAGACAGGCCAGAATTGAACCCGGGTCCCTGGTGCTCTGAGGCAGCAGTGCTAATCACTGCGCCGCCCGAAAATCTGTCTAAATGGGCATGTCAGGGACCAGTTTACTTCCAAATCAATACAACCTTCTTAATTTCTGTACCGCCGCAAGCTAGAAATGTTAATTCTCTATTTGTAATCAAGAATAGGGGAAGTGTTCAGCTGTGACACAGGCGAGTAGAATTCTTGCCTCAGAGTCGGGGGGGGGGGGGGGGGGGAGGGGGAGAAGAAAGAGGTGGAATAACCAGCAATTGAACCGGCACTGCTGACCTTGCTCTGCATCATGACTCAGTTGTCTAGCCAAGTGAGCTAAACCGGGTTCAAATACTACTCCAGAGACCAACCTAGACTGATAGTGCTGTACTAAGGGTGTGATGTACAGCCAGAGGTGCTGTCTTTCAATTGAGACGTTAAACCCGCTCTCTCAGGTGAACATAAAAGATCCTATGATACCATTTCAAGGAAGGGCAATGGAGTTACCCCAGTGTCCAGGATAATATTTATCCTTCAGTCAACATCAAAGAAACGGATCTGGTCATTGTCACGTTGCTGTTTCTGGGAGCTTGCAATGCACAAATGGCTGTCGCGTTTCCGACATTACAGAAGTGACTGACTGCACCTTTATTTTGTAAATAAATCTGAGGCTTGTATCTTCAGTCAACATACTGGTTATGTGATGTGCGGTATTTTACCTGTTGTGTTCAAAATGTAGCGGGATCATGGTTGGCACCACAACCTTAACTTTCGATAAGCTTCGCTCTCACGTCCTAGCCAGAAAGCTGTGCCATATTGTCCATTTTTCAGATGCGACAGGATATCGAGACCTGGTTTCCTTTTTTATGTGGAGCCTGTGGCACAGAGAGGGGCAATCTCCCAGTTTTCTGGCCAATATTCATTCCATACACGACTGCAAACCTGCTACCACCGTCGCCCACAAAATAACAGTGCATACCCGTAAAAAGCTAGCTGGGGAGGCGTTGCAATTCGTTGAGGAGGCGAAAGACACCATCCTTGTGAGCGTTGCCACAACCCATACAAGTGATTCAGTCACAAGGAACAGAGTAGATAAAGACAAACTGTTCCCATTGATAAAGGGGTTGGTGGTATGGCGGTAATGTCACTGGATTGATAATCCAGAGGCCCAGGGTATGGTAGCACAGTGGTTAGCAGTTGCTCACAGCACCAGGTTTTCAGGTTCGATTCCCGGCTTGGGTCACTGTGCAGAGTCTGCATGTTCGCCCTATGTCTGCGAGGGTTTCCTCCCACAAGTCCCACAAGGGTAATTTGGATATTCTGAATTCTCCCTCCGTGTACCCGAACAGGTGCCGGAATGTGGTGACTAGGGGATTTTCACAGTATCTTCATTGCAGTGTAAGCCTACTTGTGACAATAAAGATTATTATATAATAATGCTCAGGGGGTTCAAACCCCACCTTGGCGGCCAGTGGAATCGGAATTCAATGAATAAATCTGGAATATAAAGCCAGTCTCAGTGATAGTGACCATGAAACTATCAATCATTGTCAAAGCCCATCTAATGTCCTTTCGGGAAGAGAATCTGTCATTCTTACCTGGTCCGGCCTACATGTGACTTCAGACCCACAGCAATGTGCTCAGCTCAAGCTGTGATCAGGGATGAGTGACAAACACTGGCTTTGCCAGGGACACCCACGCCCCACGAAAGAATGAAGACATAGCAATTTGGAATACACTGCCTGGGAGCATGGTTTGCAAAAAGCATTGGATAAACACTTAAAAGGGTAAAGACGTGCAGGGCTACAGGGGGAAGGTATGGGATAAGACTAGCTGTGTAGCTCTTGTAGAAAGACACAGGCAGGATAGCCTTCTCCTGTGCTGCAACAGTTCGATAATTCTCATCATTCTAGTTATAATACTGAACTACATATAAACATTTTAAGAGGCTTTAATTTTGAATTCCCTATTTCAGTTCCAGATCATCAAGGAAAATATGATAACTAATGTTTTATTAGCCGATTTTAATGCATTAAAGACCATGCTCGTCCTTGTTTATTTACCAGCATCTAATACTGATGTTTGACCCCAACAGGAATGGAGCCCGGAGAGAGAAAAGATTACAGACAAGAAGGGGAAAGGGAAGAAGGAAGGGGACAAAGTGGTTCTTCAAAGCTTAAGGTGAAGCATTAGAGTTGTAACGTGTTAGGAGGTGTCACTTCCTGATGCTATGTGGTGACCTTCCAATGATCAATTTCACTCAGATTATAAGCATGGTGTATTTTTATCCCCCCTTCTCCTTCCTCAAGACGCTGACTCTCGATAGATCATCCCCATGTATCTGGGTGGCCCTCCGGTACCTCAAAACTTAAAACCAGTCTGCAAGGGTCAGTGCGCGTAAGCAGGCTTTTCCCTCTGTTGGATACACAGCCAAGTCTGACCCGGTCTCCCCAGTGGGGCTGCTGGATAGTAATCAGGAACAAGAGCCATGGCTAAACTCATTTGTAGCAGCCTGGCCCTCTGCTGTTTAGTGAGGATAGCTACTCTTGAGGTTGTTCAGGTACTCATCTTCTAAGCCCTCAGCAAACGCAACATGTGCTTGATAATACCACCATTATCCCTCACATCACCCTTTCCAAAGACACTTTGGAGGTGCAAGGTCTCGTAGTGCAATCAACTGATCCTGTGGGATCCTGCAACATTTCCAAAATTGCAACAGGGACTAGATTCCAAAAAGTGACATTGGGACGCCCTGAGGTTGAGAAAGATGCAAGTCTGTATGCAGTGCTGCCAGATGAAATGGGCTAGTTCAACTCAGACCAGGAGATAAAAATCAAAATACTTCTTGGTCTCCATGCATGAGCTGTTATTTCTGAGCACTTCAATAAATCAGCTATTCTAAAAACAAAAGAAGTGGGTAAACACAAATCCAGTAGCACAAGACCACACCAGGACTTTCTTTGAAGGCAAAGATCAGTAAACAAGTGAAAGCAGTGTCTATCAAGTTGAGTGCGCGATTATACTTGGAACATCCGAAGCTCCCAATCCATAATTCAACCGATCAACTCCCAACTGGATTTCAAATAAAGACAGCCTTCGGCTCAGCTGTGATTCCCTTCCTGGTCAAACAGACACTCATTGACGAAGTCATCATTAAGGTGAGGCACCAGAGGGAGTACAAGTACCTCAAATAGTATATTCCGTTTTGATGGGTAGGCGGTGGCATCATGTTATCGTCACTGGACTGGCAAACCAGAGACCCAGGGTAATGCACTGGTCCCCAGGTTCAAATCCCACCACTGCAGATGGTGAAATTTGAATTCAATAAAAAATAAATCTGGGTCTAATAGTTGACCATGAAACCATTGTCGATTGTTGCAAAAACTCATCTGAAGGGCAGCACGGTGGCGCAGTGGGTTAGCCCTGCAGCCTCACGGCGCCGAGGTCCCAGGTTCAATCCCGGCTCTGGGTCACTGTCCGTGTGGAGTTTGCACATTCTCCTCGTGTTTACGTGGGTTTCGCCTCGACAACCCAAAGATGTGCAAGCTAGGTGGATTGGCCACGATAAATTGCCCCTTAATTGGAAAAAATGAATTGGGTATTCTAAATTTATAAAAATAACAAAAAAAAAACCCATCTGGCTCACATGTTGTTTAGGGAAGGAAATCTGCCATCCTTACCCGGCCTACATGTGACTCCAGATCCACAGCAATGTGGCACACGCTTAACTATCCCCTCAAGGGCAATTAGGGATGGGCAATAAGCCCGTAATGCCCACATCTCATGAACAAATAATAATTTAAAAAAATGTCCTTACTCAAGGAGGGATATTCTTGCATTGGAGGCTGTTCAGGGAAGGCTGACGAGGCCGATTCCCAGAATGAGGGGTTAGGCTCATTGGAATTTAGAAGAATGAAAGGTGAGCTTATCGAAACAAGAAAGATTCCGAGGCTCGAAAGGGTAGAATCAGAGTGGGTGCCTCCCCTCAAGGTGAATCCAGAACTTGGGAGCACATGATCTGCCATTTAAGTGGGAGATGAGGAGGAATTTCTTCTCTCAGAGAGAGTTATTATTCTTTGGAATTCCCCGCCTCAGAGAAAAGTGGAGGCCGAGTCACTGACTATATTCAAGGCAGAGTTAAGCAGGAAAAGAGAGTCAGGGGCATCAGCCACAATCTTTTTCTAAATAAATTTAGGAGTACCCAATTCTCCGTGTCTGCGTGGGTCTCACCCCCACAACCCGAAGATGTGCAGGGTAGGTGGATTGGCCACACTAAATTTCCCCTTAATTGGGGGAAAAAGGAATGAAATGAAAAATGAAAAAATGAAATGAAAATCGCTTATTGTCACAAGTAGGCTTCAAATGAAGTTACTGTGAAAAGCCCCTAGTCGCCACATTCCGGCGCCTGTTCCCATAACAGCCACCCCGAACAGGCGCCGGAATGTGGCGACTAAGGGCTTTTCACAGTAACTTCATTTGAAGCCTACTTGTGACAATAAGCGATTTTCATTTCATTTTTCATTTCATTCCTTTTTTCCCCAATTAAGGGGAAATTTAGTGTGGCCAATCCACCTACCCTGCACATCTTTGGGTTGTGGGGGTGAGACCCACGCAGACACGGGGAGGATGTGCAAACTGCACACGGACAATGGCTCAGGGCTGGGATCGAACCCAGGTCCTCGGCGCCGTGAGGCATTGCTAACTATTGTGCTGCCATGCCACCCTCGATCAGCCACAATCTCATTGAATGACAGGACAAGTTTGAGGGGCCGAAGGACTTCACGGTAGTATAGTGGTTAGCACAATTGCTTCACAGCTCCACGGTCCCAGGTTCGATTCCCGGCTTGGGTCACTGTCTGTGCGCAGTCTGCACCTTCTCCCCGTGTGCACCGGTTTCCTCCCACAGTCCAAAGATGTGCAGGTTAGGTGGATTGGCTATGCTAAATTGCCCTTAGTGTTGGGTTGGGTGGGGTTACTGGGTTATGGGGATAGGGTGGAGGTGTGGGCTTGGGTAGGGTGCTCTTTCAAAGAGCTGGTGCAGACTCGATGGGCCGAATGGCCTCCTTCTGCACTGTAAATTCTACGAAAAAGCTCTCCTCCTAGTCCTTATAATCGCATGTCAAGTCCTTCAACTGAAGAGGGAGGTATAAACAGACCCAAATATAAACCACCACTCAAACCCAATTTTGGGCAGCTAGATACGGAATGTCTAATTCTAGTACTTTAGATCTAAACAGTGGCGCAGAACAGAGGGCTGGGCACAGGAGTCAAGTATTTAACCAGTTCAGCTTCCTTTGTCATCGCTGGTTCACAGCCAAAATCTTTTTTCAAGCCACTCCACTCTTGTGTTTTCTGGTTTCACAGTTTAAGTAAAGGGTATTCCCTTGGTGAGGATGGCACAGACATCCCTGGCGTCAAAATCCGAGCACTGTACGATTACACCAGCCAAGAATCAGACGAGCTCAGTTTCAAAGCGGGTAAGCATTGCATCATAAACATTCGCAAACCGCCCCATCTTTTATCCAAGGGTCCCTAAAATAGTGTATGCGGGGGTGCGAGGAGAAGGACAAAAGACTGCATATCCCTCCACGGCTGAATTACTCTTCATTCACAAGCTTTCTGTTTCACAGTCAGGTGGCACTCTTTCAGATGCTTTGTCCCTCTCTAAACTTCTAGCCAGGTTTTCTCCTTCTGTAATATTTACAGCACGGAAACATGTCATTCGGGCCAACTAGTCCATACCAGTGCGCAACACGAGCCTCCTGTCCTTCTGCACCTAACCCCATCACCGTATCCTTCTACGCTCTTCTCCCTCATGACTATATATAGATATAGAATTTCCAGTGCAGAAGGAGGCCATTCGGCCCATCGAGTCTGCACTGGCTCTTGGAAAGAGCACCCTTCCCAACCACACACCTCCACCCTATGCCCATAACCCAGTTACCCCATCCAACACGAAGGGCAATTTTGCATGGTCAATCCACCTAACCTGCACATCTTTGGACTGTGGGAGGAAACCAGAGCACCCGGAGGAAACCCACACAGACACGGGGAGAAAGTGCAGACTCCGCTCTGACAGTGACCCAGGCTGGGAATCTAACCTGGGACCCTGGAGCTGTGAAGCAATTGTGCTAATCACTATGCTACCGTGCTGCTAGATCATAGAATTTACAGTGAAGGAGGCCATTCGGCCTATCGAGTCTGCACCGGCCCTTGGAAAAAGCACCCCACCCAAGCCCACACCTCCGGCCTTTTCCCGTAACCCAGCAACTCCACCCAACCTTTCTGGGCACTAAGGGACAATTTAGCATGGCTAATCCACCTAACCTGCACGTCTTTGGACTGTGGGAGGAAATCGGAGCACCCAGAGGAAACCCACGCGGACATGGGGAGAAAGTGCAGACTCCGCTCTGACAGTGACCCAAGCCGGGATTCGAACCTGGGACCCTGGAGCTGTGCTACCGTGCCGCCCAGTTTATCCAGTTTCACCTTAAAATGATTCCATGGTATTCATCTCTTAATACAAGGTAGTGACTTCCACATTCTCAGGGTAAAGAAGTTTATCCTGAATTCCCGACTGCACTTATTCGTGACAGCCTTATATTTATGACCTAACAATTCTGATCTCCTCCACCCCTATCCTTTCAAACCCTTTCATAATCATAACAGGCCTTCAGGACACCCTCCCTCTGTCTCCGCTTTTCTAGAGCAAAGAGCCCAAAGTCCATTCTTTCCCGAGAGTGATTACCTCCCAATTCTGATATCATCCTGGTAAATCATTCGTAAACTTCTTTCCCACTGCCTCTATCTTTTTAGAAGACCACCCAGAACTATTGACTGTACTCTCAAATGTGGCCTAACCAAGATTCTGTATCCACTGTCAAGTCTTTTAAGGCTCTCACAGACTGTAGTTCTGCTAGTTCTATTTTTAGTGCCTCTTCTTCCCAGTTTGATCTCTCCCTCAGTTTGTTGCTTAAATCCCTCAATTCCTCCAAAGCTCTCCTCCTAAGCCTTCCCTTAATCAAACTCAAGTTATACAAGAAGGTCATCCCATTGCCCTGCGTTAAGTCCCATTCGCCCATCAAACCCGGCCCTGGCCAACCTCCATCCATTCCCCAAGTGCACAAATTCAAAGCAAATGCCTTGATTCCCTTCTCATTAATCCCTCCAGCCCCTCCTCTGACTGTGGTCTCCTGCGAGTTCTACCCCCATCATTCAACATTATTGTCAGAACGGTCAGTCAACGTAACCCTACTCCTCTGGAACTGACACCTTAGATTTTCTCCCACCTTCAAAGGTTTTTGTTAAAAATCTTAACTTTTTGACGTACTTCCAGTCACCTCTGAAGCCGTCTTCTACTTAAATATCCATGTGCTCTGTTGCAAGGCGGTGTGGGACTTTTAACACCAAAGGCATCGTATAACTGAATATTGTTGTTGGCGGGTTGTTTTTTTCTTACGAGCACTGTAGAAAGTCTTCTACATTAATATTGTGGGTATGGGCCCCCAACAGTTCAAAGTTGACCTTGGTTCAACTAGAAACTGCTCAATGTGTCTCAGGAAGCTAGAGGAAGTGGGGAGGGTGCTGACCATTGTCACACTGTTGCAGGAAGGGGCACACTTAAGTTGGGACTGAAGCTGGTTGATCAGGAAAAGCTCCTAACTGTGCTACATCTCGGCTAGGAGCATGCCGGCCCAGGGGGCTGAAAAAGCACTAGTAATTCTCACTTTGATGAGCACCCAAATACAAAACAGCTTAGTACAAAGGAGACGGTTGACAACCTAGGTAGAGGCCTCAACAGGTATCTCAACTCCAGCCTTCAATGCATATTCAGCAAACCCCTTCAATGGACAGTAAATGGGGGGGGGGGGGGGGGGGGGGGTGTCACAATATAGACTTGCTGGGCAGGAAATTGGGGAAGGAGAGGGCGAGAGGGGTAGAGAGATTCTTTCAGTTCGCTGTCTCTTCAGTTGCTTGCCAGCTCTTGCTGGAGCTGAACGTTGGCCGGGCAGATGGAATAGGAGGAAGCGACAAAAGAATAATAGAGCACATCTGGGAGAAAAAAAAACCTTATTTGACAGCAAGCCTGTGAACATGGCTCAGCTCTTTCAAAAGGCACTTGGGTATATTTACTAACCAAGACTGACACCTAGTGGTCGAGGTCAGTCTGCACCTATCCCATTTAGACTGCGAGATAGATCTCTGATTTTGTAATCCCATTTTTATTCAGGGAACCCTGGCATGATTCTATCACTCAATCTCTCCAAGTGAACCGAAATCAATGGGAGCTACCCAACCAGCTGAGATCGGCAGACACAGCACAGATCAGGAACTGAACCTGGGTCCTTCACACCCATGTGGTTTAATGCTACGTTAGGCAGCATGTTTATTCACTGTCGGAACCAGCTAACGACAGGTCTCCCCAGGTTCTTGCCTTAGCCGGGGTAGTCCGTCCATTTTGCAGTAACGCACCTCCAGAAAGATTTCAAGGCTTTGGAGAGGGAGCAGAGTTTTACTAGAATGATGCCAGAGTTGAAGGACTCCAGTTATGCAGAGACCAGAGAAGCTGGGATTGTTCTAAGAGAGGAGGTTAATGGGAGATTCAATGGAGGTGTTGAAACTTGAGAGCAAATAAGGACAAACAGCTTCCACTGGATCAGTAGCCAGAGATCTAAACTAATTGGCAAAATAATCAGTTAGAAGGTGAGAACTTTGAATACAGTGAGGTCTGCAGGGGCAGCACGGTGCTTCGCGCTGCTGCCTCAGCACCAGGGACCCGGTGCTCCGGTTTCCTCCCACAATCCAAAGATGTGCATGTTAGATGGGATTATTTAAGGGCGGCATGGTAGCACAGTGGTTAGCACTGTTGCTTCATAGCGCCAGGGTCCCAGTTTCGATTCCTGGCTTGGGTCACTGTTTGTGGAGTCTGCACGTTCTCCCAGTGTCTGTGTGGGTTTCCTCCGGATGCTTCGGTTTTCTCCCAAAGTCCAAAGATGTGCAGGTTAGGTGGGGTTACGGGGTTAACGCGGGGGGAAAGAGGGGCATTGGTAGGATGCTTTTTGAGATAGTCGGTGCAGAATCAAAGGGCCGAATGGTCTCCTTCTGCACAGTCGGGTGTCTATGATCTGGAATGCACTTTCAATGGGAATTGGGTATACATTTGCAAAGGAAAGATTTACCTCACCATATGGAAAGAGTAGGACTTAATTGGATAGGTTTAAATAACGCTTGCACAGGCATAATTAGCTTACCACCGTCTTGTGCCGGATCATCCTATAAAGAATAATATGGTACATTTTAAACTTTGTAATGGACTGCTTTTCTAGTCCTTTAACATTGCTTTGACAGGATGCTCTTTTTGTTTGTTTTTTAGGTCAGGAACTGACTAAAGTAGAGGACGAGGATGAGCAAGGATGGTGCAAAGGTTACCTTGATGGAGGCCGGATTGGACTGTACCCTGCAAACTATGTAGAAGTTATACAGTAGAAAGCAGAGTGAGCTCTGCTTAATTTAAAAAAAGAGGATATCTAAACCAAAGGCATCACCCACCAGGACCTACATCAAAGACCGTGTCTCTACATCACCACTGCTTAAAAAACCAAATCAGTTTAAAATTTGTTTGCCATTACTATGACCATTTTAAAAAAAATTTCAGCCTGCAAATGTTAACAGCGTTTTTTTTAGCTGGGAGGGCAGTGTCCGATAAATTCAAGGGAGCTAGATTAGTGTTCAAGTTCTGGACAGGCGAAGTTACTGAGTCCAAGACACACAGGTAGATCGCTCACCGAGAGGCAGCGCGAGTTTGATCTTGCAGAGAAACTGGACAAAAGACACAGGCCATTAATGCAGGTTGGTGACTTAACGGAGTTCAAGTTGGCAGCGCGAGGAACGGGACCTGTATTAACAGCTGCAATGGGAACAACAAACCAGGGTTAAACAATCGTATCCCCCGACTGATGTCAATTCAATTCCATCGACGGGGCATCGAGCAATAACTCCTAGCCAGTTTCCCAGAAGAATTATCACCAGTCACTGTTTGAACGAGACACAAAAATGGACAGAATGCTTGTGACTGATTTGATGCAATATAAAAGCTCCCCAGTGTTGGAACTCCCTCAACTCTCAAAAGACAAGTTACATTTGAGGTGAATTTTAAGCTATTTTGATGACTGAATCCAATTTTCAAAGAAAGAGCACAATCTGTACATAAATAGGTGAAAGCAGGAAAATTCATGTTGAAGTGGGATGGTCAGAGCACAAAGAAATAGCTTGCAAAAATTTGTGAACACTTTATATAGAATACACATAATGCTGTAACACTCTGGCATACCCCTTAATTTTCAAAAAATGTTCCCAATACATAATCGCTGCAACATTGATAAACCCATACTCTGCACTGTAACACTCCCCAACATACCCCACACCCCTCCCTGTAACACTCTCCTGTATATCCCACATCTCATTGAAAAGTGATCAGAAATCCTGCCCAAGTTCCCCCCCTCTCTAGTCCAAGGCCAATTCTACGACCTTAACCACCATCCCAAAGGAAATCAGGTAGTTCGACACCACGGACATCGGGAGCTTTCCTATTCGTAATTATTAGATTGCTCGTTACCACAATCAGATGATATGCCAGGAGAGTGCACTGCTATTTATGGTTTAAAGGTAATTTACATAAAGCACAAGCGTCTGTCAACACCAACGCCAGTCACTACAAAAGGCAGTGCGCTCTGGTAGAGTGCTCTACATAGTAGCTACACGACATACCACGGCCCATCGCATTTGAAGCCACAGACTTCCACAGCTGTCGATGGAAGCAAGGTTATATCCTCGAGATGGCTCATCAAATGCCCTCTGGGGAAAGAAGTAGCTATGGGACAAATTGGGAAAGTCAGACACTGGAAATCAGCTTTAAGCACCGTTTGAAGTGCTTTGCAGGAAGTGACAGGTTGGACTCGAGGTCAAAGTTATTGAACATTTCAATTTGTTCATCTGACCAGTACAAATTAAATCTGCGGTGTTACAACGGGCACTGAAGAGTTGGAAGGGCAGAGGCTAAGGTCTTGCTCCCTCGGCTGTCTCTTTTCAGTTACTTGGGCACATTTAAAAAAAAATCTTTCTTCTTTTCTTTTTTTAATAAATTTAAGAGTACCCAATTCATTTTTTCCAATTAAGGGGCAATTTAGCATGGCCAATCCACCTAACCTGCACACCTTTTGGGTTGTGGGGGTGAAACCCACACAAACACGGGGAGAATGTGCAAACTCCACACGGACAGTTATCCAGAGCCGGGATCGAACCTGGGACCTCGGCTCCGTGAGGCAGCAGGGCTAACCCACTGCGCCACAGTGCTGACCGTTAATCTTTATTCTTTCGTGGAATGTATCTAAACTCAATCTCACCAAAGATGCTGGAAATACTGAAGAGTCAACTTCTGAAAGAAAATCGAAAACCATCACTTCTGACACCGCAGTATTAACTCAGTTTGTCTCTTTTTGAATAACCTGTGGCACTTCCAGCCATCCGTAAGATTTTATTTCAGACTTCTAGCATTCTACACTCTCTTGACCCAAAAGAGCAGCTCACCCCACCTGAAAAGGTTCCAGGCTCAACGTCCCTGAATAGATTAAGCCGCTAAGGGAAGCTTCACCTCCTGCTTTGGCAGACGGAAAGAAAAAAAAAATGCAAGTTTCTGGTCACCTTCCAATGCCTCTTCCTGGAAAACATGGATGCTGGGTGGGACCCGGATCAGGTAATCCACGCTCCATGGTAGAATAGTGTGCCGATGCGCACTGTCAAGGCATAGACATTGAAGCCAGCCCAGTTAGCAAAGACATCAGAGAGCCACGGCCATCTGTGTAACTAAACTATGTTCCTAAGCACGAGCCGGGACCTTCAAGAAAGGAGACAATTGAGGAACAGAACGCGTCAAAATTACTTTATTCCCTGCAGAGAACCAGCACAATGTCACAAGACCAACCGGCTCAAGGGAGATTCACTCATGTGATCCAAAAAACCTTGAGACAGAGAGAGACATACACAGTGAGTAGCACTTGCACCCCTCAAAACAAAAGCCAAACTGCCCAATAATTCCAGATATAAATGACTACTGTGTCTACATTATTCATCCAAGGCCCTGAGTAGCAAAGCTAATTTTAAAGACAGACCAACAAACCAGTTATGAAAAGTTTATTCTCCTGTCCCAGTTCAGCTTCATATCAATCAGACCGGCAAAGCAAGACCCTATTATTGTTACAGCGCCCTCTTTTGACTCCTCCTTTGCACAACAAAAACATTTGAAGGGTATTATAAAGTGTGTTAACGACAGGAAGTTACATTTGCAATCCTCTTGTACATCAACACTGCAAGTGCTTTTGAATAAAAGATCTGGTAATAAAACACCCTGATTTTAAAAAATGAGAAGTCTTCTGCTGATTTGCTGTCCTCCCTACTTGTGACAATAAGCGATTATTATTATCCTCATAGGTTTGCTGGAGGGGGGTGGGGCTATCTAGTTCCTATGCTGAAGTTTTTTTTGTAAGTTAAGGCGCAAGTGGCCTCAATGTTATGAGGGGAGGGGAAGCAAAACGGAGATCAAAATAAGGTCAGCCAGAGCTCCAATTGCATTTCTATTCAGCAATCTGCAAGAGTAAGGTGCCGCTAATTGCTTTTGGAGCAATGCTCCAAGGGGGAGCCCATTTGTTCTCTGCACTTGACAGGCTGCCACTCAGGATTACACATCCTCTTCATGGCTTGACCGCATCCTATCTGCAGCTATCGCTGCCCTGTCACACACAGTTTACACCACGGTTTCCATAGTGCAGGTCGCCATCTGTAGGGGAGTCGCGGAGGGACAGGTTGCGGCATTCCTACGGTGGTCCCGGTAAGAAGCGACTAATGGCTACTACCAGCATTTTTATTGAGAATGGTGGCCACTACTGCTTTTAAAGGAGAAGAAATGAGGCCGTGCGCAGTCTTCCGGACAGAAGCAGCAGCAGGGAGCAGGTCACACTTTTGGCACCAAATCATGGAGGTGAGCTTCTTCCATTTTCTAGCTGCTGGCAAGCAAGGCAAGAGGACTGTAAAGATGAATCATTTTCTTACAAGTGATGGCTAGAGACACAAATAGGCAGTGTACCTTCGGGACAGGCTCTCACACCTGAATCTGGAGAGCTGCTTCAGGAGAGTCCAGGGCAGGACAGAGCAGTGCTAGTGTTAGCTCTGTACAGAAATCCAGGGCCTCTGGTTAGCAGCCTACAAAGAAGAAACTTAACTTGGGAACAAAGCAGGATAAAGTTTATTTCTTGAATTATGGTTTTGTCAATTGTGCCAATGCAAATAAGGATGCAAAGCTCATGTGTGTTATATGCAGGGAAGTACTAGCAAATGAGAGAAGTTTCAGATTTTGAAAGAGAAGTGGTGGATGACAAATCCCTTTTGAGGCAGAGTCAGTTATCAGCTGACTCCAAATGAAAAGATTACACTGCTGTACCTGACCTGTGATAGCACATTAAAAACACGCCAAAACCACATGAGGCTGTCAGCATTCTGGAGTAGCATCTCTCAGTAGTATCCAGTTCTGATAAAACAAGCATTTTAAAAAATTTAGTATACACAATTCATTTTTTTCCCAATTAAGGGGCAATTTAACGTGGCCAATCCACCTACCATGCACATCTTTGGGTTCTTGGGGCAAAACCCACGCAAACACGGGGAGAATGTGCAAACACTACACAGTGATCCAGAACCGGGATCGAACCTGGGACCTCGGCGCCGTGACACAGCAGTGCTAACCACCACGCCGCCCTTATCATTCTGTTGCTATTGCTCTTCCTGACGACCTGCAAGGTTGAATTTTTCGTTTTCACGAAGATGACAATGGCACAAAGGAACTAGCCGAGATCTGTACCTGATATGCGCATTGCCTTCTCCTCCTGGTGAACCTGATCGGAGTGAGATTGTGAGGACAAAGCAGGTTCCTCTTTCAGATTAAAGGTAAGCGGACATGGCGTGGGTCGTGAATGTCGGCCGGCTTGGGTCACGAAGGTCAACCGGTTGGCAAAAGTGGGTCACCCGCTCTTCCAACTCCAACTCACTTCCCGTAACAGCCTCCCCGAACAGGCGCCGGAATGTGGCGACTAGGGGCTTTTCGCAGTAACTTCATTTGAAGCCTACTTGTGACAGTAAGTGATTTTCATTTTCAATTCATTTTCATTTCACTAAGTATTACGCTCTCTCTGTCAGCAGGAGACTCTCAGCCATCCTGCCTTCAATCTGGAACACTTCTTCCAAACCTCTTTTATCACAACATCTAAAAGCCTCCATAAAACCTACTACACCCCTTCGATCACATCCCCTATCTCCTTTCTTGCTCCTGTTTCTGCCCCAATGCCTGTATCCTGAAGCGCTGATGCAACGCAAGATGTTGAGACTTGGGGGGGGGGGGGGGGGGAGAAAAAAAGAGCAACTGTTAAGAATAAATTTATTTATGATCTGAAAAGAAACTATACAATGTCCATTAAACACATTATTCCTCCTCTCATTCCTCGATGCACGTCACGAACAGTCCCAGTTTTTTTTCTATACAACACTTGAAAGGATATAAAACCTCTACACCACGATACAACAAATAAAAATTGACACAAAACTGATGTTGCATTTCATAAATGCCCATCTCATTGAAATCATGAAAAGGTCAGTCAGCAATAGACAGAAGGGAGGGTGGTGGACAGGGAGTGGAATCAACTCACTTCTTCTCTGAACATTTAATTGCATATGGCAGTATACCTCTGGGTGCGTTTCTTCTGTCAAATAGCAGCGTTAAAATGTGAAACTCTTAACTATTGCACCAAACTGGTTTCTCCTTATTCTCACCATCAAGGCAATAATTAGATCAATTGGAACACCATGACAATGTAAGAGCATCACGAATGCTAGCTATGTATACGTACATAAATATATATATTTATTATGGTTTAAATATCTTTGCAAGCCATTTAAGGTTTGTGTCTTGGGATTACCAACTGAACAGACAGGAATGTTCTTTTTCTTCTGCTCTTCAAACGCAACTCTTAAATGTTGCTAGACAACTCATTATTCATCTAAAATCCTATCAAGTTAAAAATGCAAATTGCTAAACCTCACACTCTGACCCACCTGCAATTTCAAAGAACATCCACCCAAGTTTAGACTGACCATTTGCGTTCGTCATTTTGACAGGAAACAAGGCGCTGAAGCATTTAAGATGAAGCTTGATACGTAATGGGGGGGGGGCGCATAGAAGGATATGTCGTCAGGTCAGGGTGGGTTTCAGGCTCCCTTGATGATCCACTTGGTTCAGATAGTGAATAACAAGGTGTGAAGAACAGGATGCTGCCAGTTTGTGCTGAGTTGGCTAGTCCGAGCTCATGCTACAGCAGAGAACCTATGTAACCTGCCTCAATGCCCTGAATCAGAGGACAAATGGCCTGCCAATAATCACCCAGAAATGGCAGGCACTACTTGACTGAGGTACTGGAGGGTGTGTAGAGCCACTGGCACTGTAGGTCAACAGGAAGTTAATGCCTCATGGAGACTAAGTGAACGACAGGAAAAGATAAAAAAATGTGGAATTAGGACTGATACTTAGGAACTTGCCAGTAGAACCGGAAAACCAACTGAACTTTGCTAGTTTGAGAGACCTCTTTTTCTGAGAGGCACCATTTAATGCCAGGACATCGAGTAAATTCAGTCGAGAAGGATGCTTCCTCCCAACAGCCAATGCGGATATTCACTGGGAGAAAACGGCAGTAGAAATTATGGAGTAGTCTTCAAAAAGTGAGCAGAGAAAAACCCAGAATGCAGATCGTCCAACTGTAAACACCGTTGCAGTTACGGGATAAAGAACAGACGAACTTGCCTTTATATAGCACCTTTCAGGGCATCCTAAAGCACTTCACTGTCAATGAAGTACTTTTTGAAGTATAGTTACTGGTGTCATGTGTGCAGCCAAATTATGCACAGTGAGCTCCCACAAATAGCTTTGAAATAAGATGACTAGATCATCTGTTTTAGTACATATTGGTGAGCTCCCGTGCATGTCTGTGGAATAGTACCACAGCATCTTTTATGGCCACCTGACAGGGTAGCAGCTTAACGGCTTAAAGAGGGGGTTTGGGTGAGCACTCCCTTGGGAGCTGTACAGCAGTGCTCACCTGGAGTGTGTGTTCACATCTCTGGAGTGGGATTTGAACCTATAACCCTGTGAGCGAGAAGTCTGCGCCACAACTGAAGGCGTGGGGAGGAGATATGGGAGGCATTGCTGCTGCTCGTCAGCTACTCCTGCCAGGAGGTCTGCCCTTGTATGTCACGCTCGACTGTCTGGAGCCATTCTCGCACATGCACTGTCGCGTATTTGCAACCACCCTGCAATGATCACCCAAACCCCCTCATTCTACTGCCCACCTAGAGGAGATCTCTGTAGCTTTTCAACTCTGCCCCAATGGCCAGAATACTGACATTTTTTTCCCCAGATATCAGTTTTTAGTACAGTTCTTTTTGTTCTTGCAATCTCCAAGCACCTCATTGTTTGCCTTTTGCTCTGTGTATGGAATTTTATGTGGGGGGGGGGGGAATCCAAGCCATATTGGATTGCAGAAAAATCCTGAAAACAATGGCAACTACCGAAAGCTGCAACCTAACTAGAAGAAAAGGAAAAGGGACCAGCCAAGTCTGCAAACAAAGCTCCACCCATTTAACACAGCCAGGTACGACCTCCCCCCACTTATACCACTGCACCCAACTGTCCTTCCCCATCTTATCTCTGCTGCCTTGAATCCCAGTTGCAGCAAATTTTGCCACCAGACCAGATCGTGACTGGGACTTTAACACTCAAGATTTTCGAAATGAAAGTGTGATATTCGCATTATTTTCTTTTTTGGGGGGGGGGGGGGGGGGGGTAAGACGAGGAAAGAGAACCATACGGAAGCTTTTCATACTTAAAAGCGTACGCTGTGATGTGGATACATCCGTTCTTAAGGCTATTTCAGCGAACTTGCATCGTCAACAACGCAGACCTCAGAGCTGAAAGCATGTCACGGCTCAAGCTGGTGGCCCTAGTGACAATGTTGATTACTTGATGGCTATTGACCGAGAGATGATGTGAAAAAAAAAAACCACAAACACCGACACCGGGTTGCTTTACAAAAAATAAAATTAAATACATAATTTCTTTTTAAAAATCGACAGTAATCAGAGCACTACACATAGAGCAAAAATAAACCAACACATTGAAAGCAACCTTCAAACTACAACAGATGTAGTTTTCAAACTCGACCTGTCCTTTTAAAAAAAAAACCGAGGGATTCCGTACCGATTGGGTTGTTTGATGCGCCCAATCCCCATTCATTTTGAGAAAATCTAATATATTAAAAAAAGCAAACACTCTTCCAGTTCCTACCACTAACCCATTTTAAAAAGGATAGCAAGTCAAATGTGAATTTCATCGTTTGCCTTTGTAGGACGTAGTTCATCTCGCCGACTTAAATATCGGGGCTTCCATCCGTCACGTCCGCACCTGGCGCAAAGTCAAACTTGGGAAGCTTTTAGATGAGATCCATCAGAATCTCCTCCTCCAACAGGCTTGTGCCTTGCTGCAATCCACCTGGAGGGACTGGGCCCCTGGGACCTGTATTCATCATCATCTGACCTGCAGATTTAAAAATAACAAAAGGAAGGGTTAACTGCACGGCCAAGTATGAGCCATCGGGTGTGAATGCAAACCTTGTCCCCTGAATCTGGGAAAAGTCAAGGATAACTGCTGGGGAAAACTTTTTAAAACTCCAAGAGTTCCCACCACTTTTTTGGAGCATGTACTGTAATAATATGTATAGTACAAGTGTAGTAAAGGGTTAACAACAGACACTATGTGTAACTCAACACTAGATGCTGAACACAGGGGCTGGTTTTGCACACTGGGCTAAATCGCTGGCTTTTAAAGCAGACCAAGGCAGGCCAGCAGCACGGTTCGATTCCTGTACCAGCCTCCCCGAACAGGCGCCGGAATGTGGCGACTAGGGGCTTTTCACAGTAACTTCATTGAAGCCTACTCGTGACAATAAGCGATTTTCATTCTTTCATTTTCAGATGGCGTTACTAAGTGATGGTATAGGTTGCATCTCTAGGAATTCTGGGAGAAGATGATGAGAAAGAGAGAAAGTGCAGGGAGATTTCATTGTGAAAATATAGCATGAGGTTGAGTTATAGTGTAGTTTAATAGTTAGGGAGAATATTGATGACTGCAGTACAGATTCAGTATTATTATTTTATTATTTGTTACTTAGTAAAATGTGCGAACCTAAACAAGTTTAATAGTGTAAAATAAATTTGTTTTGATTTAAACTTCTTAGCTTTATATTCTCTGTCAACAGTACATATCTGGCTATCTTGGAGAACACGCCAAGGAATATAACATGCCAGCAGTAGTGGAAGCATAAAATGTATCATTCTAAAAACATTGGTATGTGGAAAGACCGTACAAACCTGTCAGCTTCAGTGCATGGCAGTAACTCCAGTCGGTTCCTTTCCCTTTTATTCATTCAACTACACTCACCTGTATTTATGTAACATTAGGTCTTGTGGCGCCAGGTCAGAGTTCCATTCGATGGCCAAGGAAGGGGCATTCAACATATGGCCAAGCAGGATGTGCATCAACCTTCAAATTCTTTCTATGGGAGATAGTATACGTGACAGCAACCCCAGATCAGCCATTCTTGATGCAGGGCAATACCCTTCAAGTCGCTGGCTTCAGGCTAGCAACTGGTTCCAAGGGAAAACAAGCTATAAACACAGACTTAAAGCACATGCTTCATCTGCTTTGTGCATCTCTGGAAGTGGGAAGAGAGTATGAGTACGAGTTTAACATCCCAAAGTGCTTCATGGGAGTGCTATAAACCTGATACGGAGCCAAGCAAGGTTAAAAGCTGCTTGGTAAGAGGCAAGTTTAAAGGAACATGCACGATTCCAAAGTGTATTTCAGAAAGCTCATTTAATGGATGTGTCACACATCAGCTATTAATAGCAGAACCTATCCAGAGTCAGACACACTGTAGTGATAATCCAATCTAAAAGAATCACAGGCAGTCTTTGGCTAAATCAGGACCTCTTTGTACAGAGAGTCTTTAGACTCCCTTACTTGTGAACAGTTGGCAGAAGGCTCTGCCAAATACCGTGCAACAAGAGGGTAAGAGTATTTCTCCCCAGGAGCTGCTGGTGATTCCCTATTTTCCTGGCTGCTGATTCCTCACAACTACTACTGTTGACCCAAAGCCCATTCATTGCTGGTCTTTCATCTCATCACCAGGCCAATTCCACTCTTGACACTTTTATTCTGTAGTACCCATGCACGTCTGTGTCCTCTGGAAAGGGACAGGGATGTATTTAGATTCTTCTCACCAATAATAATAATAGTCTTTATTGTCACAAGTAGACCACTGCAATGAAATAACTGAAAAACCCGGATTCACAGAGGGAGAATTCAGAATGTCCAATTCACCTAACAGCACGTCTTGTGGGAGGAAACCGGAGCACCCGGAGGAAACCCATGCAGACACGGGGAGAACGTGCAGACTCCACACAGGCAGTGACCCAAACCGGGGACCCTGGGCTTGAAAAGCAGCAATGCTACCTACCCACTGTGCTATCGTGCTGCCCAATATTTGCCAATGCTATACTTGCCCAATGAGAAATTGTACATTTGGGGATATAGTTAATGCCAAACAGGCTTTTGGGTTCTGATGCTTCACGGCTCATGCATCCCCAATACTTGTCGCTGTACTCATTCATCCTTCCAACTTTTCTATTGTGGGCTTGTTTCCTCGACGAGATAGGCCAGTCAACTGCAGCTGTCGGAACTTTGGAGTTCCTTACCTTGTAACGGTGGACGCTGTGCCATCTGGTTGCCCCATGGCTGCCCAGGGCCTTGGTGCATCAGCTGCTGCCCTTGCATCTGGAGTTGTTGTCCTTGAGGGTGATGGGGCATTTGCTGACCCATGGACTGATGGGACAGCATTTGTGAGGCTTGCTGCTGGATATGGTGCATGGGTTGCTGAGGCTGTGGAACTCCACTCTGTGACTGCGCCAAAACAAAAAAAAAGTAATAGAATTAAAAGAGTTAATGTTCCCTAGTACTCAAGGTAGAACTGGGATTTTAATTGTTTAATAGGTTGCACTTATTTTTAATAGACTGCCTATTATATAAAGAGGATACAGGTGGCACTGTTTTGTGTTGCAGAAGTAATTAGTGACACAAACTTGAGTTGAAGAAGTCAAGACTTGCTTCCTAGTTCTTATTATATAGTTACCACTGGAGCTTAAAATGTTTCTCCGGTTCTGTGAAAGATGGCAGAATCTCCTGTAATAAGGGGTGGTAGGTCTCGTTGGATTGCCTGGGATAGCACCATGACCTGTGAAACATTACAGGATTACGGTCTTGGTCCTAGGTTCACAACCGGATGCCACAATGAGAGTGCGGGTCAGAGAATTGGGAGCTATAAACGGTGTAGCTCAATCCTTCACACTCCCAAAATCCAATTGTGGCAATATCGTTCAAGTCTCAAAAGAGATGACCGAGTGTCTCGAGTTCCAGAAGTCCCGAGTCTGGATAGTGGAGTCATTAGAGCACTTCTTTGTTTGTTCAACTGGGAATTCATCGAGAGGAGGCTTGCCCTTAACACTGTTATCCCACGACTTCCGGGTGCGGCTATGCAGAGCTAGGTCGCATATTCGGTAGCTCCCGCTTGGAACGGACTTTTGGGCTCTTTTACAGGGCCCCCACGGCATTTGTTTGACATTTCCCGGTGTGGCAAGAAGACTGCAGCATTCCCCTGACAGTGTCCCCCAGGAATGTTATGTCTTTTGGCTACCAGACCCGGCAGAAACAGTAAAAGATTTGGCTTGTGCTGCAGGAATAGACAAAGGCCTCTTCCAGCATGCAGGCGGGGGAAGGGCAAGCTTAACGCTGCAATCTGACTTGACTCTATCAAAGGTGAATTCTAGCAGCAGAGGGAACAACTGTGAAAAGATCTACCAAGGCCATTGAAGAAGCAGGGACGAGGCTTCCAGTGGCGGCCATGGGTCCCCCTCCAACTTCTATGAAACGGACCAGAAGTGTAACGGTCAAAGGAGCGGCACTGGAGCAACGGGAGAAGCGAGGGAAAGAAAACAAAATGGCGGCGGCCAGGGACAAAGGGGAGCTGCAGGAGTTCATCAAGCGCTGCTTCGAGGAGCAGCGCGAGGAG
Source organism: Scyliorhinus torazame (assembly GCF_047496885.1). Taxonomy (NCBI): domain Eukaryota; kingdom Metazoa; phylum Chordata; class Chondrichthyes; order Carcharhiniformes; family Scyliorhinidae; genus Scyliorhinus; species Scyliorhinus torazame. The sequence continues at coordinate 26,472,467 of NC_092735.1, read as the reverse complement.
ATGCGCAAGGAGATGTTGGCGCCTATGTTTTCGGCAATTGAAGGACTCGGGATCACCCAGAAGGCCCACGAAGCTAAGATCCAGGAGGTACAGAAAAGAGTCAGTCAGAACGAAGACGAGCTTGTGGGTCTGGCGGTGAGAGTGGAGCAGAACGAGGCGCTACACAAGAGGTGGGCGGGAAGACTCGAAGACCTGGAGAACAGGTAGAGGAGAAAGAATCTGCGAATCCTGGGTCTCCCTGAGGGAGTGGAGGGGGCTGATGCCGGGGCATACGCGAGCACGATGCTCGAGGCGATGATGGGCACGAAGTCCCCTTCGAGGCCGCTGGAGTTGGACGGGGCACATCGGGTGCTGGCGAAGAAGCCCCAGGCAAATGAGCCGCCAAGGGCGATGGTGGTGAGGTTCCACCGGTTCACGGACAGAGAGTGGGTCCTGAGATAGCCCAAGAAGGAGCGGAGCAGTAAGTGGGACAATGCAGAGATCCGAATATACCCGGACTGGAGCACGGAGGTTGCAAAGCGGAGAGCCGGTTTCAACCGGGCCAAAGCGGCGTTGTACCGGAAAGAAGTGAAATTCGGAATGCCGCAGCCAGCGCAACTGTGGGTCACATACAAGGGCCAACACTATTACTTTGAAACGCCTGAAGAGGCGTGGACCTTTGTACAAGCCGAAAAGTTGGACTCTAACTGAGGGTTTGTGAGGGTAGGGGGGGATGTTTGACGTTTGATTTGTGATGGTTGTTGCATATAGGGGGTCAATCACGCGCAGGAAATGTTACATGGGCTGAGGGAGAGAGACGAGGGAGAGAGACAAGGCCGCGACAGGAGCTGCGCCAGAGGGGGCGGAGCGGGCTTTGGAAAGCGCGGGGTGTTTTCCCGCGTGCGGGATGAAAGGCGGGAAGGGGAACGAAGGAATGCATATGGATTGGGAGACTCCCACGCGGGGAGGTCAATGGGACGGGGAGGTCAATGGGACGGCGGGGGAAGCCGGGGTCAGCAGGCGTCAGCTGACTTACGGGAGTGACATGGGGGAGCAAAAAAGCTAGACAGGGGTCTAGCGGGGGGAGGGGAGGGAGAAAAAGGGTTGCTGCTGCACTGGACGAAAGGGAATGGGACACAGAAAAGGTGGTCGGGACGGGGGTCCCCCCTCTGGGGGACTGGAGGGTGAGGGTGGCGTGGACACGGGACTGGCCCAGAAAAGGAGATGGCTAGTCGGCGGGGCGTGGTGGTGGTGGGGGGGGTGAGAGCCCCTCCAATCCGGCTGATAACGTGGAATGTGAGGGGCCTGAATGGGCCGGTGAAGAGGGCTCGAGTGTTCGCGCACTTAAAGGGACTGAAGGCGGACGTGGCCATGCTCCAAGAGACACACCTGAAGGTGGCGGACCAGGTCAGGCTAAGAAAGGGATGGGTAGGACAAGTATTCCACTCGGGACTGGACGCGAAGAATAGAGGGGTGGCAATATTGGTGGGCAAGCAGGTGTCATTTGAGGCCAAGACTATTGTAGCGGACAATGGAGGGCGATATGTAATGGTGAGCGGTAAGCTGCAAGGGACGTGGGTGGTGTTGGTAAACGTATACGCCCCGAACTGGGATGATGCAGGATTCATGAAGCGCATGTTGGGGCGCATTCCGGACCTGGAGATAGGAGGCCTGATAATGGGAGGGGACTTCAATACAGTGTTGGATCCAGCACTGGACCGCTCCAAATCAAGGACTCGAAAGAGGCCGGCGGCGGCCAAGGTACTTAGGGGGTTTATGGATCAGATGGGGGGAGTGGACCCATGGCGGTTTGCAAGGCCGCAAGCCAGGGAATTTTCTTTCTTCTCCCATGTACACAAAGCCTACTCCCGGATAGATTTCTTTGTTCTGGGTAGTGCGCTCATCCCGAGGGTGGAGGGGACGAAGTATTCGGCTATAGCCGTTTCAGACCATGCCCCGCACTGGGTGGAACTAGATCTGGGAGAGGAGAGGGACCAACGCCCGTCGTGGCGGCTGGATGTGGGACTGCTGGCAGACGAGGTGGTGTGGGGGAAGGTGAGGGGGTGTATCGAAAGGTACTTGGAGGCCAACGACAATGGAGAGGTGCGGGTGGGGGTGGTATGGGAGGCGTTCAAGGCGGTGATCAGGGGAGAGCTAATTTCCATTAGGGCTCAGAGGGAGAAGACAGAGGGTATGGAAAGGGAGAGGTTAGTGGGGGAGATTTTGAGAGTGGACAGGAGATACGCAGAGGCCCCGGAGGTAAGAATACTTGGGGAAAGACGAGGGCTCCAGACAGAGTTTGACCTGCTGACCACAGGGAAGGCGGAGGCACAGTGGAGGAAAGCGCAGGGGGCGACCTACGAGTATGGGGAAAAGGCTAGTCGGATGCTGGCACACCAGCTCCGTAAGAGGATGGCAGCGAGGGAAATAGGGGGTGTCAAAGATAGAAGGGGAGCCACGGTTCGGAGTGCGACGAAAATAAACGAGGTATTCAAGGCCTTTTATGAAGAGCTGTACAGATCCCAGCCCCCAGCGGGGGAAGAGGGGATGAGACGATTCCTAGATCAGCTGAGATTCCCGAGGGTGGAGGAGCAAGAGGTGGCTGGTTTGGGGGCACCAATTGGGTTGGAGGAGCTGAGCAAGGGTTTGGGGAGCATGCAGGCGGGGAAGGCCCCGGGACCGGATGGATTCCCGGTGGAGTTCTACAGGAAGTACGCAGACCTGTTGCCCCGCTACTGGTGAGGACCTTTAATGAGGCAAGAGAGGAGGGGACCCTGCCCCCGACAATGTCGGAAGCGACAATTTCTTTGATCCTAAAGCGGGACAAGGACCCACTGCAATGTGGATCGTACAGGCCGATCTCGCTCCTCAATGTGGATGCAAAGTTGCTGGCAAAAGTGCTGGCCACGAGGATCGAGGACTGTGTCCCAGGGGTAATCCACGAGGACCAGACGGGATTTGTAAAGGGCAGGCAACTAAACACCAATGTGCGGCGGCTCTTAAACGTGATAATGATGCCATCGGAGGAGGAGGGAGAGGCGGAGATAGTGGCAGCTATGGACGCGGAGAAGGCCTTTGACCGAGTAGAGTGGGAGTATCTCTGGGAGGTGCTGGGCAGGTTTGGGTTCGGGGTAGGGTTTATCAATTGGGTTAAGCTCCTTTACAGAGCCCCGATGGCGAGTGTAGTGACGAACCGGCGGAGGTCGGAGTACTTTCAACTGTACCGAGGGACGAGGCAGGGGTGCCCCCTGTTGTTCGCATTGGCGATCGAGCCATTGGCCATGTCATTGAGGGAATCTAATAAATGGAGGGGGGTGGTCAGAGGGGGAGAAGAGCATCGGGTGTCACTATATGCGGATGACCTGTTGCTGTACGTGGCGGATCCAATGGAGGGAATGGTGGAGGTCATGCAAACTCTGAGGGAGTTTGGGGAGTTTTCGGGCTATAAGCTCAATGTAAGGAAGAGTGAGCTCTTTGTATTACAGGCGGGGGACCAAGAAAGAGGGATAGGGGACCTACCGCTGAGGAGGATCGGAGGGGAGCTTTCGGTATCTGGGGATCCAGATAGCCAGGAGTTGGGGGACCCTACATAAACTGAATCTGACGAGGTTGGTGGAGCAAATGGAGGAGGATTTCAAAAGATGGGACATGTTACCGCTCTCGCTGGCGGGTAGAGTGCAGTCGGTCAAAATGGTGGTCCTTCCGAGGTTCGTGTTTGTGTTTCAGTGCCTTCCCATCGTGATCACCAAGGCCTTTTTTAAGAGAGTAGGCAGGAGCATTATGGGGTTTGTGTGGGCGAATAAGACCCCGAGAGTAAGGAGAGGGTTCCTGGAACGCAGTAGGGACCGAGGAGGGTTGGCGCTGCCAAACCTGGGGAGCTACTACTGGGCGGCAATGATACGCAAGTGGGTTATGGAGGGAGAGGGGGCGGCATGGAAGAGGATGGAGATGGCGTCCTGTAAAGGAACGAGCCTGGGGGCGTTGGTGACGGCACCACTGCCGCTCTCGCCGACAAAGTATACCACGAGCCCGGTGGCGGCGGCAACGCTAAGGATCTGGGGCCAGTGGAGACAGCACCGGGGTGCAATGGGAGCATCGGTGTGGTCCCCCATCGGGGGTAACCACCGGTTTGTCCCAGGGAAGATGGACAGGGGGTTCCAGAGCTGGCATCGGGCGGGGATTGGAAGAATGGGGGACCTGTGCCATTAGCAGGGGAGACTAGGACCCGGGGGCACAGCCTTAGAATAAAAGGGAGTCGCTTTAGAACAGAGATGAGGAGAAATTTCTTCAGCCAGAGAGTGGTGGGTCTGTGGAATTCATTGCCACAGAGGGCGGTGGAAGCCGGGACGTTGAGTGTCTTTAAGACAGAAGTTGATAAATTCTTGATTTCTCGAGGAATTTAGGGCTATGGAGAGAGAGCGGGTAAATGGAGTTGAAATCAGCCATGATTGAATGGTGGAGTGGACTCGATGGGCCGAATGGCCTTACTTCCGCTCCTATGTCTTATGGTCCCCGAACAGGTGTCGGAATGTGGCGACTAGGGGCTTTTCACAGTAACTTCATTGCAGTGTTAATGTAAGCCTGCTTGTGACAATAAAGATTATTAATTAATTATTAGGTAATGTGGTCAACTCATAACTCCGCTCCGAAATGGTCAAGCAAGCCACTCAGCTAAAGGGAAATTAGGGATGGCCAACAAATGTCAGCCTTGCCAGTGAGGCTCACATCCCATCAAAGTATAGTTTTTTTAAAAAAGGCTGCACAATAATGACTCCAAATATCCAGCAGACTGAAGATTACTGGGCAATTTCCCCAGTCACTGCTGTAAGTAACTGCATGGATTGCAGTGCTCCACTCTGCATTTTGCTAGAGAAATAGGCTTAAGTTGTGTGTTCAGAAGGCTCTGCACTTATAACTGAAGCTGCACTGCATGCTGAGTTCATAGGATTCACAAGTGAATGAAAACCACAAGGTTCCACCCTAACCCAATCTCATTGACTGCCAGTGGTGTCAATATTGGTGTCAACACAGTGGTGCCCTTCAGGACATCGGAATTAACAATTGACTTTCCCACTCAGTTGCAACAGAATCTGATCACTCTGCAAATCCATCCCATACAGGTGCGAACAGCTGATTGAAACCACTCGAAGATCCGATGGAAGAGAGTACAGTTAATATGTTAGATGTAACTACCTTGTAATTAACCATTTATCATTATAGGAGTCGGAGTCTGAAATAGGTGGTTGTCGTGATAGACAAATGTGACCGATGTTGACAACAACTTGAGATACGTCAAATTAACAGTAACTCAAATTTAAAATTTATACGCGGCTCTGTGCTGTGTACCTAGTCAAATAACCCAGCCAATTAATTTCTCTCATCTCAGCAAATTAACAGTTGTTAACAAAAACAAAATCAAAAATATTATAGATGCTTGCAATTCGAAATAAAAACAAAAAATGCCAGAAATACACAGGTCAGGCAGCTTAGACCTGTAACTTTGACTGAGCTCTGCTCTCCATTGATGTTGCCTAAGTGGCATTTTCTGTTGTGAATAGTTGCAAACAATTGCGTCACTTTTCCATCATTTAGAAATTCAAATTTTGCTGCTTTTAATGTCAGTGAAATGAACAGCTTGCCAGAATCTCGTGACAATCAAGACTGTAGAATCACAGAATCCCTACAGTGCCATTCGCCCCATCGAGTCTGCTCCGAACCTCTGAAAGAGCACCCTACCTAGGCCCAAGCCCCATTCTATCCCCACCTAACCTTTTGGACACTATGGGGCAATTTAGCATGGCGAATCCACCTATCCTACATATCTTTGGACTGTGGAGGAAATCAGAGCATCCGGAGGAAACCCACGCAGACAGGGGGAGAACGTGCAAATACCAGTCACCCAAGGACGGAATTGAACCCGGTCCCCTGGTGCTGCGAGGCAGTAGTGCTTTTCACTGTGCCACCATGCCGCCCTTAAACTGTTGAACGGGTCCTGCAGTGCACTTTGGTTAATACATAGCACAATATTTGGAAAGATGAGGCAAAAGGAAAGCAGGTATTTGCAATTACACTCACTGTTTGCTGACTGAGAAGCAGGCTGCGAAGCTGTGGGTTAGCACCGGGGTTGGGCGGTCGGAGCAGGGCCCCCGTCGGCTGTGGAGCTTGAGGCTGATTCGGAGATGGGCCGCCTGACTGTTGCTGCTGTGTCGCCGCCTGGGCTTGCTGCTGTACTCGGAGCTGCAACTGCTGCTGCAGATAGCGAAAGGAAAAAGAACCATAAACAACGCAACCCAAAAGGGTAGTGGGGCTGTGCTAACATTTTGATAAAAGCGAACAGTTGAGTAACTTGAAGGTTTCCCTGCAACAATCTACACTCAAGTTGGCCAAACGGCTAGACAAAGCAATCGTTAATAGAATCCAAGCAGTTGGGTGTAGTCAAAGCCAAGACGGAGCATTTTGTTAAGAGAATTTATTGACATTGTTCAGCCTCATACCTTGCCTTCCAATCAGTGTCCCAGCTGTACCCTATTTATGTGATGGAATTAAATCAATTAAACAATGTGCTTCGGGCAGCACGGTGGCGCAGTGGGTTTGCACTGCGGCCTCACGGCGCCGAGGTCCCAGGTTCGATCCCGGCTCTGGGTCACTGTCCGTGCGGAGTTTGTACATTCTCCCCGTGTTTGCGTGGGTTTCGCCCCCACAACCCAAAGATGTGCGGGCTAGGTGGATTGGCCACGCTAAATTGCCCCTTAATTGGAAAAAATGAATTGGATACTTTAAATTTTATTTTTTTTAAATTAAACAATGCGCTTCATCTGTGGATCTTAACAATAGAAACAATATAATTAACATACGATTAACAACAGATTCCCCTTTCTTTCATTAAATAGTAAACTTAATGTAAATAATTTCAAAACAAATCAAAGAAAAATACGATTTTCCACATTTCGGATAACCCATCACAATACCTTCTTCTAGAACGTCCAACAATTTCTTCAAGCAAGCATTCCTTTTGTGTAAAACAGTCTGATAATTGGCAACTTGCGAAGGACCATCTTATTTGGCGAGATTTTATTTTCTCTCCAACATTCCTTTTGCGCTAGCAAGTTCAATCCTTAATCTTTTCTCTGCTGAATGTACATTATCCCATGGAGAATGGATATCCACAGAGCACAAAATGGACAAACCTTTTTCAGAGTGTCCCATGTATAGGATTTCCCTCAAAGGGTTTAATAAGTATCCTGTCTAGGATCAGGATGAAAAATATATCCCCAAGTCAGCCTAGCTATAAAATTATTTTGTTTTAAATGGACAAATGGCTTCACTGATAAAATGGCCACCACTGACCACATGCTGGTAGTTCTGGATGTTTCGGAGCAGTTTAAGCACAGACAAAAGGCTAACACCTCAAACCCCTGGATTGCAACACTGCTTGCATTGCATAAACATTCCAGCCAAGCCAACATAATAAGCAAACAAGACTTATTTGCTACTCATCTCCAATGGTGTGATAATTGTTCGACAGTGACCAGCTCAAAACACAATGTGCTTCAACAAGGGGGCCTCGTTCGCTGAATAACTCGACCCAAAGACACCCTTTCATATGACTGAGACTTGACCTGTTTCAAACCCGTCAACTATAAAGCTTGCAAAATTTTTCTAACATTGCGGTTTAACCCCTGAAGATCAGTCATGACCACACTAAATGGCGGAGCAGACTTGATGGGCCAAATGGTCTACTTCCTATGGTCTTATAGAACCATCTTTATCACCAAGTCTCTCTTCGAAACCTCAAACTGCTAGTCTGTGTTGGCCTTGTATGTGCCATCAGGAAGTACCTTTCTGTGCATATCCACTTGTGTGATAAGGCTGGTCGTCACCCGTCTGTAATTTCAGCATGTACACCAAATGTTTTCAACTTTCCAAATCTTTTTGTTCGGCATCCCTTATTAACTTGTCTTCTAATTTGTTAGTAGCCATTAAGGCTTCTCAATAAGGGCTTCACTTCTCATGGCATCCCCAGCCTGTTCTATGTTTCTTATTTGTGTCAGATTACAACCTCTATCTCCCTGGAAAACTGCTACATGGTCTCTCCCTTCTACAACCAGAATCCCTTTTGCAAGTCTGTGATCTTTACCTAAGGATGTGATCATTTTCCAGTTCATTTGTAGAATTCTGGCTGTTTTCTGGCCTTCCACATCTTTACCTCACTTTTGTCAATCCACAGGTCTTACCTCCTGTCCCAATGTGTGTGCATTTGCTGATGGCTTTTCCTGCTCTCCCTAGAATGGTGGCATCCCTCCATTCACTGCCCCCTAGTCACTCTACTGCCAACATGCGGTGTAGCCATCTGGGATGGCCACTTACAACCAGGGACAGAGAAACTCGCAAAGCATAGCGTGTAGAATGGACAGAGCAACATTCAGGCAGAGCCTGAAATGTATATTTGCGAGTGAGGAATCCAGACGGTATCAAAACACCGACCAATTAGCATTTCGATGGACCGATTAGCATTTGATGGCCCATCTCCACCAAGGCAAAGGACTGGTACTTGAGCAACCGGTACAGTCCCAGACATTTCGGCGCCACTCTCTGTGCTAGGGAAGCGTAAACAACAGGGTCAGTGACCGCTTGGGATACGCCCAGCCATCCAGGCACCCGCCCATTTATTGGTTCGAAATCGAACATAGTGATCAGGGATCACCCAATTAGTGGGGTCCAAACTGAAGGACCGCCCAAAAGAGCGCAAAAAACCCCAAGCATAAGAAGAGTCCACCATGAGTTCGTCCTCTTTTGGACCTGGCGCTCCGGCACCGACCATCTCCAATCGCAGCACCACCAGAAGCAAGTCCAAGTTCAAGTCCAACGCCCGCTACCAGACGGATGAGCCCAGCTGAGCAGCAGTCACTTCTCCAGACTCAATAGATCCAGAATCGAACAACGGCCACTGTTCCTCTGACCTTAGCCGGGTGCCTGAAGTTAGGTACAGGTTGTCTTAGTCGCTAGGCGTAGTTAATAGCCGTGTTTATGTTGCATGACTAATTGTGTGTGTAAATAAAGTACCCTTGACCTTGAACTAACTAACTGGTGTTTGGCTCTTTGATCGATAGCCGTTGAACCTTGTGGTGGTATCATTTGATACCTGGCGACTCTGAGCATTAGAATGTAGATATCAAAAGAAAGGAGGGCAACTTCACTGATTGCCATGGTTACAGCAGAGCCACAGAAAAGGCAACAGCAGTAGTTGTCTTTGGCATAAATAGCCTTACCCTGTGCTTCAGTATCAGTGTTCATTTTCAAGTCAGCTCTTTATCTGTCATAATCTGCTCCTTGCAACTGTCCAACATATATGTATGTGAAGTGCATGGTGCCTCTCTACTTTCTATTACCCGTTCAGGTTCTGAGAGTGTATAATCAGTGCCAATCAGACTCGAGGAATATACCCTCACAGTTCAATTGCCATGTTGCACAATTACTGTTTCTCCATCACTGCCTGTAACCTTATACAGGCCTTTCTGCCCTTCTCTTCTCATACAGTAGAAATTTGCGGGTTTCACTTACATTGGTATTTTTGCGAATTGTCCTGGCGACTGCAAGGCAAAATGTTTTCACAAAACCTTGCCATTTTCAGCAATACTCAGGCGCAGTACTACCAAAGGGCTATTTGCACGTACACACTTGCACCTCCGTTGCCTCCCGAAACCACGATCACCAAATTAAATGCCAACCATGGCTTAATCGTAGAGTGTCACCCGAGTCAGGAGGATGAGAGTTCTAGTCTTCCTCACAGGACTTCAGCACAAAATTCTAGCACTGACAGGGCGCTGCACCGCTTGAGATGCTGTGTCAGAAACACTAAACCGAGACCAGATTTGCGCTCTCAGGTGGGTGCGAGAGATCCCCTGGCCATCATTTTGAAGAGCAGGGGGAGCTCTCCCCGGGGTGTTGGCTAATATTTACCCCCTCAACCAACACCTCAAAACAAATGACATGGTTGTTTATTTCAGTGGTGTGTGTGAGCCGAAATTGGCTGCTGCCACAATGCACCACTTACTGAACTGGATTTGCTGTCAAGCACTTTGGGACACAGAGGTCAAAAGGTCAATGGGGTTACTGGTGAGAATCATAGAATTTACAGTGCAGGAGGCCATTTGGCCCATCGAGCCTGCAAACGGCCCTTGAAAAGAACACCCTACTTAAGCCCATGTCTTCACCCTACCCCCGTTGCCCCGTAACCCCACCTAACCTTTTGGACACTAAGAGGCAATTTAGCATGGCCAATCCACGTAACGAATATACGGGGAGAAAGTGCAAACTCCACACAGTCACCCGAGGCCGGAATTGAACCCGGGTCCCTGGCGCTATGAGGCAGCAGTGCTAACCACTGTGCCACCATGCCATCAAGTTTTTCCCTTTAGCTTTCATGCAATTGATTTCAAAAATACAAGCTGTAAATCTAAGCCCCTGGGCAATCACAAACAATGAAGCAGGGCATCTGAAATTTCTTACTGGAGGGAATGTCAGGCCCCAGATATAAACTCATTACATGAGGGAGGGGAATTAATGCTGGGCTTCCCAAACTGTGGGTCGCAACTCCGATAGTGAAAATAGTAGATAGTGAAGAGGATTGTCAGAGGATACAGCAGGATATTAACTGGTTGGCGTCTTGGACGGAGAAATGGCAGATGGAGTTTAATCCGGACAAGTGCGAGGTAAGGCACTTTGGAAGGTCCAATGCAAGTAGGAATTACACAATTAATGGTAGAACTCATGCGAGTACTGACAGGCAGAGAGATCTAGGCGTGCATGTCCACCGATCACCGAAAGTGGCAACGCATGTGGATAAGGTGGTCAAGAAGGCAGACAGCATGCTGGCCTTCATCGGTCAGGGCATTGAATATAAAAATTGGCAAGTCATGTTGCAGCTATACAGGACCTTAGTTAGGCCTCATTTGGAATATTGTGTACAATTCTGGTTGCCACACTACTGGAAGGATGTGGATGCTTTGCTGAGGGTACAGAAGTGGTTTACTAGGATATTGCCTGGTATGGAGGGCTCGGCTCTCACTGGAACGACGGAGGTTGGGAGGTGACCTGTTAGAGGTCTACAAGATTATGAGTGGCATGGACAGAGTGGATAGTCAGATGCTCTTTCCTTGGGTCGGAGAGTCAGGTACTAGGGGACATAGGTTTCAAGAGCATGGGGAAAAGTTTAGAACACAGAGGGTGGTAAATATAAGGAACGCGCTGCCTGGGAAGGTGGTGGGAGCAGGTGCGATAGCGGCGTTTAAGGGACATCTAGACAAATATACGAATAGGGTGGGAATGGAAGGATACGGACCCCGTAAGTGCATACAGTTTTAGTTTAGGCTGGTGCCATGGTCGGCGCTGGCTTGGAGGGCCGAAGGGCACCTGCGCTGTATTGTTCTTTGTGTGGTCACAAACTACAAGGCAGCAACGGCTATGGTGGAGCTTGGACTTAGCGCCAACTGCTGCAAGGCCCCTTCAAATTGAATTTTGTTGCTGGGCATGGCCTGCTCACACAGGCTTGACTGCTGCTGCAAACAAATTCTATGAAAAGGTAGACGTTTATGGTAGCACAGTGGTTAGCACTATGGCTTCACAGCGCTAGGGTCCCAGGTTCAATTCCCAGCTTGGGTCACTGTCTGTGCGGAGTCTGCATGTTCTCCCAGCGTCTGCGTGGGTTTCCTCCGGGTGCTCCGTTTTCCTCCCACAAGTCCCGAAAGACGTGCTGTTAGGTAATTTGGACATTCTGAATTCTCCCTCCGTGTACCCGAACAGGCGCCGGAGTGTGGCGACTGGGGAATTTTCACAGTGGCTTCATTGCAGTGTTAATGTAAGCATATGGTGACAATAAAGATTATTATTGTTTTCTTCTGTAGAAAACCCCCCAACCCTCCGTCAACAATTACAAACCCCTCCCTCTTACACCCACCACCGCTGAACAACTGAAGCTTTCCCTTCGCCCACCCCGTTCACGCCGCTCATGTACTCCCGAAATCTTCAATCTGGGGTTGTACATGGTCTGAGGCATTAAAGTGGGGTCACACACAGCAGGGGTGGGGTGGGATCTGGGGTCGTACATGGTCTGAGGCATTAAAGCGGGGTCACACACAGCAGGGGGGGGGTTGGGAGGGCTGAATTAATGGATAAGCCACAACCCCTAAACAAGCATGTGTTTCCAGGCAGCAAGGATATAAAAATGTCTGAACACTCAATACACTCACCAGGTTTTGCTGCCGCTGTTGATCGTCCATTGTCGTTACTGTGTGAACCTGAGGTATTGAGGTGGCCACTGGCTGACCTGGTATCTGATTTTGGGGGGGGGGGGGGGGGAGAAAGAGGAAGAGAGGTGGTGCCGGGGAAATAAAATCACTTTTTAAAATTAAAATATACAAACTCAATGCTTACAAAAACAATCAAATACAGGGATATTTCGCCTTTGAGGCCAATGGGCTCGGTCTCCCCTCTGCAGAGGTCTGCAGCAAGTTAAGCCCGTGACAGTACCTACTCTGTCTTTGTTGGTACAAGCCCATAAAACAAACAAATTCAACACAAATTGACAACCTTGTCTAGGGAGGACGAGGCATTCCCTATCTGAGGAGCCGTGAATAATGCTGAACATCAGAAAACATTCCCATTTCTGACTTGATGATGGAAGGAAGGTCAATGATGAAGCTAGTGAAGATGGTTGGGCCTAGAACATTTCCTGGAGGAACACCTGCAGTGATGTCCTGGGCCGGAGATGACTGACCCCCAACAACCACAACCATCTTCTGCTCTGGCCAATTAACGGTTTGATACTCAGAGGGTCTAGATTCCCACATGAAGGATAGCCTCGAACGAGGTACCAGAGAACTGTGCTCCAGCAGAAGTCAGAACTATGTGGTAGGAGTCGCAGGAGGAAAAGATTATATTCCCAAATCACCTTGTCCCCTGTCCGACATCCAAGTGGCTTCCTTTGTTCAGGGTAAAGGGTGCTCAAAACCCCAGGATGCAACATGTTCGCATCGGTCAACTATTCTGACTGTGCCCTTGCGGCTTTGTTTAAACAGCTACAGAGTTGCTCTCTACCCTGCGACATTCAAAATATGAATTAGCAACGTGTGAACATCCACCTGTGACCATTCATACCTGTTGCTGCTGCACTCCTTGAGAAACCGGCATTGCCCCAGGCGCCTTCTGCATAAATGCCGGAGTGGGTATAGACCCGGTCCCCATTGGCTGCGCCCCACTCATTTGCTGTCGGATAGAGAGATACAAGGTGAGACAAACAACCAACTCTAGTATCACAGCTTGAGAGACAGTGGGAAGAAAGTGTGCAAGATAATTTATTTCTTGCCTTTCGTCTTTCCTCAATGTTTTCAGAGAGAGGTTTTAACATGATGCAGTAAAGACAGAAATAAACTGAAGAAAGTCGGAGGGGGGGGGGGGGAGAAAGCGGGGAGAAACTATATTGGCAGCACTCGGTTTAGAAAACTATCCTGTGGTTTGCAGAAGTGACGTCCAGTTTCTCCTTCCTCTGACTGAGCAAAATGCACCAAAATTGTACTTAAACTTTGCAAAATCAGGCCACCAGCCGGGGCAGCAAGTTGAATGAATACATTTGTTCCTCCAGCCCATTATAGTGCGATAGCCCAACACAAAGTGGACAACTTTAAAGCTGGGTTTGTGCACCTTGAAATTACACTTTTGATGATGGTCAGCTCATCAGAATTACTAACTGGATATTTATGGATAAAGTGATTTATATCATTGAGGTTTGACAGCATTTCCTGAATATTGTCAACCTCAGACACACAAACACACGAAGCATTCAGCTACCAGCAGATAAAATAGACCAAAATACATTTAAAAACAGCCCCGCCTAAAGGCGTTGCCTGGGTTTGAAAGATGTAATATTAACTGGAGAGATTTTTAATCAAGCTCCTTACATTCCTCTGCTGTTCAATTTTCTGCTGCTGCGCTTTCTTGTGGTTGGTTATGACCAGTCGGATTCCATTCACAAAGCCACTCTGATCGTTTGGGATCAAACCCATGAAAATTTTCTTCTTGGAGGAGTACAGCAGCATCAGGACACGGACCTCACATGGAGCACTGTGCGGAAAATGGACACAACCCGCCTGGAAGAAACATGGATCCAGGATTACGGCATCAGCGATGAACAGATTTCTAGGTGTGAGTGCATCTGGCAAATACCAATGATTCCGGAATTGGTGCACAATGTGTTCTTCAGTGCCCTGCTCTTAAGAACCCCACCCCCATACATATCTACAGCTCATGGCAACCGGACTCACTCAAACGGGTTTCTATTTGCACATCTTCATTTCTAATTCTTCAGTTGCTTCCCTTCTGATTCATAAGAAAACAGAACATGGAAACACACAGCAAAGCAGGCAGCGCTGTTTATATTTCAGATTTCCAGCACCCACGGTATTTAACATTCGTCTCCGCCTGTTCACTCATTCTGCAAGCTAGCCGTAATTGTTCCACCTACACACCAGCCCCACAGTCTTCTTCCCAAACACACTGGGGGTAGGTCTATGGACAGCGCAGACCAGTTTAGCCAAATGTGCAGAACGGGAACAGGCCATTCTATGCCATGCCAACGCATTTGCTCAACTCGGTGACAAGTCTGTCGCGGGGAAAACGGGAGACAAAATTCCACCCACGCTCAGAAAAAAATGAACTAAAAAGGTAATTAAAAATAATTTATAACAAGTGAGATTTGGGAACTAAACTGCGTGTTCAGAACACTGTACAAGATTAAAAGGTGACGTTCCACAAATCACTCCAATGTGGTTACAGGACTGACACCTCATCCCTCAAATGTCTAATTTGCCCACGATGGCCGTTGTCCTTCTCCATCTCCATTTCTCTCCCTCTTTGCAATAGTGGTCAGTGCTCCAAATTCCTATTGCTCCCATCATGCCCCATATATACTACCCCACAGGTTGTATTTCCTCCTGCGTCGTCATGCCCGGGCTAACAACTGTGCATGAATCCAACTCCGCAACTTCAAGTTCATGAGGCTGCCTCAACTTTCACTTCGTCTCACAACCTGGAGGCTGTTAAAACCCAAACTTGGCTTCACCCAAGCACAAATTCTGCATTTAGTTCCTGCTCCCTTTTATCCTCGGTGCTATCCTTCACTATGAAACTGGGTTCCTGACCCGAGATTGTTCAGCAACAAAACAAAAAGCTAATTTCCAGTAAGAGTCAGAGTTTCTACAGCACGGAAAGAGGCCCTTCGCCATCAAGCACCTAGCTGCTCTAATCCCATTTTCCAGCACTTGGCTTTGTCTGCTATGGCATTTCAAGTGCTAAATATTCCATGGACGAGGTGATGGTTCCCATCTCTACCGCCCTTTCAGGCAGTAAGTTCCAGATTCCAACCACCTTCTGGGTGAGAAAGTCTTTCCTCATATCTCCTCTAAATCGCCTGCTCCTCATCTTAAATCTATGCTCCCTGGTTATTGATTTCTCTAGAATAGAATCATAGAAGTTTACAGCATGGAAACAGGCCCTTCGGCCCAACCAGTCCATGCCGCCCAGTTTTTACCATTAAGCTAGTCCCAGTTGCCCGCACTTGGCCCATAACCCTCTATACCCATCTTACCCATGTAACTATCTAAATGTTTTTTAAAAGACACAATTGTACCCGCCTCTACTACTACCTCTGGCAGCCCATTCCAGACACTCACTACCCTCGGAGTGAAGAAATTGCCCCTCTGGGCCCTTCTGAATCTCTCCCCTCTCACCTTAAACCTATGCCCTCTAGTTTTAGACTCCCCTACCTTTGGGAAAAGATGTTGACTATCTACCTTATCTATGCCCCTCATTATTTTATAGACCTCTATAAGATCACCCCTAAGCCTCCTACGCTCCAAGGAAAAAAGTCCCAGTCTATCCAGCCTCTCCTTATAACTCAAACCATGAAGTCCCGGCAACATCCTAGTAAATCTTTTCTGCACTCTTTCCAGTTTAATAATATCCTTCCTATAATAGGGTGACCAGAACTGCACACAGTATTCCAAGTGTGGCCGTACCAATGTCTTGTACAACTTCAACAAGACGTCCCAACTCCTGTATTCAATGTTCTGACCAATGAAACCAAGCATGCCGAATGCCTTCTTCACCACCCTGTCCACCTGCGACTCCACCTTCAAGGAGCTATGAACCTGTACTCCTAGATCTCTTTGTTCTATAACTCTCCCCAACGCCATACCATTAACTGAGTAGGTCCTGGCCTGATTCGATCTGCCAAAATGCATCACCTCACATTTATCTAAATTAAACTCCATCTGCCATTCGTCGGCCCACTGGCCTAATTGATCAAGATCCCGTTGCAATCCTAGATAACCTTCTTCACTATCCACTGTGCCACCAATCTTGGTGTCATCTGCAAACTTACTAACCATGCCTCCTAAATTCTCATCCAAATCATTAATATAAATCACAAATAACAGTGGACCCAGCACCGATCCCTGAGGCACACCACTGGTCACAGGCCTCCAGTTTGAAAAACAACCCTCTACAACCACCCTCTGCCTTCTGTCGTCCAGCCAATTTTGAATCCAATTGGCAACCTCACCCTGGATCCCGTGAGCTTTAACCTTCTGCAACAACCTACCATGCGGTACCTTGTCAAAGGCTTTGCTAAAGTCCATGTAGACAACGTCTACTGCACTGCCCTCATCTACCTTCTTGGTCACCCCCTCAAAAAACTCAATCAAATTTGTGAGACATGATTTTCCACGCACAAAGCCATGCTGACTGCCCCGAATCAGTCCTTGCCTCTCTAAATGCTTGTAGATCCTGTCTCTCAGAATACCTTCTCGCAACTTACCTACTACCAAGGGGAAATGTTCCTTCCTATCCAGTTTATCTATGCCCATCAATCTTATGTACCTCGTATTCCAACCCTTTCCCCTCCCCTTCTCTGCTCCAAGGAAAACAACTCAAGCCTATCCAGTCTCTTTTCATAGCTAAAATGCTCCATCCCAGGCAACATCCTGGTGAATCTCCTCTGCACCCTCTCAAGTGCAATCACTTCCTTCCTATAGTCTGGCGACGGGAACTGCACTCCAACTGTGACCTAACCAGCATTTTATACAGCTCCATCACATCCTCTCTGCTCTTATATTCCATGTCATTCTAAAATTAAAGAGCTTGGGAGGAGGGTCACTCAGGTACTTACAAAACCATTGGCCATGATTCGATATAGTCCCTTTAACGACTCCAAATCCTTGTTCGTGAACTGAAACTGGACCATTCGAGAATTGCGGAATAAGTGGCCAAGTGTTGTCTGGGTAGTTGAGGGGGGGCAAGGACAAGAACAGTAAAAGTTAGTTAGGATGGTAAATCAGAACCTTCAAGAAAAAGCTCACTACTC
The DNA here is from genome assembly GCF_047496885.1 of Scyliorhinus torazame. NCBI lineage: Eukaryota > Metazoa > Chordata > Chondrichthyes > Carcharhiniformes > Scyliorhinidae > Scyliorhinus > Scyliorhinus torazame. Next base: position 26,455,072 of record NC_092735.1, on the reverse strand, counting down.
CCTTTGCCACATCTGCTCCCCCCCCATCCAACTAAATCGTAACATTTATATCATATATAATATGCAAACAAAAAACCCGATCAAATGCAAATACAATGATCCACTGGCAGGAGACAACATGGCAGTGGAGGAAAAGGAAGCATCTAGTCACGATGTTCCAACCATCATAAACATGGGGAAAGGTTAATGGGCCAGTTAGTTTTTACTGCCTGTCAATTTTGTACGTTTGGAAGGTAGATACATATCTCCCGATAATAAATATAGAATCATCATAATCAAACATAGAAAAGACATTGTCTCCTCCCATCAGATCTCCCAGACCGTACTGCAATACCGCAGCATGTGGCTAGGAGACAAAACGGAGGGAGACGAAAGATTACTCCAATTCTCAATCCTTCCACTAAGTACTTCATTTCTAATTGCTATTAGTCAATTTAAAGAAAAAAGAAAGAAGTGTCAATACGCTGCATCACCTTGGACTTCCTCTACATTATTGGCTCACCTCATTTTTCCCTCCCTCCACTCCAAACCTCACTTTGTTCTATCAAGTAACCTTTAATAATATTGTGAAAAGCCCCTCGTCGCCACATTCCGGCGCCTGTTCAGATACACTTGAGGGCAAAATCAAAATCTCCAATTCACCCAAGGGCAAGTCTTTTTGGACTTGTAGGAGGAAACCGGAGCACCCGGAGGAAACCCACACAGACACGGGGAGAACGTGCAGATTCCGCACAGACAGCGATCCAAGCCGGGAATCGAACTGGCGCCGTGAAGCAACAGTGCTAACCACCGTGCTGCCGTGTCAACCCACCAATGATCAATCCATTTGATTAAAATCTGGCCAAACAATCCTCCCCTTCTTACCAATAGTTGTTGTGGAATGAGCTGCATGATTAGTTTCTGAGGCCACTGGTCTGTCTTCCTGCAGAAGAATTGGGACAGGGGGAAAAAAAAAAAAAAGAGGGGTTAGGAATGACAGTGAAGCAGAGCGCACTGCCCTTAAACCACAGGTTCAGCGTTAGTTTTACTCTCAGTCACACGTCCCACGTAGCTAACAAGGAAGGAATTTGAAAAGCCTTTCACATACAGACAAGAGGAAATATGCAAACTCCACCCTGACAGTGACCCGGGTCTGGGACCGAGGGGCAGTAGTGCTAACCACTGTGCAGCCATCCCGCTACCCCAGCATTTTCTTCTTTATTAACTCTATTATTAAAACATTTTTTTTTTTTTTTTTTTTGCTAAAACACAATGCTGATTGTGGGTGCCTGTGTAAAACCAGCTGCAATGATTCATGAATTACAATAATGACTGCATTTGAAAAGTCACTTCATGGTCGGCACGGTGGGGCAGTGGTTAGCACCGCTGCTTACGGCGCCGAGGACCCGGGCTCGATTCCGGCTCCGGGTCACTGTCCGTGCGGAGTTTGCACATTCTCCCAGTGTATGCGTGGGTCTCACCCCCACAACCCAAAGATGTGCAGGTTAGGTGGATTGGCCACGTTAAATTATTAATAAAAATAATAATAATAATCTTTGTATTGTCACAAGTAGGCTTACATTAACACTGCAATGAAGTTATTGTGAAAAGTCACTAGTCGTCACATTCTGGCGCATGTTAGGGTACACCAAGGGAGAATTCAGAATTCTCAGCTGGTACGGGAATTGAACCCGCGCTGCTGGCCTTGTTCTGCATCACAAACCCGCTATCTAGCCCACTGAGCTAAACCAGCCTAATTACCCCTTAATTGGAAAAAAAATGATTGGAAAATGTTACTTCATTGGTTGCCAATGGCTGAAAAGAGCGACTAAGTCCATTAGACAAAGGAGTTACAGCACGGTGGCACAGTGGTTAGCACTGCTGCCTCATAGCGCCGAGGACCCAGGTTCAATCCGGCTCTGGGTCACTGTCCGTGTGGAGTTTGCACATTCTCCCTATGTTTGCGTGGGTTTCGCCCCCACAATCCAAAGATGTGCCGGGTAGGTGGATTGACCACGCTAAATTGCCCCTTAATTGGAAAAAATTAATTGGGTACTCTAAATTTTAAAAAGACAAAGGAGTTACAACATTAACAGGTGGCCTTTAACCTAGAAGGATTCAACATGCATTCTCTCAATGAACCCAGCAATATTTAGCAAGTTAATTATCTGAAGCTAAGTGACTTTTAGGCCACTGACGAAGTCATTAAACAGAAATATTGAAAGATCGATTCAAGTCAACAAATTTCTTGAAGACTTAGTGGACACACACACATATGTTGCAGTACTGAGGGGTGCTGCACTCTGAGGTGCTGCTTTTCAAATTAGACATTAAAGAAAGGATCAGTCTTCCCTCTTCAGTCAGGTGTAAAAGATTCAAAGAAGAGCAAAGAGCAAGGGAGTTCTCCTCGGTGTCTTGACCAATACTTTCCCTCAAACAGCATCGCCGAAGAGAGCTTGTGATCATTCACTCATGGCTGTCTGTGGGAGATTACGGCGCACAAATCAGCAGCAATGTTTTTTAAATTACAATAGTGACTGCATTTGAAAAGGTACTTCATTGGCTACAAAGCGCTTTGAGAGATCCTGAGGTGGTGAAAAACACTATGCTGTTTTTCCTTCTATTACGTCAAAGAGATTGGAGGTTTAATCTCCAAGTCCATGCTAGTAGCTGATCTCAGTGACCCAGCATCACACAGCAAGCTTCTGGCTGGAGAATGTCGGTGTGGAAACTGGGCAAGGAGGAAACTGGGCTCAGCGGTGTCTTGCAGCTGTGGGGGAGACCACGTCTTGCCGACAATGCTGTCCAGACTTTCAGAAGGAGGGCAAGGTCGCAAGGGGGTTGCCAACACTGGAGGAATCCCATCCCACCAAATGCCAACATGCAACAAGGGGGAAGAGGTTGAGGATCCCTTCTTGTGAGACTTCAAATCATGACTATTTTGCTGCGCTCGTACTTACAGGTTCTCGCCTGGGTTGACGTACACCTGACACGGAAGCGATCTCGTCAGCTTTGCATTTAAATCTACTGATGCAGGTTTGGGCTTCTGTGGAAGGTGAAGCAAAGTGAAAATTCAAACTGGGCTACATTCAGGAGACTGGAGTCAAGTTTTGAAAAATGACGTTGATTCCTGAAGTTATAACATGCCAACGGCAGGAGTATTTTTAACCTCCCCTGTAAATAACTATCCAGCAACACCAAGTTGTTGTGCAATCGTACTTCAAGCTAATTACATATCTTTCCTTATCAAAATCTTTCCTTATCAAAATCTTTCCTTATCAAAATCTTTCCTTATCAAAATCTTTCCTTATCAAAATCTTTCCTTATCAAAATCTTTCCTCTGGTGGGCAGTGAAAGAGGAATGTTAAGTTTCAAGTAGCTATATTGCTACAAACTACATTTGTCATGGCTTTGTTAGACATTCATAAGGGCGGCAAGGTGACGCAGTGATTAGTACTGCTGCCTCACGGTGCCGAGGACCTGGGTTCGATTCCTGCCCTGGGTCACTGTCCGTGTGGAGCTTGTACGTTGTCCCAGTGTCTGCATGGGTCTCACCTCCACAACCCAAAAAGATGTGCAGGACAGGTGGACTGACCACACCAAATTGCCCCTTAATTGGAAAAAAATAATTTGGTACTCTAAAAAATCAATACAGAAGTATACTAAAATGTACATGCGGTAGTTTTGGGGAGAAAAAAGGGAAAATTGACAAACTGTTTGAAAGGTGTTTATATTTGATTTGATGGGCAGCAGGGTGGCACAATGGTTAGCGTCGCTGCCTCATGGCGCTGAGGTCCCAGGTTCGATCCCGGCTCTGGGTCATTGTCCGTGTGGCTTTTGCACATTCTCCCCGTTTGCTTGGGTTTCACCCCCACAACCCAAAGAACTGCAGGGTAGGTGGACAGGCCATGCTAAATTGCCCCTTAATTGGAAAAAATGAATTGGTTACAATAAATTTATTTTAAAAATTAATAAATTAGATTTGATTGTGTTTGGAATAAAATATATTTTTTTAAAAGACATTCAAGACACTGATTTACTGGCATAATTCTAGTCAATAAAAAACAAACGCAAACACAGATAGATCTCACCTCCTGCCACTCCAACACCCCACTCCATGCTAGAATCTTATTGGCCACTGAGGAAGGAGGTGGAGGTGCCACTGTCACTCCAGCACCAGCTCCAACACCCACAGCCTGCTGAAAGAACAGAGCAAAATATCATTACTAAATAATTGAGACTACACAAGTATCAAGTCCCTCTCCCCATCCACCAATCCAAACTAAAACCCCTTGACATTCAATGGCATTACCATCACTGAATTTCCCACCATCAGCATCCTGTTGCCAATGGGATTACCACTGACCAGAAACTGAATTGGACCAGCCACGGAAGTACTGAGAAGCTACAATAGCAGGTCAATGGCTGGGAATTCTGCAGCGAGTAACTTACCTCGTGACTCCCCCGAGCCTGTCCACTAACCACAAGGCACAAGTCAGGAGTGTGATTGAATTCTCTCCACTTGTCTGGATGAGGACAGCTCCAACACCACAAGGAGCTCGACACCATCCAGGATGAAGCGGCCCTCTTGATTGGCACCCCACCCACGGCCCTCTTGATTGGCACCCCATCCACAAACATTCACTCCCTCCACCACCAGTGGACAGTGGCAGCCTTGTACATCATTTACAAGACGCATTGGAGCAAATCGCCAAGACTCCTTCCAATACCTCTACCACCTAATGGGAACATCGGCAGCTGCAATGCCCCTCTATGTCACTCACCATTCTTAAAATGGAAATATATAGCTGTTCCTTCACTGTATTACGATCCCGGACCAGACCCCAACATTTGCGAGGAAACCGGCAGGAACCCCAATACGTTTATAAAAAATTAGAAAACTGTGATATTTCACGCCAGAGGTGATTCCACACAAAAATAGGAAGATTGTACATTAAAACAAACTTTAACAGTATTAAGCTGCCTTATCACAGAAATGTAGCTTACAATTACCAGTGAAACAATGCTTAACAATAAAAAGAAACACTAACGTCCAACGGACACCTTCTTTATCTCCAATCAAGCAAAACCCATCATAGATCAAAAGCCACTTTTAAATAGAGTTAGCAAAGTCAAGATTACTTGCCAATCTTTGGATAAAGAGTTATCTTAACAGACTGCTTGGAGAGATCTCGTCAGGAAACAACCTACAGATTCTTGTCCATGTCAGACTACTACTTAAGCTGACAGCCTTCTGCAGAAGCTGTTCAGTTCTCAGCCAAACCGAAAACTCAAAACTGACTGCCTGCTACAGCCCTGGCTCCTCCCATGAATTACATCATCCAATTACTTTTTTTTTTTAAATATTTTTATTCAAATTTTTTAAATATTTTCAACAAACCCCCCCCTTACAGAAAAAAGAAAAACAAAGAACACATAAATAAACATCTTACAACTAGATCACAAATTCTCCCAATATACAAACACCCCATTAAGCAATGATAAACATAATAGAAAACACAAAGTACACCCCACCTCCCCCTTCTGGGTTGCTGCTGACCACCTCCTAATGCTCCGCTAGAAACTCTAGGAACGGTTGCCACCGCCTGAAGAACCCTTGCACAGACCCTCTCAAGGCAAACTTTACCCTCTCCAATTTAATGAATCCTGCCATGTCGCTAATCCAGGCTTCCATGCTTGGGGGCCTCGCATCGTTCCACTGTTACAGAATCCTCCGCCGGGCTACCAGGGACGCAAAGGCCAGAATACTGGCCTCTTTCGCCTCCTGCACTCCCAGCTTGTCCAATACCCCAAATAGTACTAACCCCCAGCTCGGCTTAACCCGGGTGTTCACCACCTTAGACACCGTCCTCGCAAAACCCCTCCAGAACCCATCCAGTGCCAGGCACGGCCAGAACATGTGGGTGTGATTTGCTGGGCTCCCCGAGCACCTCCCACACCGGTCTTCCACCCCAAGAACTTGCTCAGCCTCGCCCCTGTCATATGCGTCCTGTGAAGAACCTTAAATTGTATCAGGCTAAGCCTGGCGCAAGAGGAAGAATTAACCCTACCCAGGGCGTCCGCCCACACACCCTCGTCTATCTCCTCCCATTTATCCTTTAGCTCCTCCACCGAGGTCTCCTCCTCCTCCTGCATCTCCTGGTAGATCGCCGAGACCCTGCCCTCTCCAACCCACACCCCCGAGAGCACCCTATCCTGGATCCTGCGTGCTGGAAGCAGCGGGAACTCCCTCACCTGCCGTCTTACAAACGCCCTTACCTGCATGTACCTGAAGGTATTTCCGGGGGGTAAGACTGAATTTTTCCTCCAGCGCCCCAAGGCTTGCAGACGTCCCATCTAAAAACAGGTCCCCCATCCTTCTAATTCCTGCCCTGTGCCAGCTCAGGAACCCTCCATCCATTCTCCCCGGGACGAACCGATGGTTCTCCCGGATCGGGGACCAAACCGAAGCCTCTACCCTCACCCCTGTGGCGTCTCAACTGCCCCCAAATTTTCAAAGTCGCCGCCACCACCAGACTCGTGGTGTACCTAGTCGGCGGGAGCGGCAGCGGTGCAGTCACCAGTGCTCCCAGACTCGTGCCCACACAGGACGTCATCTCCAGCCTCTTCCACGTCGCCCCCTCCCACTCCATTACCCACTTGCATATCATCGCCACATTGGCAGCCCAGTAATACCCACACAGATTAGGTAACGCTAACCCTCCTCTGTCCCTACTCCGCTCCAGAAACACCCTTCTCACCCTCGGGGTCTTTTTCGCCCACACGAATCCCATGATGCTCCTGCTGACCCGCTTAAAAAAGGCCTTAGGGATCAGGACGGGGAGGCACTAGAATACAAGGAACCTCGGGAGCACCGTCATTTTCACCGACTGCACCCTACCCGCCAGGGAGAGTGGCAGCATATCCCACCTTTTAAACCCCTCCTCCATCTGCTCCACCAGTCGCCTCAAGTTGAGCTTGTGTAGGGCCCCCCAGCTCCTGGCCACCTGGATTCCGCCCTCTTCAGTGGAAGCTCGTCTATCCCCCTTCCCTGGTCCCCTAGGTGTACCACGAAGAGCTCACTTTTTCCCACGTTGAGCTTATACCCGGAAAAGTCCCCAAACTCCGAGGATCCGCATCACCTCCGGCATCCCCCCCACTGGGTCCGCCACATACAGTAACAGGTCATCGGCATACAATGATACCCGGTGTTCCTCCCCAGGACAGCCCCCTCCAGCTCCTGGACTCCCTTAGAGCCATAGCCAAAGGCTCAATTGCCAATGCAAATAGCAACAGGGATAGGGGGCACCCCTGCCTCATCCCTGGTACAGCCGAAAGTATTCCGACCTCCTCCGATTCGTGGCCACACCCGCCACCGGGGCTACGTAAAGTAGCCTAACCCAACTATTGAACGCCTCCTCAAACCCAAACCTCTTCAACACTTCCCAAAGGTACCCCCACTCCACCCTATTGAAGGTCTTCTCCACGTCCATCGCTGCCCCCTCCACTGCAGGCATCATGATTACTTTAAGGAGCCTCCGCACATTGGTATTCAGCTGCCTTCCCTTAACAAAACCCGTCTGGTCCTCGTGAATCACCCCCGGGACACAGTCCTCAATTCTGGTAGCCAACACCTTCGCTTCCACGCTGAGGTGAGATATTGGCCTATGCGACCCACACTGTAATGGGTCCTTGTCCCGCTTCAAGATCAGCGCCCTGGACATCGTCGGGGTAGGGCCCCCCTCTCCCTCGCCTCATTGAAAGCCCTCACTAATAGAGAGCCCAGCAGGTCCATGTACTTCCGGTAAAATTCCACCGGGAACCCATCTGGCCCCGGTGCCTTCCCCACCTACATACTCCCCAGCCCCTTAATCAGCTCCTCCAGCCCTACCGGTGCCCCAAGCCCAGCCACCTGCTCCTCCTCCACCCTCGGGAACCTCAGCCGATCCAAAAATCGACGCACCCCCCCCGCCCCCCCCCCATCTCCGTCGGGGGCTCAGACCTATACGGACCCTCATAAAAGTCTCTAAATACCCCATTTATTCCCACCGCACACTGCACCATGTTCCCCCCTTTATCCCGAACTCCCTCGCTGCCTCCCGCTTCCGAAGCTGGTGTGCCAACATCCGGCTAGGCTTCTCCCCGTACTCATACACCGCCCCTTCCGCTTCCCTCCACTGCACCTCTACCTTCTTGGTGGTCAACAGGTCGCACTCGGCCTGGAGGCTTCGTCGCTCCTTGAGTAGTCCCTCCTCGGGGACCTCTGCATACCTCCTATCCACCCTTAAAATCTCCCCCACCAAATCTCTCCCTCTCCTTCTTCTCCTTGTGGGCCCTAGTGGAGATTAGCTCTCCCCTAATCACCGCCTTCAGCGCCTCCCAGACCACCCCCACCTGCACCTCCCCATTATTGTTAGCCTCTAGATAGCTTTCAATGCACCCCCGGATCTGCCCGCTAACCTCCTCATCCACCAGCAAACCTACATCCAGACGCCACAGCGGGCGCTGGTCCCTCTCCTCCCTTAGCTCCAGCTGCACCCAATGCGGGACATGGTCTGAGATGGCTATGGCCGAATGCTCCGTGCCCTCCACCCTCGGAATTAGTGCCCTGCTCATAACGAAGAAGTCTATCCGGGAGTAGGCTTTATGGACGTGGGAAAAGAAAAGAAAATTCCCTGGCCCCCGGCCTGACAAACCTCCATGGGTCCACTCCTCCCATCTGGTCCATAAACCCTCTCATCACCTTGGCCGCCGCCGGCCTCTTACCCATCCTGGACCTGGAGTAGTCCAATGCTGGATCCAGTACCGTGTTATAGTCGCCCCCCATTATCAAGCTCCCTGCCTCCAGGTCCGGAATCCGGCCCAACATGCACCGCATAAATCTGGCATCGTCCCAATTCGGGGCATATACATTCACTAATACCACCCGCACCCCCTGCAGCTTACCACTCACCATCACATACCTACCTCCATTGTCTGCCACGATGTTCAGCGCCTCAAACGACACCCGCTTCCCCACCAAAATCGCCACCCCTCGATTCTTTGCGTCCAACCCCCGAGTGGAAAACCTGCCCTACCCACCCCTTTCTCAGCCTAACCTGATCTGCCACCCTCAAATGCGTCTCCTGGAGCACAACCACATCTGCCTTCAGTCCCTTCAGGTGCGCGAACACACGGGCCCTCTTGACCGGCCCGTTCAGGCCTCTCACATTCCAAGTTATCAGCCGGATCAGAAGGCTTCCCGCGCCACCCCCAAAGCCGATTAGCCATCCCCTTTTCTAGGCCAGCCACGTGCCCGTGCCTCCCACACTCTCCATTCCCCCCAGTGGCAGACCCCCACCCCGGCGCGCTCTCCGAGCTCCAGCTCCCCTTTGGCCAATGCAGCAGCAACCCAGTCTCCCCCCAACCCAAGCTAGGTCCCCCCATAGCTGAGTTGCTCCCCCCTTAGCACTCCCATAAGTCAGCTGACTCCTGTTGACCCCGGCCACTCCCGCCACTCCATCGACCCCCCAGTGTGGTAGTCTCTCTTTCCCCCCTCCCCCCCCCCCCTTCCTGTCCATCAGCGGGCACTACTCTCCAACACCACCCTTCCCCTGGCCCCGCCCCTTCCTTCCCGAGCACGGGGAAAAGCCCGCGCTTTCCATCAAACCAGCCCCGCCCTCTGGTGCAGCTCCCTTTTGCGGCCTAATCCCAGCTCCCCCACTTCAGCCCCCCCCCCTCCCCACTTCGGCCCCCCCCCCCCCCCCCCACCCCACTTCGGGCCTTCCCCCCCTCCCCCCTCCCCACTTCGGGCCTCCCCCCCCCCCAAAACGAGGCCCCATCCTTCCAACCACCGATGCCCACACTCTCCACACTCTCACAAAACCTCCATTTCGAACCATTTCACCCTACCCCACCCAGCACCCAAGGAAACAATACAGAACGGAACAGAACATCCCCCAAAGCACAGTAACCACAGTAGCCCCCCACGACCTCCCCTCACAACCGACCCTCAGTCCGTGTCCAACGTTTTGGCCTGAATAAAGGTCCACGCCTCCTCCGGCGGCACAAAGTAATGGTGCCGGTCCTTAAACGTGACCCACAGTCACGACGGCTGCAGCATCCCAAATTTCACCCCCTTCCGATGCAGAACCGCCTTAGCCCGATTGTAGCCAGCCCTCTTCTAGGCCACCTCCGCGCTCCAGTCCTGGTATATACAGACATCTGCATTCTCCCACCTGCTGCTCAGCTCCTTTTTTGCCCATCTTAGGACACACTCCCTGTCCACCAAGCGGTGGAACCGCACCAATACCGCCCGCGGCAGCGCGTTAGACTTGGGCCTCCTCGCCAGGATTCGGTGGGCCCCATCCAGCTCCAGGGGCCTCGGGAAGGGACCTGCGCCCATCAACGTGTTCAGCATCGTGACCACATATGCTCCAGCATCCGACCCCTCCATTCCCTCCGGGAGACCCAGAATTCTTCCTCCTCGAACTTCTCCTGCCATTTCCTATGCAGCGCCTTGTGCGCCTCCACCTTCACCGCCAGGCCCAATATCGCGTCCTCATTCGCCGAGGCCTTCTGCCGCACCTCCCGGATCGCCGCCCCTTGGGCCTCAACCAGCTTGTCGATCGAAGCCTTCATCAGCTCCAGCAGCTCGGCTTTCAATTCCGTGAAGCAGCGCTTGAGAAACTCCTGCTGCTCGTGCGACCACTGCGCCCACGCTGCCTGGTCTCTACCCGCCACCATCTTGGCTTTCCTGCCTCGCACTTTTCGCTGCACCAAAATTACTTGTTTCACTGCTCCACTCCTGGTCCAATCCATACAGTGCCGGGGAAATCGTACTGTCACCTTCCCACACTGGGAACCGTCGAACAAATGCCGCGGGGGCCCCTAAAAAGAGGCCAAAAGTCCATTTCTGGCGGGAACTGCCGAACATGCGACTTAGCTCAGCATAGCCACAACCGGAAGTCCACATCATCCAATTTCACTCAAATCCCATGACCCACTTGCTTAAATTTAAACACAATGTCCCTCAATATCTGCTCCCCAGAAATCATCAAAATCCATTAGGCCTCTCCTTGTAACCACAAGCATGGCTTGAAGGATGATCTCATGTTTATGCCATCTTAATTGCTCAATCTGCAGCCACAGTGTCTGCCTGTATTTTAAACCAGGATTTAAAAAAATATTATTGCAGCAGATATACACACACCCTAACCTGGCTTTTAAAACCATTACGGCACCAGATACATATAACACAATTGATATAAGAAATTCCTACATTCATCACAACTGTCAGTGTTGAAATTCTGGAACTTTCTCCCCAACAGCAATGTGGGAATATCAACACCACATGGGCTGCAGCAATTAAAGAAGGTGGTTCGTTATCACCTTCAAGGACAATTAGAGGTAGACAATAAATTCTGGTCTTGCCAAAAATAGAGGTTACTCACCATGGACTGTTGGTTGGGTTGCTGTGCAGCCTGTGGCTGCTGTGGCAAGGGAACACCAGTGGTAACTGTGGATACCAGGCTAGACTGCACTGCTGCGGTCATCATGGAAGCCGTAGATGGGATGACTTTGGCCAGACTAGGCACGGGGGCGGTCGTTAACGTTTGCGGAGTGGCCTGGCTGAACATAGCTCCTACACTGGAAGCTCCTACACTGGAAGCAGGAGGTATTTGGCTGACTGCAGAAACTGTGAAGGAGCAAAGTGTGAAAAATAACTGTTTAGCCATCTCTGCAGCAAGGGGTTTTGAACACTTTTCCATCAGCAGCAATACAGTAACAACATTTCACGTTCCCACCATTTTCTTTCCTCTTCCAAATATAATTACTGGGATAGGACTCCGTAAGTTCTCCCGCAAGTACTTTTCCCAAATAGCTGAACTTTGCATTTGTTTCCCATCTCTAACGGCCCTTGAACTTGACCATTTCAGAGGGCAATTAATAGTCAACCTCATTGCTTGGATCTGGAGTCACGTGTAGGCCAGAACAGGCAAGGGCAGCAGATTTGCTTTCCTCAAGGTCATTAGTGAACAAGATGGGTTTTTTTTTTTTAAAACAACAATCTATAATGGTTTCAGGATCACCATTACTGATTCTTGTATTAATTAATTAATTAATTAATTAATTGATTGGTTTTTATTTTTAAAGATTTAGAGTGCCCAATTATTTTGTTTCTTCCAATTAAGGAACAATTTAACCTGGCCAACTCACCTAACCTGCACATCTTTGGATTGTGGGGGTGAGACCCACGCAGTCACGGGGAGAATGCGCAAACTCCACACGGACAGTGACCCGGGGCCGGGATTCAAACCCACGTCCTCAGCGCTGTAAGTAGCAGTGCTAACCACTGTCACGTGCCGCCTTCACTGATTCTTTTATTAATTAAATTTAAATTTCACCAGCAGCCATGGTGGGATTTGAAACTACATCCTCAGAGCATCAGCCTGAGTCTCTGGGTTACTAGTGCCGTGGCATTACCACTGCATCACCATCTCCCCCCAAGGTTGGAGTTCGCCTACCCAATCAAATACATAGAATCCCTACAGTGCAGAAGGAGGCCAGTCAGCCCATCAGATCTGCACTGAGCCTCTGAAAGAGCACCCGCCCGAAGGCCCACTCTCCCGCTCCATCCCCACTTAACCTGCGTATCTCTGGACTGTGGGAGGAAAGGGGAGCACTTGGATGAAACCCATGCAGACACGGGGAGAACGTGCAAACTCCACACAGTCAGCCGAGTCCGGAAATGAACCTGGGTGCCTGGTGCAGTGAGGCAGCAGGGCTAACTACAATGCCACCCCTGTTCTTAACCAACATCCTTTCAAGATAATTTGTTCCAGTAAAGGTCAGCAATCAAGAATAGCAATCCAGGGCAGCACGGTGACAGTGGTTAGCATTGCTGCCTCACAGCGCCAAAGTCCCGGCTCTGGGTCACTGTCCATGCGGAGTTTGCACATTCTCCCCGTGTTTGCATGGGTTCCGCTCCCACAACCCAAAAATGTGCAGGGTAGGTGGATTGGCCACGCTAAATTGCCCTTAATTGGAAAAAATGAATTGAGTACTCTAAATTTATTTAAAAACAGCAATCCTAGATGATGTTCTGCATGCACGCACCAGCCCCACCCCTAGCCAAACCAGGACAGAGATTAAATCTGATGCTGCCTTGATCAATATCAGCTGACTCAGCAGAGGCTAGGCATCAAATATTCAATCTTTTTAAATATTCTGGTTAAACAACACACTGTCAAGACGATCAGGGAACCAAGTTTAACCTGCAGCTGCACAGCAGAATTAAAAGGATATTAATTAATATAGACTTGTATTCTGTTGTTCCAGAAACAGGCCTCCAAGTCACCCATTTAATACGAAGATGTGGAGAAATCTTTTCTCGGAGGGTCACAGGTCTGTGGAACCCTCTTCCCAGAGAGTGGTAGAAGGGGAATCAAAGGGTATAGGAGGTTGTCGTTGAGGCCACAATCAGATCAACCACGATCTTACTGAATGGTGGAGCAGGCTCAAGGGGCCAAATAGCCTCCTCCTGCGCCCAATTTATACGATCATAGAATCAGTTCCAAAAAGGGGTAGAAAGTACATCTTTGCATCATTATTATTCACTAAGCCAACGATAAACTAAATGACGAATGGAGCGAGGGTACACGCACAAGTTAAATTATGCAATTTTGACCCAGCTCTACACAGACCTGCGCCTGCAACACCTCACTGGCCATGAACGGGGACACCGAATGACAGGAAAGTCTACAGAATGACACAATCCAGTTTAGGGCCGCGCAGTCTCTGGTCTTTTCACCTTACATCGATTAGTTGCTGGGACCACAGCTGCCTTGAGTTGATTGGTCGCTGTTTCCACGGCAATCTGAGCAGCGGCTTGAGCCGCGGCAAGGGAGCCAGGCACTGTAGGGCCCTGCAAAATGAAAGAAATTACAGGCAAACTCTGTATCAGAGCAAAGCAGGCAGACCCAACTTTGTTACAGCAAACGCTTGAAGCAAGTTTATATTTTATTTGTTATTCTTAAGGCTATTTTTGCACACTTGCCTGTGTGGCATCACTGACCGACAATAACGCTTCCCATGCAATTTGAACATTAATAGAACCGGTCCCTTGCATTTGATGTTTGCAAACCGTCAGGAGCTTACGGAGTCGGAACACACAGATCCGTCAACGTACGCCGTTTTCCGGCAACTCGGTGTCGAGCTCCATTCACAACTGGTTCAATAATGAAGCAGCCTTTTTCGGTCTACAGCAGAGCTTGGATGGCACTCAAGCTTGGTCGGACCAGTGACAAGTACAACACCTGCCATCTCAATGCATTGTAGCCTGGTGGGTATCCGTGAAGACGTTAAAAAGGTTAACTCTGCATCAGCAAAGGTTAACTGCTGCGATCTGCAGCAAAGAACAGGTGTGAAGCCAGGGAGTGAGCACAGGAGCCGATTGGACAGTGGCTGTTGCCTTGACCAGACAGTGATTGAACACAGATCTCTGTGATCCTGTAAGAAATAAAACTCCCCAGAATGTCACGATTCCTTGAGCATTCGGGACCAAGAAGACAGCGATTCATTAATGCTTGTCCTGTGTGTACATGACTGGAAGCATGGTCAGTGTCAGCAAGATATGTATGAGAAGGAGAGACAAAGGAACGTCTGGAGCGATAACCTGCAGGAACCACCATCATAAGAAGCAGCGTCCTGGGTGTGCAACTCAGCGAGGACATCATAATGCACCAAGAGGGAAACTCATCACTTTGCCTCTTAACGGGTGGCATTTAGGTCTGAGCCGTGAGTTTTGAATAGAAATACTTTGTCTCTTTTGTGGCAACCTGGCATGGTAGAATAAAGGAGATTGTTGTATGACTGCGACTGCTTTGTCCAGAACATTAGTTAACACAGGTTTGAGGTGCAACAGTATCATCAATGCGACTACAATACCTTGGGATATGGGACATTCATATTTAATTCATATTTTATCCAGCTTTACTGGATCCATGCAAGTCCCCAGTTCAGCAATACCTTTGTTTTAAAATTCTCATCTTTGTGTTCAGATCCCTCCATGTCTCTGCAACCTCGCTTTGCTATCTCCTACATAACACAATTTTCTTCCGCTTGTCAGTAGTCACAGATCAAACAGGAAGAATCTCTAACTTGTGTCAGACGGTGGGGATCTGATGGAGGCCATTCTGGAGAAAGAACCATCCAACAGTTGATTATTAACAGTTAGGTGCATTTACCTGGTATGGCTGCGAGGCTGGCGGTATTGCCTGGGACTGTGACGGTGGCTGTGATTGCGATAACTGGGGTGCCTGTGGTTGACTCGACATCAGACTTGGTTGTTGCTGCGCTGATGGTTGTGGCTGTGACGGAGCTGGTTTCTGTGGCATTGTATTAGCTGCAACTGTTCCTCCACCTAAAGGGAGCAGAGCACAAAATCGGTCAAATATCTAATGGGGCAGCACAGTAACATGTGGTTAGCACTGTTGTTTCACAGCGCCAGGGTCCTGGGTTTGATTCCCGCTTGGGTCACTGTCTGTGTGGAGTCTACACATTCTCCCCGTGTCTTTACTCCGGGTGCTCCGGTTTCCTCCCACAAGTCCCAGAAGACGTGCTGTTAGGTAATTTGCACATTCTGAATTCTCCTTCTGTGTACCCGAACAGGCGCCGGAGTGTGGCGACTAGGAGCTTTTCACACTAACTTTGTTGCAATGTTAATGTAAGCCTACTTGTGACAATAAATATTATTAGGTTCCATTTTTACAGCGACCGAAAGTTACAAACTTGATGCTGAGGTCCTAGGGAAGTTTGCAATGTAGTTACTTTCTCTTTTTAATACCCTGCTCTTCTGCAGTAATGTTACCTCACTGATGCAGGATACCTTGCAGTACTTCTGTTTAGTGACTATTACTCATGGGACCATCAATAGGCTATTCAATTGCAGGGCAAATCCATTGTTGAGGCCCAGCAGTGCAGTCACCTATCTACACTTTTCAACAGAGGTAGGAACACAGGAACAGGCCTTCGAGCATGTTCCACCATCCAATGAGATTATGGCTAATCTGTATCTTCCTTTGCCTCCTATTGCTTAATACCTTCGTTAATTGTAGTCCATTAAACTCAAGACTTAAAATTAACAAAAAGCAACGATAGTGCTGCAGCTCTCACCTGGAAGCACCATCCCCCGGATCATTATCATATGGCGTGGGTCCTGACTGTAGTCTTTAAGCGGCGTCTCCACAACGTTGCCCAGAGTCGCTTTTTCAAAGAGCACACGCAAGGCAGGCAGCTTACGAGGGGACACCACGGAGAAATGGATCCCTCTCTGCAGAATGAAGTCATGACACAACATGTTAAAACTAGATGCAATGAGAATGTGAGTGGGAGGGAAATAGACAATTCTACCTTATCCACACATGAAGAAAACCTTTAACACAATTCTCTGCCACAAACCAAAAGTTACATTATCTCCAGGACATGTGTTAAGGTGCCCTATTCAAAGGTGGATTTGCTCAATAAACTGATACAATGGTTATGGGGCTCCAATGCACACAAGGGGTTCAAGATCGAGAAGGGGGGGGGGGGGGGGGGGGGGGGAGAAATGTCACACCCAAGACATACGAATTAGCTGATCTCAGCCAAAGCTGTGCACTGGGATCTCAGCACACAGATATACAAAGAGGGGGAGAGAGAAAAAAAAAAATCAGAGGGACCATCTAGTGCAGTGTGCGGAAAGCAGATGGGGACGGGGTCGAGCTTGCCGCTTATTCTCCCCAGCACAGAACAGTTTCCTGGCTCTCATTATCTACCCTCACATGGGAAGCTTAGTTGGGAGTGGCAGGGCGAATGCCAGGTGCCTGGGGGTGAGACACACACAGACGTGGGGAGAATGTGCAAACTCCACACGGACAGTGACCCAGAGCTGGGATCGAACCCCCCTTTCCCTCTAACAAAGGGTCAGCAGCCTTAAAACAGAAGCAGTCACAGAATGATACAGCACAGGAGGTGGGGCCATTTGGCCCATTGTGTCTACAGCAGATCTACTAGAGAACAAAAATTTGCTTGGGGAATGGAATGGTTTTGAAAACTTACAAGAAAGAGAGACAACTGCATCAATCTTGCTTGCCTTTCTTCCCGGACATCTGTGATCTTTCCGGCTAAATCTCAACTTAATCTGAACCTGAACCGCTAGCCTGCGCTCCTAAATGTTATAGTCACAGGCAGATCAAGTGTTTGAATCATTTTTGTCAGCTTACTGCCAGATTTCACCCTCTCCGCCCTTCACTAGCCATGACTGGGATTACACCAGGCTGCATTTACTTCGCAAAATGCGCCAGCGATTTGTTTATTTCCATACTTTTACTCTTGGCCTTTCGGTTTCACGGGTTTGTACAGAGGAAATAACCAAGCTTAGAGATCAAGGTTTCTCACAGATGGTGCAGATTCTGGGATCTCAGTGGTTAAGTGTGCCTGACAATGACGTAGAACAATGTTTAAAGCCGCAGCTGGGTACATTCCAGGAACCACTGGCAACGTCTTAAGTAAACAAGACGCATTCGCCACAACCACCCTTAGAAAATCTGTTTCCCAATTTACAGCACAGGATGCCACTCTCCAGAGACTTCAATTCTTCAGTTGCACGCGCGCTTGCCCAGTGAAAACACTCACATCTCCAATCATCTGCACCAGATTATCAGTTGTGAAGCCAGAGTACGTGGTGCTCTCCACCGCCGGCAGTAGGTATGGCGGAGAGTTACAGATCAAAACACAAACCTTGTGGGTCTGCCCGCTGAAATAGAGAAGACATTTTTTTTTAAAAACGCAGCACAAATACCCGACCAAATCTGCATTCCAACCTGACCATCTCACAATCCATTTGATGTCCCAACTTTTTATTAACAAGATATTTGGTGCACCCCCCCCCCCACAAACAAATTGGAGTGGTGAAGAGCATAGCCCAGCATAGCACTTGATTACGTTTTAATCTGTAAGGTGGCGCAGTGGTTAGCACTGCTGCCTACGTCGCTCAGGTCCCAGGTTCGATCCCAGGCCTGGGTCACTGTCCGTGTGTAGTTTGCACATTCTCCCCATGTCTGCGTAGGTCTCACCCCCACAACCCAAAGATGCGCAGTGTAGGTGGATTGGCCACGCTAAATTGCCCCTTAATTGGAAACATATAATTGGGTACACTAAATTTATTTTAAAAACTTTTTAATCTTGGCAGATTCCAGTGTCCAGAAAGTGACCATGCACTCTAATTTTTAGGTTATGTCCCCTAGTCCTAAACTCCCCAAACAGCAGTAGTTCCTCCCAATCTACCCTCTCTGTTCCCCCATAATATTTGAAAACCTCAATCAGACAACCCCATAACCGTCTAAATTGCAAGGGACACAACTATAGTTTGAAAGATCACTCTGTTTAATTTAACCAGTGGGGTTCAGCCATGTCCTGGCAAATCTAAGCTGCGTTCTCTCCATGGTCACTGTATTCTTTCAAACAGCTCCCCATTATTTTCCAGTGACACTGGTGGAAAGTTTGCAAGTTCATCCAGGTCAGGATTAGGCTAGTCTGTGATGCACTCCTTGGTTCAGCAGCCCGCCAACACCAAGATCACATTTAAGGAATGGCCACTCAGCTAAGGAACCAGAGGCTGAAGAACTGTGCTTGCAAAACTGCCCACCAAGCAGGAGTTGAGAGCCTTCAGAACACCAGTGGCATTTGAATTAGAATTGGCCCGTAAGGAAATCAGGGCATAGTTACGCAGTGACTTGACATAACATTTCTACATGTTATTTACGAATATATAACTGATGCAGTTGTCTTTTTTGTTAAGCTTATTACATGAATTGAATGTAGGGAGATTAACCCTAGCAGTACCACAGTAATGCTGCATTACCGGTGATGCCATCTTTTGGATGAGACATTAAAGCAAGGCCTTGTCAGCCCTATTAGGTGGGCGTAAAAGATCCCATGCCACTATTTCAAAGAAGAACAAGGCAGCTCTCCCTGGTGCCCCCGCCAATATTTAACCCTCAATTAACATCACTAAAAACAGATTAGTGTGTGATTTATCATGTTACTGTTTGTGGGGTCATGCAGTGTACAAATTGGCTGCCACACTTTAATTCAACAGCGTCTGAACGTTTAAAGAGTACTTCATTGGCTATGAACTGCTTGGGAACCTCCCGAGGTGAAAGGCGCTATACAAATGGTAAGTCTTTCCGTCTTCCCATTCAGAACATGGAAAACATTAGGCCTCTTGGCACGAGAACAGCAGGCACAGATTCATGTCCACAGATCTGCGTCACACCGTGCCATTCAAAAAGTGATTTCGAAAGAAAAAAATTTCCAAAACGAAAAACAGAATTTAAAAAAAAATCTTACATTTGTTCTCGCATTTTCTTGAAGTCATCGAAAAGCTGCAGTGCCGTGCTGAGTCCCTCTGCAATCAAGCTACAGCTCTCCCCTCCGCCCCCCATGAACCTGAGGGACACAAGACAGATTATTTTGATGAAAAATGGCTCTAAAGAATTTTCAGAGGAGAATGTGGAAAGTCTTTTAAGCCTACCTGGACTATCATTTCATTAGACACACAGAACATCTACAAACTCACTCAATCCCATCTCTCTCAAATCCATAGTTACACCCAGAACCCATTTAACAATCCGCTTTGTTCACCTTCCGCAGAAACCCGTATCACTGGTTCAATAGCCTTTGGGTGCATATTTTCTGCCTGACTTCCTCTCTAACTGCAAACTTTTACTCTGGTCCCCTGGTATGTTGAGTCATGCACGGTGAACACTTTTCCATTCTCTTCTAACATTGCACCTCTAATAGATTGTCATTTTTTCCCAGATTTAAATCAGCGACAAAGATGCTTACACTGTTTTTCTGCCATTCTGTCGCCTCACGCTCTTTGCTTTAATGATAAAATAGCCACACCAGGTGAGTTACTAACTCAGTGTGGTTCAGTGGTTTTCAACAGGCAACTTCTGTTGTTTTTTTTTTAAAAAGCTGCAGAATAATTGTCTTCATTGCAAGATTGAAAGTGACGGTCATTGTGAAATGAAAGCAGATTCATGACCACGGCCAACATTCTCAATTATCACCCAACCCAAAACTGGTTGGTATTTGCAAGGCGTATTAAGATTTTCACAATGAAAGCCATGGCTCAGCTGGAAGTGCTCTCGTCTAGAGTTCAGAGGGGTGTAGGTTCCAGGGAATGGAAAATTAAAATAATCTAGGCTGACAACCAGTGGAAGTCTGAGACTGCACTGTGTACAGTGCCTTGTTTTGGATGAGGAACCGGCTGCCCTTGAAAGATGGATCGTAAGATCATCGGGTGCTGTTTTCACGAGGAGTTAACTTCGGTATCTTGCCCAATGTTTATCCCTCACTCGACATCACAAAAACAGAAACATCCTTATTACGCGCTGTGCACAAGTTGGCTGCTGTTCCTGCATTACGACAGTGACGGCATTTCAAAAGTGCTGTAAAGTGCTCTTGTAGGTCCTGAGGCTGTGAAAGGCACTATAGAAATGCAATTCTTCCTTTTATCCCAAATTTCTGAAGTCAGGTTGACGCATGTCAATTTTGTGTTCAACAGCGGGCAGCACGGTGGCACAGTGGTTAGCATTGCTGCCTAATGCGCTGAGGACGTGGGTTCGAATCCCGGCCCTAGGTCACTGTCCATGTGGAGTTTGCACATTCTCCAGTGTCTGCGGGGGTTTCACCCCCACAACCCAAAGATGTGCAGGATAGGTGGATTGGCCAAGCTAAATTGCCCTTAATTGGAAAAAATAATTGGGTACGTTAAAATTTTTAAAAAATAAATAAAATTTGTGTTTTAACAGAAACGTCTTAGTGCGCAAGAGGGCAGCAACTCCGGAAAGAAAACATCATTAGTACACACGTCAGCTTGGGACAGTTGCCACTACTCTTCACTTTTTAGCTTCAGGACTTCAGCACAGAAACTCGGGCAACAGTGCAGTTCTGGCAGATTGGTGAAGAGATTTATTCTTCAAATGAGGTGTGAAACAAAGACTCCATCTTCGTATTCAGGTAGATGTTAAGAATGGCCCAAGTACCAACATGAGTGCAGTTTTCCCTCGTGTCCCGGAAAGTTAATTTTCCTCAAGCAACATCAGCAGAAATCAATTAACTATTGGTTCATCTTATTATTGTTCCTGGGACTTAGTGTGCAACATAGCTGTTGCATTTACCGACAACACTGAATATAGTTCAGGGTTACAGAACCATACAGCACAGAAGGACATCACTTACGAACGTACAAATTAGGAGAGTAGGCCTCTCGGCCCCTTGAGCCTGCTCCACCATTCAAGATGATCATGGCTGATCTGATTGTAACCTCCAAATCCCCACATACCCCCAATAACCTTTCGCCCCTTTGCTTATCAAGAATCTCTCTGCCTTTGCCTTAAAAATCTTCATAAGGTCTGCTGCCACTCCCTTTGAGGAAGAGTTCCAAGGACTACTACCCTCTGAAAATTCTTTCTCCTCATCAATGAGCAACCCCTCATTTTTACACAATGATTCCTAGAGTTGCCCACAAGAGGAAACATCCTTTCCACGTCCAGCCTGTCAGCACTCTTCAGGGCCTCAGATGTTTCAATCAAGTCGCTCCTTACGTACTCAATCAAAACCCTTCATAATTCTGAACACCTTGTTAAATCTCCCATTCACCTTCGCTAAGGAAAGCAACACCCTGTCGTAATTATATACACTGAACCAGACCTTGCAGCCATACTCCTCGATCACCATCCCCAAGTCTCTCCTGCTCCACCGGCAGTATAGACTTACCAAAGGAGGCAGCACATACTTAGGAGGCAGCATGATGTCATGAAATCAGAAGGGAATGGCCCTCAGATTACCACATAACACCCTTCCTCAGCTGGTGACTCGGTATTCCTCTGTGGTGGGTATTCATGTTGGAATTGTGCTGCAACAGAGTACATGCTTGTGGTTGGCAATTAAGAGCAGCTGCCCCCAATTGTCAATTAGGGCTTCATTACAAGAGGATAAAAAGTTGCTCACACGGTGTTGGGTTCTGTTCACTTTGATGCCGTAGCCCTTTACAGAACTGCATTTTTAATTTATCATTGGATTTAAAACATTAGGCACCACAAAGAAAAAAGTGTACCAAGAGCACATAATCTTCTTTGGATTGGGACTTCAAAAGTGGGTCGACAGCAACACTGTTTACCGATCTGGCCACGTCCTGAAGGACACCAGTGAGGAAACTTCCACTGGTTGGAGTCATAATACCTGGCACAAAGAAAGATGGCGGTGGTTGTTGGAGACAACAGGTTGTTGGAGCCCAGAACATCGTTGCACGAGTTCTTCAGGGTAGTGTCTGTCCTAGGTACAACCATCTTTGCTTGCTTCGTCATTGACCTTCCTTCCATTCTAAAGTCAGAAGTGGGGATGCTAGATGATGATTGCACAAGAGTCTTTGGTACCATTCGCAAGCCCCTAAGATACTGGAGCGGCCCACGCCTGTGCAGAAGGACTTGGAAAACTTCCAGGCTCGGCTGAACAAGTGGCAAATCCAAGATAAAATATCCTTTATCAGTAAATGCGAAAACTGAACATCCAAAAACCGCACTTTTTTTAACCCCATCAACCTTAATAGCGCGGGAAGTCTAATTGTTTGTCTGCTGTTTATAGTGTGATTTGTGTGTGAACATGTAAAAAATAAATTACAGATACCCTGTATATATTATTCAGCGATACATCTTACTTTTCTATCCATTTTGTTATTTTCAGACTGTAGCTCCCGACTCCTGAAAGCCTGTCCACCATCTCAAAGACATTTATGAGAGCAGCTCCTACAACACTTGAGAAGCGCGACAACATCCAGGACAATGCAGTCTACTTGATCAGAACCCCATCCACCACCAGAAACATGCACTCCATCTACTACCAGGTCGCAGCGGCTGTAGATTGGGCGATCTACAAATGCAGTGCAGCAACTTGCCAAACCACCTACAACAGTACCTTTCAAAACCATGGCCTCTACCACTGAAAGGATTTGGGTAACAGGTGCATTGGAGCACCAGCCCCTGCATGTTCCCCTCCAAGCCACACACCACCCTGACCTTTTGT
This sequence comes from Scyliorhinus torazame, assembly GCF_047496885.1. Taxonomy (NCBI): domain Eukaryota; kingdom Metazoa; phylum Chordata; class Chondrichthyes; order Carcharhiniformes; family Scyliorhinidae; genus Scyliorhinus; species Scyliorhinus torazame. Next base: position 26,431,981 of record NC_092735.1, on the reverse strand, counting down.
AACAGCACCGTGGGTGTTTCTACACCACATGGACTGCAAACGGTTAAAGGCAGAAACCCGCTACCACTTTTTCAAAGGCAATTTAAGGCTGGGCAACAAATGTTGGTCTTGCCAGTGAAACACACATCCAACAAACGATTATATAGTAAAGAAAAACTAATTTCTCTCGTCTGCTCAAAGTAACTGAAGCCCCCATTCCTAATATACGACTAAATATCCTCATCAATCTCTGCAAAGCCTCGACACCAATCTTAAAAATGAAGTTCCCCCATCTATGCCTAATAAAGTGCTATATATAAATGCTCTTCACTTACTGAATACTGTCAAGCCAGGTGACAAACTCATAGGCACTGCTGGTTGGCGCGTGACATTGCACATACGATTCCGGGGCACAATCCACAGTGTTGAACACAACTAAACTGTATTGTGTGCCTCCATACTAAGGAAAGAAAGTTAAATTTAGTAAGGAAAAAAAAAAATCAACCCCAATGCACATCATTATTTTGAACCGATGTAAAGAGTGATGTTACTGAAGCGCTGTCAGGTCAGTTGGATGTGCAGAGTTGCATGCAATATTGGGCCAGATTTTACTGTAGCAGGGCTGCCATTAGCTAGACTTGCTCTCAAACATTTAGGACTTGACAATATTATCAGCTCTCATTTTCAGCCGCTAATATTGAGAGAGGGAGAGAAAAACAGGGCACCTTCAGAGCAGGGCAAGCAACTGACAACCTGCTTAGCCAGAACGAAAAATGAAACACAATTCACAGTGAAGGGACTGAAAACGAAGTGTAAATTAAATTAGATCCTGAGAAAACAAAGGGGCAAAAAGAAAAATTGGCGGAGGGAGAAAAGACAGGAAAGAAAGGAAGAGTGTTTTTTCATTCAATTAGATTGCCGCTGATCTGTGCCACATTTGTCCTTCTTTAGTCCACTTTCCGAGACAGCCTAACAAAAATCTATCAAACTGGTTTGAAAGACTCAGTTGTTCTGGAATCCACAGCACCAGGAGAGGGAGGGGAAAGAGAACCCGATTCCCAGATCTACTTTGTCAGTGAAAAAAATGCTTCTTAATTTCTCTTCTTAAAGGCTTATATCTAACTTTAAGATTATGCCCTCTTTCACATGATTGCTTTGGCCTTTACATGACATTTGCAGCTCTTTCCATGCCAATTAAGTTAAAGAAGGCTTGGCAGCAAGAAGTCTAGGGATAGTAACAAAAATGTAAACAAAACCCTCTGGGGAAAAAGCACAGATGCACGCACGCACACACACACCCTCCCTATAATTTTCCTACTGTGCATGCATCACTTTTATTCTCAACAGACCATCCCCACTGATGATATTGTGTTGCATTTCAGGATAACTATTTCTGTATCAGCAATGTCTTCCGCCAGTGGAATCGGTGTTGACACACATTTGGCTAGCACGTAAATCTTTTCTCAAAAGCAATAAGTCCAGGAACATTCCTGCCTGTTGCAGTAGCTGGGCAGCAGACAGTGCCACACAAGTTGGTTGCCAAGATTAATGGGATTTGTTGTGAGACACTGCCCCATGCACAATCCTTTGGCCTAGGATTTTTTTAAATAAAAATTTTAAGTACAAAACTTATGGCAAGCCAGAATTTTTTTAAAAAACCAACTCAGGGGTTCACTCAAACACAACAAAGAAACACTCAACAAGCTGGCTGACATACATCACCACCAAAGTCTGTTTCTGCTGGAGGACCACCATTAAAATACCTGCAAAAAGAAAAATGGATTAATCTATTAATATAATCGATATTCTCTGCAACGTATTTTGAAGGGGTCCTTGACGGATAAGAGGACATGAGAGGGCCATGGGAAAGGTGCACAGAAGAGGGACTAATTAGTTCTTCCAAAGAGCAGGGACAGACACAATAGGTTGAATGGCCTCCCTCCTTCCATGCTACATGATTCAGTTCCATAATAGCCGTCTGGAAACCACAATACAAACCAACAAGTCCCTCGGTCTGCGCTGGTTTTGAAGCAATAACTCATGGATGAAAGTCACTGCTTTGAAGACCTTCTTAAAATCTACCAGTTACGCCACATGGGGAGATGGCGGCATATTGGTAACCACTGGACTCCAGAGACACAGGGTAATGCGCTGGGGACCCGGGATCGAACCCCACCATGCAGATAAAATTTGAATCCAATAAAATTTTTTAGAATTAAATGTCTAATGATGACCATAAAACTGTTGCCGATTGTCGTAAAAACCCATCTGGTTCATTAATGGCCTTCCTTAGGGGAGGAAATCTGCCGTCCTTACCTGGCCGACATGTAACTCCAGATCCACAGCTATGTGCGGTTTGGCTCTGTCTTCTGAAATGGCCGAGCAAGTCAGTTAGGGAAGGGCAACAAATGTTGACGCCCATATGAATTTTTTTTTAAAAAAAAAAACCCTTATATCACTTTCTTGGTTTTGACATTCATGTATCCCTTACATCTCTGCGAAGTTCACCTTAATCCCGGTGATAAACAACATGCCTGCAAGTTTTTTATTACAGCAGTTTTTCAGGCCTTGGGAGTTAACGCCATACTGTCAAACTGGAGTCACAAGCAAGCATGACTGGACAGTGATGACAGGCTTCCCATCCTGAAGAATAACAATGAACCAGTTGGTGTCGAACTCAGGACCTCAAGGATGTTGCCATAATGCCGCAACTACTAAGCTGCAATACCCATACATTAATAAGTCTTTAGTTGACCTGGTCTGACTCAGATAATCATACATAGTACAGGCTCCACTTACTCAATTGCCGGCAGAATGTAATGCTTCCGGAGGGATTCAAAGTACGGCCCAAGGTTTGCTGTTCCCTCGATAACGAAAACCACATCTGCTACCATGTTGGGAGGAGTGGGTGTATCAATGGGGGGGACAACCATGGCGTCTGCAAGTCACTGTGAAACCTTTGCTTTCGCACTGAGGCAGCTGTATTGAGGGAAAGAACACAGGGCTAATATTTTGTGGCCCTAATAGTAGCCAGGCTTCAGCACTAGTTTGTATAGTTCACATACTACAGAAATACTCCTGGCTCTGGGCAGAAGGGGTGCAGGGAAGAGTTTGCTGACATGGTAGCAGGTATGTAGAGTTCAGTAATGTGGAGAGGTTGGAGAAGCTGGGATTATTCTCCGTCAAGCAGAGAGGTTTAAGGGAAGGACCTCGCTTCCACACACAACTTATGCTAGATCAATTGTTAGTTTTAAAAATGAGACGGATAGATTTTTGTTGAACCAAAAGTATTAAGAGATATGGTATGGGCAACTGCACTTATCTGCAGAGAGGTCGTAGATCGGCCACGATCTCATTGAATGGCAAATAGGCTCAAGAGGCTGAATGGCCTTCACCTGTTCTCACGTTCTTAGATTTACCAGAGACATTCAAAATGATAACAGGTTTTGATAAGAGCATGTAGCAGAAACGGTTTCCACTGGCAGATGGGTCAGTAACCAGAGAGCACAAATACAAGGGATTTAGCAAACAAAACCCAGAGAGGAGCATGGGAGAGTTTAACACTATGAGTTACTGTACTGTCTGGAATGTGCTGCCTGAAACGGTGGAGTCATGCTCAGTGGTAACTTTCAAAGGGGGTTGGGTACATATTTGGAAAAGAAAAGCACATCGGGTTGTGGTGAAACAGTCCAAGAACTGAGACTAATTGGACAGACCCGCCAAGAAGCAGCAAAGGCGTGACGGCCAAATGATCTGTGTGCGTGTGGAAAAGCATTATTTTTGGTCTAAAGTTATGCACTATTCTGGTGACAATATGGGGAAAATCACAAGCGCACACCAATTCTTGCTCGCCCACAATAACTTAACATTAGATGACAAATAACAGCCATAATTGATGGAATAGTTAGTTGGATTTAATATATCTGCTTTAAAAACCTATTAGTTTTTGGGGACTTTCTGTCTCAGTGACACAATTCCAAAAGGATGGCCTTACAGATGGTAAAATAATCGTAAAGCAGATGATTTTGAGGAGTTGTGTCACGAAGCAAGCTACATTTACTCCTTGCTGACGGGGTGTACCACTAATGACTGAGGAGCTAGACGTAGTGTTCAGGTCAAAGGCCAGGAAAGTTCCCGATCTAAACTGTGACTTCTCCCAAATTAGCCGATCATGGCAACTACCAGGTTACTAAAAGTGGTCTCCATTCATTCCTACCCCTGAGCTGGTTGGAACCATTAGCCAGATCTCCTGCTCTTAGTTGGTGTGCTTTATCTCCTGCGAGAAAGTACAGGTGGCACGTGGCTTAGCTGACCACAGTCAAGCTGTCTATCTGCACAAGTAGCTGAGACTCCGATGCATATACAAGGAACATGCATCTCAACCATAACCAGTACCAGGTGCCCGCAGAAACCTGGTTAAAATCTGTTCAACCAAATGTGCAAGGGTCCTTTGGTGCAAAGTTTCTTCGTACTGAATTTTGATGCAACAATGTTATCAGCAATTAATTTTATAACAATACTTAATAGAGTAAACATTTTACCCTCTGCATATTACCGATCAAACTTTTGCAGTGTAAATTTATAGAATGAGCTGTATGGAAATTAGGGAAGCTATCATTGCACCCTCTCCCAGAAGAAGCACATTGTTAGTGAATGACAGGTTTAATTCGATAGTTCCCATTAGAAATTGGCACATTTGAATTTATATAGCACTTTTTATAACTGAAGAACATTCCAAAGCACTTTACAGCCAATTAAGTATTGTCTGAAGTGTAGCCACTGTTGTACAGTAGGGAAAACAGCAGGCAATTTGCATCCAGAGAGTAATGTGAAAGTATCAGGCAATCTGTTTTCAGTGGTATTGGGAGGCGGGGAGGAAAGAATATAAAGTGTCCAGGACATCAGAGAGAACTTTGACAAAGGGTCATCTGGACTCAAAGTTAGCTAATTTCTCTCCTTCCAGATGCTGCCAGACCGGCTGCGATTGTCCAGCATTTTCTCTTTTGGAGGGAGAACTCCAATAAGGTTCATGGAAATTGGACCTTATGCACCCACCCGCAGAGTGTAACGCCTCACTGGAAAGACAGCACTCCCTCAGCAATGCACCCACGCCTCTGAAAGAGCACTCACCCTCGGCCCAATCCCCCACAGCCCCCATAAGACGTGGGAGCAGAATTAGGCCATTCGGCCCATCTCCGCCATTCGATGATGGCTGACGCCACCATTCTCCTGCCTTCTCCCCATGACCCCGATCCCCACCCCAACCGTTGGGACACCGGCGGGGCGGTTTAGCGCAGCCAGTCCACCTAACCTGCACCCGGGGGGGGGGGGGGAGGAAACCGGAGCGCCCAAAAAGGGAAAACGTGCAAACTCCACACAGTCGCCCATGGCCGGACCCGGATCCCTGACACGGTGAGGCGGCTGCGCTGACCGCCATGTCACCGTGTTTCCTGACCGAGGAAGAAGGGGAGGGGGGCAAAATCCTGGTCTGATCACCCCCTGGGCTTTAAAGCTGGAGCCATGACTGGGTTCATCACCCAGCTGGGATGCAACACACATACTTTGGCATTTTAAAGAGTGCAACCCTAAGCACAACAGGAAGGGAGAGCGTTAGCAAGTTTCATATGGAAAACACACACAGAAAAGTTGTCAATTATTTCCTCCCAGGCAATGAGGAGGAGACACCGTTAATGTCCTTTCTACAGGTGACAGATTCTCTCTCCTCCTTTAAATGATGAACGAACCTGGTCGGCAGTTGGCTACCTTCCCACATGGCAGTGCAGGGATGTGGTGACCGGCCTAGGCTGCTCTGCTCTGCTCCCTCCTCAGCCTCTTCAGCCAGGCCGCAAAGCCGCTCGAGCGCTGCCTGCTGCGTCACGTTCCGGCTCCGCCCCCCCTCCCAAATACGTCACGCCGCACGTCACTCAACATTCGTCACGCCTCACAGCCCCGCCTGCCACCCAGACGTGCGTCGGACGCCCATCCGCCACGCGACTCCCAACCCCGCCCCCCCCCCCCGGATTCGCGCCCCGCCCCCCGCACAGGCAAACTGATAGAGCCTTTCCCGATGACGTCACGGAAGCCGCCATCTTGGCCGCCATTGCGGACCAGTTTCCGGAAGCCTCAGCTCCTCCTAAGAGCGGCTCAGTCAGCTCCTGGGTGGAGAAGGCAGCTCTGAAATAACCTTCATCGGAACAAGTCTTAATCGCTCGTGCATTTATTTATCATACAACATCTTGCATTTATATAGTATATTTAGGTCCTCAGTGCTTTTTAAAAATAAATTTAGAGTACCCAATTCTTTTTTTTCCCAATTAAGGGGCAATTTAGCGCGGCCAATCCACCTAACCTGCACAAAGGGTTCAAAACAAATGTCCCTGCCAGAAGAAAAATGTCTTCATAAATTCAAGTATTGCCTTTAGCTGCCTGTGAAAGTGGCATGAGAGCTGTTTAATGGGAACTAGTGTTATGGTTAAGAAAATGCATGTAATCTATTATTGTTAGAACATAGAACATAGAAAATACAGCACAGAACAGGCCCTTCGGCCCACGATGTTGTGCCGAACCTTTGTCCTAGATTAATCATAGATTATCATTGAATTTACAGTGCAGAAGGAGGCCACTCGGCCCCCCGAGTCCGCACCGGCCCCCGGAAAGAGCACCCCACCCAAACTCAACACCTTCACCCAACACCAAGGTCAATTTGGACATTAAGGGCAATTTATCATTGGCCAATTCACCTAACCTGCACATCTTTGGATTGTGGGAGGAAACCGGAGCACCCGGAGGAAACCCACGCAGACACGGGGAGGACGTGCAGACTCCGCACAGTCAGTGACCCAAGCCGGAATCGAACCTGGGACCCTGGAGCTGTGAAGCAATTGTGCTATCCACAATGCTACCGTGCTGCCCTTGAGAACAAATAAATCTACACTATATCATTTAACCGTAATCCATGTACCTATCCAATAGCTGCTTGAAGGTCCCTAATGTTTCCGACTCAACTACTTCCACAGGCAGTGCATTCCATGCCCCCACTACTCTCTGGGTAAAGAACCTACCTCTGATATCCCTCCTATATCTTCCACCTTTCACCTTAAATTTATGTCCCCTTGTAATGGTTTGTTCCACCCGGGGAAAAAGTCTGACTGTCGACTCTATCTATTCCCCTGATCATCTTATAAACCTCTATCAAGTCGCCCCTCATCCTTCTCCGTTCTAATGAGAAAAGGCCTAGCACCCTCAACCTTTCCTCGTAAGACCTACTCTCCATTCCAGGCAACATCTTGGTAAATCTTCTTTGCACCTTTTCCAAAGCTTCCACATCCTTCCTAAAATGAGGCGACCAGAACTGTACACAGTACTCCAAATGTGGCCTTACCAAAGTTTTGTACAGCTGCATCATCACCTCACGGCTCTTAAATTCAATCCCTCTGTTAATGAACGCGAGCACACCATAGGCCTTCTATCCAGGGTTAAAGTTTAATTATTGTGTTCTTTTAATAAAGTTTGTTTATAAAAAAAACCAAGCCCTATTTCTTATATTGTCACTCCTGGAACACTACAATCTTTCCGCACCATCTTAAAACTTTAAAAAAGTTATGGCTCTGGTTCAGCCTCTTAGCCACTGTTTTATTTCATAGAATTTACAGTGCAGAAAGAGGCCATTCAGCCCATTGAGTCTGCACGAGCTCTTGGGAAGAGCACCCCACTTAAGCCCACACTTCCAACCTATACCCGTAACCCAACAAGCCCACTGAACCCTTTTGGACACTAATGGCACCCAACCTGCACATCTTTGGACTGTGGGAGGAAACCGGAACACCCGGAGGAAACCCACACCGACACGGGGAGAATGTGCAGACTCCGCACAGACAGTGACCCAAGCCAGGAATCGAACCTGGGACCCTGGAGCTGTGAAGCAATTGTGCTATCCACAATGCTACCGTGCTGCCTCAGACCAGCCGAGATTATCCAGTGTATTTTCTGTTTTCCTTTCAGATTCCAGCATCTGCAGTAATTTGCTTTTAGATTTGTTTTAGTTATGTTGGTTAAGGAGATCCGTGGAACAACCCCGTGCCCCAACTGACCACATCCTGGGGGTTGGTTGGTGGGAATGTACTCGTGAGGCTAGAAAATAAAAATGTGGGACAAACAAAGGTCTGCCCATAAGATATAAGATAACAAAGTTGCATGAACAAAGGACTCATTCACTTCTGATTGCCTGTATTACACTGTAATCAAGCTTCCACGTACCAGCCTCCCCGAACAGGCACCGGAATGTGGCGACTAGGGGCTTTTCACAGTAACTTCATTGAAGCCTACTTGTGACAATAAACGATTTTCGTTTCATTTTTTCATTTCACATTCTGATATGAGTTAGAAATGTATTTATGCTTTCTATCCATGCAATGTAAAAAAATAAGTCTAGGAAGAAAAAAAAAATTGCTCGAACATCTTTATGATCCCTCCTCTTCATTAATACCCCGTTCATTCTCCTGAAGACGTGGGCTGTTGTTTGGGTGCCAGTCGTTATAGGTGAAAGCATGCACAGGTATAAAGATTTTTCTCCCAGGATAAATAAATGTGGTTAGACCTCGTGGCCTCAAGGAGACGTTGCCTTTTGCCTTTTCATTCCCTGGTCTGGTCATCACCGGCATATTATTGCCCATTCGTAGAATCCCAATAGTGCAGAAGGAGGCCATTTGGTCCATCGATTCAGCACCAGCCCTCTGGAAGAGCATCCTACTTAGGCCCCCCTCTCCCCTTAACTCCACCTAACCTGCACATCATTGGATTGTGGGAGGAAACCGGAACACGTGGAACAAACCCATGCCGACACGGGGAGAACGTGCACACTCCACACAGTCACCCAAGGTCAGAATCTAACCCGGGTCCCTGGTGCTGTGCCGCTCATGGAGTTATGGCATAGAAGGCGGCCATTTGCCCCTTTGAATCCAAGCCTACCCTCTGCAGGGCAATCCAATCAGGCCCATCCCCCCCCCCCCCCCCTACATCTCGTGCCCAAAACCTTAAATCTATGTCCCGGAGTCTTGCACAATCAGTTAATGGAAGCAGCTTTTCTTTGCATACTTTACCAAAACCTTTCATAATCTTGTAAAGCTGTTTCAGCCCTCCTTTACTGAAAGGTGACCAATCCCATCTTTTCCAACCATAAACATGTGTGTAAATTTCCCCCATTCCTGGAACCATTCTGGTAAATTTCCTACGCACCTTCTCAAGGTCCTTCACATTCATCTTACCTGTCACTATGTTGATTGCCTGATAGAAATCCAAATAGACTCCATCCTGTGAGGTCCATCCTCAAAAAGACGAGATGCCCGGGAAGATTTCACTCTCATAAAACCATGTTGCCTCCGCATAATCATATTCTAATTTTTGAAGTGCCTTGTTAACACCTCCTCAAGAATGGATTCGAGCAATTTCCTGACGACCGTTATTGGGCTAACTGACCTGCGTTCCCCGTTTTTAGTTCCTACGTTGATGTAGGCCGGGAGTCACATGTAACAGAGATCATGCCAGGTTAGCAGTTTCTCTTCCCCCTCAGGAAGCTTCCACCGATACTTTATATAGAATTTACAGTGCAGAAGGAGACCATTCGGCCCATCGAGTCTGCACCGGCTCCTGGAAAGAGCACCCCACCCAAGGTCTACACCTCCACCCTATCCCCATAACCCAGTAACCCCACCCAACACTAAGGGTTTTTTGGACATTAATTTAGCATGGTCAATCCACCTAACCTGCACATCTTTGGACTGTGGGAGGAAACCGGAGCACCCGGAGGAAACCCCCGAACACACGGGGAGGATGTGCAGACTCCGCACAGACAGTGACCCAAGCCGGGAATCGAACCCGGGACCCTGGAGCTGTGAAGCAATTGTGCTAACCACAATGCTAACGTGCGGAATTTCAATTCTTGCTTGCCCATTGGTTGGAGAGGAATGTTTTGCCACAAGGCTCCCATTAAGACATAGGAGCAGAATTAGGCCATTCAGCCATCTTGTTTGCTCCGCCATTCAATCATGGCTGATCAGTTTCCCATCCTCATTCTCCTGAATTGTCTGAAGTTGCCAATCCCAAGAGTTGAAGGACAAATACATATGGGTAACATGCCGACGAAGGCCCTCCACGCAGTGTCCACATTAATCTTTGATTCCTGGAGACTTCAGTGCAATCCGGGAGGGGCGGTCACCATAGGGCAACCAAGGGACAAATGGTCTTTTTATATCTTAGATACACAAGCCTCGCTGAAGTGGCCATTGCTCATGAGAGAGCCGTAACTTTATTCATAACAGAGATCACTGGCAAAGCCACCATCTTTCGTTCCCATCCCAAATTTCCCTTGTGAGGTTGCTGGTGAACTATCTTCTTTCCCTTGTACTTCCACATGTCAATAGGGAGTAGGTGCCAGGGTTTTGGCCCTGCGGTAATGGGCTTAATGGAGCATAGTGATTATCACTGTTGCTTCACAGCGCCAGGGACCCCGGTTCGATTCCCGGCTTGGGTCACCGCCTGTGTGGAGTTTGCATCCTCCCCGTATCTGAGTGGGTTTCCTCCGGGTGTTCTGGTTTCCTCCCACAAGTCCGGAAAGACGTGCTTGTTGGGTGAATTGGACTTCTGCATTCTCCCTCCGTGTACCCAAACAGGCGCCGGAATGTGGCGACTAGGGGATTTTCATAGTAACTTCATTGCAGTGTTAATGTAAGCCTACTTGCGACAATAAAGATGATTATTATGATGAGGAACGGCCTTGTATTTCCAGGCGAGGGTGGCGTGTGACTTAGGAGTGCAACTTGGATGTGATGTTGCATCTGCTTCGTTCATCTTCCCAGCAACTGGAGGTCACAGGTTTGACAAGTGCTGGCTTGCAATGCATCCTGTGGATGTCACTCACTGCTGCCACTGTGCACCACTGGGTGAGGAAGTGAGTGTTTAAGATGGAGGGTGTGGTGCCGATCAAGCAGGTTGCTTTGTCCTGGATGGTGTTGTGCTACTCGAGTGTTGTTGGAGCTGCACTCATCCAGGCAAGGGCTGTGTGTGTTCCATCACACTGCTAACCTGTGCCTTGCATATGGTGGACAGGCTTTAGGGAATCAGGAGGTGAATCAATGTACAGGATACTCAACTTTTGACCTGCATTGGAAACCATAGCATTGCTGTGGCTTTTGGGTAGTGGTCACCCTCTACCCCAGGATGTTAATGGTGGAGGATTTTTTTTACATTAATACCATTGAATATCAAGGCAAGGTGGTTAAACCCTCTCTTATCAGAGATAGTCATTGTCTGGCACATGTGGTGTGAGGATTACTTTCCACTCGGCCCAAGCCTGAATAATGTCCAGGTTTTATTTCATGTGTTCAAGGACTGTTTTGTCTTCTGAGGAGATGCTGTTGGGCCTGAACATTGTGTGATCAGTTTGGGCAGCACGGTAGCACAAGTGGTGAGCACTGTGGCTTCACAGCGCCAGGGTCCCAGGTTTGATTCCTCGCTGGGTCACTGTTTGTGTGGAGTCTGCACGCTCTCCCAGTGTCTGCGTGGGTTTCCTCTCTCAGTCCAAAGATGTGCAGGTTAGGTGGATTGGCCCTTAAGTGTCCAAAAAGGATTGGGTTACGGGGATAGGGTGGAAGTGAGGGCTTAAGTGGGTCGGTGCAGACTCGATGGGCCAAATGGCCTCCTTCTGCACTGTATGTTCTATTTTCTATAACAGCAGCCAAGATGGCCGAGCCTACCACACTGTCCCAAGGAACTCCTACAGCAGTGTCCCAAGGGTGATATGATTTGCCTCCAATAACCACAAACCCTCTTCGCTTGTCAAGTGTTTGTCCTGATTACATTGACCCGGGCTTCTTGATGTCACACTCCGTCAACTGCTGCCTTGATGTCAACGGCAATCTCTTTCACTGCACTGCTGGTATCCAGTTTTTGTGACCACATTTGGACCAAGGCAGAGTGTTCCCTGTGCAAATGAAGTTGAACATCAGTGAGCAGGTTATTGCCAAGTCTGTGCCACTTTGATAGCACAGTTAATAAGTGCAAGCACTGTTGCTTCACAGCGCCAAGGACCCGGTTTTGATTCCCGGCTTGGGTCGCGGTCTGTGTGCGGAGTCTGCACGTTCTCCGCGCGTCTGCGTGGGTTTCCTCCCACATGTCCCGAAAGACGTGCTTGCTAGGCAGATTGGACATTCTGAATTCTCCCTCTGTGTACCCGAACAGGAGCCAGAGTGTGGCAACTAGGGAACTTTCACAGTAACTTCACAGCAGTGTTAATGTAAGCCTACTTGTGACACTAATAAAGATTATTATAACACCTTCCATCACTTAGCTGACAATTATGGTAGAAGGATGGGTTGTTAATGGGCCAGATCGGATTTATCATGGCCTTTTGTGGCCAGGGTACACCCAGCTAATTTTCAAGTTGTGTGTAGGTACTGGTGTAGCTGGTTTCAAACAGGGCGAGCTTGGTTGAGAAGCTCTGCTGCACATGTCTCCAACACCACAAAGGGAACATTACCAGGGCTCTCATGGCCTTTGTAGCACCAGCACACTCTGACTGAAAACTGACATCCGGGATGGCAAGGACCCTCAGGAGGAGGCCGAAATTGAACACCCACTCAGCACTTTTTGGCTGGCGATGGTCACATGTGCTTCAGCCTGGTCTTCAACACTGCCTCTAGGTTTTTACTCAGTAAGGGCAAGGGGGGGAACTTATTTAAGACGGCTTTGAGGAAGAATTTCTTCCCTCAGAATGGTAAACCTTTGGAATTCTTTACCCCCAAGAAGCTGTGCAGGAAGAGTCATTGAACATTTTCAAGGCGGAGATCGATAGGTTTTGAGGGGAATTAAGGGCTTATGGAGAGAATGGGCGGCACAGTGGTTAGCACTGCTGCCTCACGGCAGCGAGAACCCGGGTTCGATCACGGCCCCGGCTCACTGTCCGCGTGTAGTTCACACATTCTCCCCATGGCTGTGCAGGTCTCACCCCCCACAACCCAAAAATGTGCAGTGTAGGTGGATTGGCCTGGCTAAATTTCCCCTTAAATTGGAAAAAAAAAAGAATTGGGTACTCTTAAATTTATTTAAACAAAGACAAGGTAGTGGACTTAGTGAGTGTTAGGTCAGCTACCATCTTATTAAATGGCGGAGCAGGCTCGAAGGGCTGGATGGCCTCCTCTTGTTCCTCCATTCTACAATGTCACTGGCTTGATTCCAGGACCAGTCTGGCAGATCTGGGCTGTACCCTTGACAGGGGTCAATTTGCCTTTGCTGAGGTGTAGTGTCCAGAACGAAACTCAGTACTCCAGGCCCAGCCTAACCAAGAACCCCTCCCTTTTGGGCCCACTGGACTGCAGGGCAAGACAAAGCTAGGCAACAACAGGGGCACCGCCCCTTGGCTCGGGCCTAAACCAGGGCACCATCCAAGAGGTCAGCCTGCCAGCTCCAGGAATCACAAGCAGAGACCACAATCACGCACAGGCATATTAAAAAAAAACATCAAAAAAATTGCAGAAAGCAGCGTAGGAATTATTCATCATTTAAAACACAAAAGAGGTTAAACTATTTTTTTTAGAAAAAAACAATACAGAGGAAGAATGTGTTTTTTTTTCATTCTGTGGACACAGTATACAATGCAAGTTTTACATTTTGCGAGGGTGTGGGGTAGGTGGGGGGGGGGGGAAGAGAGAGGGTGGAAGTAGGAAAGGAATAACATTTGCAGGACATTATTAAACAATTAAAAATATATAATATATGTAACATCAATACAAGAAACACAAATCAGAAACAGTAACAATACCTTTCAGGCCATAACATTGTACAGTTAAAACACGTTATTAAAAAAAGTCAATAATATGTAGTACGTAATGAGAGAAGAGAGAGAGTGTGTGTGAGAGGGATGAAAACATTGTAACTCAGAAAGGCAGTTTACGATGATAGGGGTTTACGGAGCACCCGTACAAGCTCCAAACTGAGCATAGGTCCGCTAGGCTGTCGCCCACGCTCTCAGTCGACACGAGTGTTGCCCCAGTGAGGAAGTTGGGATGGGGGGGGTGGTTTGCCATGAAATGTCGAGACTCTCTTAACCGTTTATCTCTTACCTCCTCCTCCTCTTCCCCCCCACCCCCCATGTTGCACTCGCCCGGTCAATCCCCCACCTTCCCTCGGGGACACCAACTGGGTGGCACGGTAGCACAGTGGTTAGCACTGTTGCTTCACAGCGCCAGGGTCCCGGGTTCGATTCCCGGCTCGGGTCACTGTCTGTGCGGAGTTTGCACGTTCTCCCCGTGTCTGCGTGGGTTTCCTCCGGGCGCTCCAGTTTCCTCCCACAAGTCCCGAAAGGTGTGCTTGTTAGGTGAATCGGACATTCTGAATTCTCCCTCCGTGTACCCGAACAGGCGCCGGAATGTGGCGACTAGGGGCTTTTCACAGTAACTTCATTGCAGTGTTAATGCAAGCCTACTTGTGACACTAATAAAGATTATTATTATTAACTCCTCCAGGGTTACCCTGGAGTCCCCAAATATTATTAATCAAGGATGGGGCTGAGAGTAACGCACCCGGAATTGAGAGGGGGAAACAAAAATCACAAGGGTGTCAAGGATACAATTTATTTTAAAAAAAATATTTTGAACGCTTTTGGTTGCTGTGAAAACAAAATTGGAAATGTGGGGAGGGGAAACACAATTTCGACTGATAGGTTGAGAAGAAAGTTTGCTTGCTTTCCAATTGGCTGTGGAGCTGTGAGGGCGGGCGTGCGGGGTGGCCAATAGCAGGCGAATAGGGGCAAGGCCACTGGGGGTCCTTCTGGAATGCATCCAGCCAGAGTTGGCAACCTAAGGCCCAGTCAGGAATCGCCTCCTTCCAAGTGGCACCAGATTGGCAACAAGTAACACAGCCAGCTGGTCGACGCAAAGAGTAGTAGCTGTTTTTAGGATTGCCTTAATTATGGTTCTTGAAAAACCGAGGGGGGAAAAAAGGGAAGGAACATTTCTTCGAACGGCAACATCCTCTTTTTATTAAAAAATAAATAAAACCAGGAGATTCCCCCAGCTCTGACCACCCACATGTCATTCTACCTCATTCACAATGGGAATGGTCACACTCCCCTCGGATGACCGGACTAATAATCCAGAGATCCGGACTACCGGTCCAGAGTCACGCATTCAAATCCTGTGATGGTAGCCGAAGAATTTCTGGCCTACATGTGATTCCAGACCTGCAGCGTTGTGGACGACTCTTAACTGTCCCTTCTGAAGTCGCCCAGCAAGCTGGTTAGGGATGGGCGTTACACACTGATGACCACATCCAGTGAATGAATGAAGAAGCAAGGAGCGAGGAGGTTAAAAGCCCCTTGTGGAGGGGTGGATGGGGTGAAGAGAAGAGTCACTTCGCGAAGAAAACCCAATGCTCTCAACAGAAAATCCTTCCCCCTCAAGAAGCCCCCAACTAGTTTCACCAAACCAACAGGGGAGCTCTGGGGTGCCCTGAGGGAAGAGACAACGTTCAAGTTGGCATAACTAGAAGATGACAACCAAGCTTACAATCATGACCGGTGAGGAACCCGGGAGCACGGTGAATGGAGTAAGCAGAACAGGGTCACCAATGCTCCAAGACTGGCTGGGAGCCTCCCAGGTTCATCCAGGACAAACTGTTGCGAGCTAAAACCTGGGAGCGTGGGTTCGGGGAGCATTCTTACGTTCCTGTTTGAATGCTCTTTTTTCTATTAACAGAAGTAGTGGGGCATTGGGAATGAAGGTTGGTCGGAGGCAGTTGTGTGATGAAACCCTCAGGAACATGTCCAGCCAGAGTTGGCGACAAAAACATTGTATAAATGCCAAGGTCTCGAAGCAGCCCCTGCCACAAGATATCCTTCATTTAATAGATCCCTACCGCTCACTCCATTCACACACGCAGAGACACATATTTATTGGCGGCACATCGGTTGGCAGTGCTGCCTCACAGCGCCAGGGACCCGGGTTAGATTCCTGGCTTGGGTCACTGTCTGGGTGGAGTTTGCACGCTCTCCACGGGTCTCCGGTTTCCTCCCACAGTCCAAAGATGTGCAGGTTAGGTGGATTTTAAATTGCCCTTAAGTGTCTAAAGTCTAGGTGGGGTTACAGGGATGGGGCGGAGGAGTGGGCCTGGGTAGGGTGCTCTTTCGGAGTGTCGATTCAGACTCAATGGGCCGAATGGCCTCCTTCTGCACTGTAGGGATTCTATGACTGATCCAAAAATTAATTTTAAATTGAAAGCAATCCCAAAAGGTTCCTTTAACCAGGAGGAGTCTCTGGAATCTTATCTTGGACTTAATTTAACTCCTCCATCCAGTTGATTAAAACTATCTATAGCTCCTACTTCAGATTGCAACGCAGTGTTGCCACAGCTAGCAAGTACATGTGTGAATGTTGGCATCGAGCTTGATTACAACGTGCCCTCGTGCCGAAATAGCCTACTCATCGTCCAGCCACGTGCGTGTACCTGCAGGCAAAGAATTGACTGAGGAATTGACTAACGCAATCTGTGAGGTGGGGGGAGGGGGGGGTTTGGGATGGGACTGACTGGATTGCTCCAGAGAGTGCTAACATGGGCTGAATGGCCTACTTGTGTGCCATAATGACTCCATGATCCTGACGTTGAATGGTCTCTCCTCGTGTACCCGCCCCAATATCGAAGGACTTTGACTTCTCAATTCTATAGTAAGTGACTATGTGAAATCATACTCGGCAAATATTCATTTTGGGGGTTTAAAAAAATAAGGTCAACGTTATTTTAAATCTTTTTGCCTCTTTCATCAATGTCTCCCTAATGTTCAGCCCTGTATACAACCATTTTCTGGGTGTCACGGTCTGAATGTTGAACCTCCTTTGTTCCCTTGGCAACAGACCAGGAGGGGCTGGCAATGACAGTTCCCCTTTCTTTAGTTTTTAATTTCCGGAATGTTCTCCTGCAACAAGGCCTTGCTTGTGACCGTTGTTCCTTTCAACCGCCTACACTCCAATCGAGGCCTAGTTCCCTTCCTGGGCCCTTTATTTCCCCCCATTTGAGTTTGCTGGTCACTAGGTAGTTGGGATCCGCCCAGTTCGCCTAGGGGCTGGTTTAGCACAGTGGGCTAAATAGCTGGCTTGCAATGTAGAACAAGGCCAGCAGCGTGTTCAATTCCCGTACCTGCCTCCCCGAACAGGCGCCGGAATGTGGCGACTAGGGGCTTTTCACAGTAACTTCATTGAAGCCTACTTGTGACAATAAGCGATTATTATTATTAGTTCTTTGTGCGTAGCTACGGCCGACTCAAACAGCTCCTAGTCAGCCACATAGGACCAGCAAAGGGCGCAGGCCAGGCGATGGAAGGAGTGATGATGGACAAATAAAGTAAAATGATTGCCTGGCACTCTCGGACCATGAACATCAAGGACAAACTTCCCAGTCACGCAGAGGGTCAGCAAGGGGTTCTGAAATTGGCCTGATCGAATGAGGGCAACGAGGGGGTAACATCAGCTAGTTTGAGGGCCTCAACCAAAAAAGGTGAAGGGGGGGGGGAGGGGGAAAAGAGGAAATAAAAGTTCAGGCTGGGGATTAATTCCCTCTTCACCTCAGCGGGGGGTGACGCACACCCTCCCAGACGCAAGCAAGCGAGGCAAAATATCGGGCGGCGGGCATGGAACCCAGTGTGAGTCAATGGGAGAGCAGGAGAAGGGAGTTCAAGGAAAAGAAACGAGGAGGCGGGAGACAGGAATCTGCCTTTCCCACCAGCTGAAATTTAAGGAAAGGTGGGGTCTCGCTGGTGGATGTGGAAAAGATCTAGCGACACGATTGGCAAGAGCAGGGGGGAGTTTTAATATTTGTGGCTACACTGATCTCCAACATCACAACAGTGACGAGGCTTTCTCGCTATATAAATGCAAGTTTGTCATAATTTCTCTCACCGATATTTTATTTTTTGTTAAATAAATTTCGAGTACCCAATTCTTTTTTCCCAATTAATGGGCAATTTAATGTGGCCAATTAACTTACCCTGCACAGCTTTGGGTTGTGGGGGTAAAGCCCACGCAAACACAGGAAGAATGTGCAAACTCCACACGGACAGTGACCCAGAGCCGGGATTCGAACCTGGAACCTCGGCGCCGTGAGGCAGCAGTGCTAACCACTGCGCCACCGTGCTGCCCTAGGGATGTTTTACTTAATGCGTACAAAAGATGCCATGGGAAGCGGACTGCCTCCAAGGTACTTTTTAATCCTGACAGCAGGAGTAATCTTGCTGCCCGGGGGGTGGGGTTCCTGGGGTGGGATCAGGTCAGTTTGGTCAGTGTCAATGACGCAAAGATATCAATCGCCTCACTAACAGATGCATCATCCGCACAAACGCATTGATCGGAGGAGGAGGAGGAGGAAGGATGGAAACCACTCTGAGCAAAGTCAAGATCAGGGTCCGATATCCCAGCTCAGAGCTGGGGCAGGTGACAATTTTGACGCTTGAACCTTTTCTTAAAAAGGCCACCCAACGCACCAGGGGGAAGGTGTGAAAGTGACTCAGTCACAAAGAGGTTTTCCCCTCCCGCTGGTCACACAATCCAGCACACCAAGCGCAAAGCTCAGCCGACAGGCGCCCGCGTGAAATTCAACTAGAGCAGGCATTATAGCGGCCAGCTGTTGTCCACTTTGCTCACATGCGCACACACACACACACACACACAAAACAGGGGCTTCACCATAATCAGGAGAAGTCATTTTCGATTTTTATTCCAGCTTCCGCAGTATCCAGCTTTTATATCAGGAGCAGCCGAACTAGCCGTTTCGTTTTACTGTTAAACCCCCATCCCCTCCCCGAGACACGGAGGCCAATTCAGCAACACCCGGCAACAGCCAAGGTCAGTCCCGTGTGTGAGGCGGGGCTGCGACCACTGGCGCGTGTGCCTTCGGAAGAGGAGGGTGAGGACCGAGGGAGGTCCTGTCGCACACGAACCCGGGGTGGAGGGGGGGGCATCACTCCCCCCATCTGGTCATAAACTGCCTTTCTGAATAAAATAGGACACTTGACAAGTCTCAGAACGTATTATATAAACCAGGTACTAATAGGTCCAGTCAGACTGAACATCACAGCTAAGCAACCTTGCTTTTGTTTCCTCTGTTAAGTATCGATTACCTCTCTCAAATATAATATAGTACATGGACATTTGCTCTGTACAATATATACACTGGAGATTTGGCAAACAGCCACCCGAAAAGGACAGAATCTAATTTTTTTTTTGTAAAATTGTTTTACTGGAAGGAGACATGAAATCAGTAAAATGCTTTTAAATAACGTGAAAACTTGATTAAATTATATTCAGCCAGTGTTAGGGTTTTTTTTTTTTTCCTCTCTTTAAATAGTTAATTCTCTTGTTAGAAGGATGAGGGAGAAAATTATTATTTTTTTCATTAAAATCCGAAAGAAATGATGTCTAAGACATGTTGCAGTGCGCCGCTCAATCTCAGCTTACTGGGTTTTTGAGACAAGCTCGAAGCCGCTCCAGTAGAATTCCTTCCTCAGCGGGCTTTCTCTCCTCCTCCCCTCCCCGCCCCCTCTTCCACCCAGAGTTGGCCAAAAATCAGGTCAAGGATACCCCAAGGCGTCTCACTTACAGCAAGTGCTAAATTTAGACTGCTCACCTTTTTAAGAAGTGTTGTTGCCCCCGCCCTCCCCTCCCCTCGTAAGGGGGTGGATGGGTTGTCAGGCAAGGGAAAGAGATTTACAGCAGACATTTTTTTGGGGGTAAGGATAGATTGTCTTCTTTGATTGTGGGATCTATTGACAAAGAAATTGGTTCTTCGGACTGTGAAATGTTTTGTTCCTGGTCACTGGCGGCCATTTGTAACATCCAGCCACGTACTCCAGGCTGGAAGCCACTTTCAAATTCCATTCACACCCCATGCCACAAATCAAACGGTAAAATGGAGTCCAGTCGCCCACTCGTTTGCTGGATTGGCAGCCGTTTGCAGTCACCTCTTCTCCAGGATGGCGGTCATTTGCAGCGCCCAGTCACATGTCTTCCAAGTTGGCGGCTATTTTCAGCGCCCAGTCATACGACCTCCAGGATGGCGGCCATTTGCAGCGCCAGGTCACACGTCCTCCAGGACGGCGGCCATTTGCAGCGCCCAGTCACACGTCCTCCAGGACGGCGGCCATTTGCAGCGCCAGGTCACACGTCCTCCAGGACGACGGCCATTTGCAGTGTCTCCCAATCCACTCTCTTGACAACTTGGGAGCATCAGGCCGCTCCAGTATTACCAGCCCCACATGCCTAGGTTTCGTGATCATCTTGGCTTTAATTTAAAACTTGTTAAAAGCAATAATTTACGGACAGGAAATTAGACTTTTTGACAATCCCAAATAAGGAAAGCTCTGGGACCTCTGGGGAAACATTTAACAGAGGGGCCTATTTTATATCCTAACTGTCCAGGGCAGTTGATGAGGGGAAATGCCGCAATATAATGTTGCAGTTAAGGCACTGCCCAAACAGCTGGGGCATTGCCCTCTATTCAGCAGCTAAGAAAGCCGGCTATTCGATTTTTAATTTTTTTTTTTAAAAAAAGGCCGGGGCCCTCCGTTATTCCAGCCTCTGGGGAACAACACTTGACAGAATTCAGTCAGCCAGGAAAAGGTTTGGGGGGGGGGGGTTGTGGTGGTGGCACAGGCTGTGAAGTGGGATTAACCATTCGGAAACACTCCATCAGGGGGAAGACAGTCAAATGGTCCGATAGCTGGGAGGTACAATGTTGGTTATAACTCACAGGAACTTGCCTTTGGAGTAGGGCGGGTTAAGCTTCAACAATGCTAAAGGAGCTGGTACTGGAAAGATGGAGGGGCGACGTTTCAGAGAACAGAAACAGGCTGGGTCAGTCATAGTTTGCCCCTTAAATATCGACAAGGATCCTACTAGCATCTGTGTTAGAAAGAGTTGGGGTTGAGCGTTTGGGGGCGGTCAAGGGGGGTCGTGTGGGGGGGGGCCAGAGAGAAAGTGGCAACATCACCTGGTTTCCTTCCGACATTTCATCCATCACCAGGCCCCTGCAAGTCTCACTTGTCCGGTGACAGGCAACAGATGAGAACATTCCGTCCTGCTCACAGAGGGACCTTCAGAACGTTTGCCTGTGAACTGTGGTAAAAGGGGAGTGTTCTAACTAACACTGACCAGCCCTCAGGAAACCCGGGAACAGACGAAGATGGGGGCTAACAGAAGGCGATGGGAAGTTAATTTTGAAGGGTCTGACTTAAAATTTATCACAGAAAAAGGCAAGTTGTGATGGGCAGTCTGACCTCAACCTAAATTACATTTCGCATTTTTTGAAAGAAGAAAATCTGTTCTTGATTTTAACGTAGTGGTTTTTTTTCTCCCCCCCCCCCCCCCCCACCCCCATTCCCTCAAACAGGCCTTTTTTTCTCTGGGCCTCAGGCCCAATTCCTGCTCCACTAAAACCGCACTCAGCATTGCACCCAACGGGATGTCGGCCTTCTCACCCCCACCATATTAATGCGCCATCACAAGGGTGAAAGGAGACCGCCAGTGGTCCTTGCGTTCAGGCCGAGAATTAATTAGAAGTCTGGTACCATCTTATGCCCCTTCACCATCCCACCCCCTCCCGCCAGCAGCTCCACTTACAGAAACGGTAGGGAGCGTCTTTGGAAATTGGGTGAGAGTGGTGCCAGGGGTGGGGTAGGGGGGGTAGATTTGATGCGAGCAACAAAGGAATTAACACTATTGCTTGCAATGCTTTGAAATTCAGCAATTTCCCTCCGCCTGTCCTAAGCCTCGAGACCTCGTTGTACTCCAAGAGCAGGCCGGGGCCTAGGCCGTGAGGCTTTGTCGAGGGGCAAGGAAGAAAATAAGTCGTTCAACACTCCTAACTGAATATGTTTGCACTGAAATCACCCCACAGCAACAACAACAACAACCCAAAGAAAAATAATCCAGTGATGAATGTTAGGCGAGCTCCGTTGATCACTGACATCACGTCCTACGGTTTTGCTCAGGATGTCGGGTTCAGCATTGGAGGGAGAGACGGAGAGAGATGGCGGTGGTGGATATCAAGGGTGGGATGAAAGGAGAGAGAGAGAGAGAGGGTGGATGGGGTGGGTGGGAGGGGACAAGAGAGGAAGAGAGAAAGAGAGAGAGAGAGAGGATAGTCCCGGGCAGCCTTGTCGCTCGTCGGGGTGTCACGCGCACTGCTGCTGCACCTGTGTGAGGAGCTCACTGAACGAGTCGAAGAGTTTCTCCAGCCACGCCACGTTCCGCATGCACTGTTGCACAATCTCCTCCTGGCCCAGGTCCTCGTTCACTTCCGACAATGTGTCTGTCTGCAAGGGGGAGGGGGGGGGGGGCGGTGTTGGAGGGGGAAGGCAAATGCAAAAGTGAAACTCACTTCCACTATCGTCTCGGCAGCATGACTGGATCCCCACACCCTCTTTTCACCTTGAGTTTTCTGCCTGAAGGGAGGTCCCACACACAGCGCCACCATCTCCACCAGCGGTAGGGCAAAGAGGGCAGCTCCCAAATCCACCCCGGGATGGAACGGGGATCGAACCCCCGTGCTGTTGGCACCAATCTGATCTACACCCACCGCCCAGCCAACCAGACCCGACCCCCCCCCCCCCGCGCGCAAGGAGTCAGAGTTGCTATGGCAACATGCACTATTCCAGATTTGTTGTAGTCTGGAGCTATAGATAGAGGTGGTAGAGGCTCCGACAATCGTTTGATCACACGGCTGACCAGGAATCGCTCCCACTCTTGCCGCCTGCCATTGGCGTCTTTGGGAGGATTTTGCAGGTTGACACTCAACCTGTTGGGACGCTTTCTGAACGCACCTTCCTTGGACATCAAGTCCTGGGGTGGATCTTGTACCCGGAGCTTCTCGAGCCCGGAGAAGCATGGTTTGATCAGGGGCAGTCAGCATGGCTTCGTCAGAAGGAGGTCATGCCAAACAAATTTGATTGAATTGTTGGAGGAGGTGACCATGTGTGTAGATAAGGGTAGTGCAGTAGATGTAGTTTATCGGGATTTCAGCAAAGCCCTTTTGACAAGGTCCCGCATGGGAGATTTATAAAGGAGGCAAATGCACATGGGATATAGAGAAATTTGATAAGGTGGATTCAAAATTGGCTTAGTTGTAGGAGAGAGGCGATGATGACAAGCGGCTGCTTTAGTGACTGGAAGTCAGTGTCCAGTGGCGAACCGCAGTGATCTGTGCTGTGCCTTATTATTCATCATTCATACAAACAACATAGATGACTGTGTGCGCTGGGGAGGGGGGTGAAGGCAGGTTAATAGGGTGCCTGTGGGATATTTGCCTTTATCAACTGAGACATAGATTACAAAAGCAGGGAGGTCATGATGGAGTTGTATAGAACTTTGGTGAGGCCACAGCTGAAATACTGTGCGCAATTCTGGGCGCCACATTATAGGAAATATGTGATTGCACTGGAGGGGGTGCAGAGGCAATTCACCAGGATGTCGCCTGGGATGGAACATTTAAGTTATGAAGAGAGGCTGGACAGGCTTGGGATGTTTTCGCTGGGGCAGAGAAGACTGAGGGGCGACCTGATCGAGGTGTACAAGATTATGAGGGGACATGGACAGGGTGGATAGGGAGCAGCTGTTCCCCTTAGTTGAAGGGTCATTCATGAGGGGACACGAGTTCAAGATGAGGGGCAGGGGATTTAGGGGGGGGGGGGGGGTGGGGGGGATTTGAGGAAAAAATGTTTTGTCCAGAGGGGTGGTGAGGGTCTGGAACGCACTGTCTGGGAGGGTGGTAGAGGCGGGTTGCCTCACATCCTTTAAAAAGTACCTGGATGAGCACTTGGCAAATGGGATTAGGTGGGCAGGTCAGGTGTTTTACATGTGTCGGTGCAGACTTGATGAGTTGAAGGGCCTCTTCTGCACTGTCTGATTGTGAATCTGGCTCAGAGGCAGGGACACTCACCAAATCCTTCCCCTTCCCCATCAACAGCAAATTACATTTATATAGCGCATACAATGTCCCAAGGCAATTAACAAGAGCAACATCAAATAAGCTTGCTTGCCATTGAAGAAGAAATCCACCAAGACAAGCCGTCAAAACCTTAGTCAAAGGTGAAAAGCAGCAACTTGACAATAACTTAAGCAATAATAGAGCTATCGGAGAAATGTTCAGCTGGGTACGAACATGCCGCAGCATGGGGAATTCTGCCTAATGATACCTGCTCTGGCACGGTGGCACAATGGTTCGCACTGCTACCTCACAGCGCCAGGAACCCGGGTTCAATTCCAGCCTTGGGCGACTGTCTGTGCGGACTTTGCGCATTCTCCTTGTGTCTGCGCGGGTTTCCTCCGGGTGCTCCGGTTTCCTCCCACAGTCCAAAGGTGTGCAGGTCAGGTGAATTGGCCACGCTAAATTGAAAGGTGGGGTGGGGTTACAGGGGTTATGAAAATGGGGGGGGGGGGGGGGGAAGAGAGTTGGCCTAGGTTAGGGTGCTCCTTCGGAGGGCCAGTGCAGACTAGATGGGCCAGAAGGCCTCCTGCTGCACTGCAGGGAATTCTATGATTCCACGGAGTCCGAAGGTTGTGGGTACATGTCCCACTCGAACGCTTCAGCGCATGTATCTCGGCCGACACCCCCGTGCTGCCCCGAGACAGGGCCCTCCCGAGGGCGGCCCTGTCAGCGATGTTGACTGCATCAATTGAGACGAGGCCGAACAGGCTGGGATGGTAACTTGAGTGCAGACACTTACTAACACAGCAGGAGTCTGGAGTTAGGAGATATATGCCTGTCATGCTTTACCCTGTGAATAAATCTGTCCCAAGCAAAGATTAACTCTGGTTTCCCACGTAGAACAGGTAGTGCCATCTCAGATGAGACGATACATTGCCAGTTTAAAAGGTTCCACGGCACAATATTGAGGGGGAGCCGTGGCCAATAAGGGACTATATTTCAAAACTACTTGATTGGCTGTAGAGCGCTTTGGGACATTATGATGTCAGGAAAGGTGCAATAGAAACAAAGTCTTTGTCTTTTCTCTCTAAGGGATCTTAAAGGGAATCTCACTACCTTGTTGAAAAAGCTGCTGTGGGGCTTGGACAGACTAGGGGGAAATGTCAACTTGTTGCAGGAGTTACACTGACGTAGCGCCTTTCACATTCCTGGCATGCCCCAAAGGGCTTTACAACCAATTCGAAGTCGAATCGCTCGTTGCAATGTAGGAAACCCCCATGGCCAACAGCTGCACAGCAAGCTCCCACAAACACCAATGAGATGTCCGGCGAGAAACAGTGGCCGAGTGTTCATATCACTGGCGTAGCAATCCAGAGGCTCTCGATAGAGCACAGATTCAAATCCCACTCCAGCAGCTGGTTGAAATGTGATTAATAATAATAGAATTGTAAAGCGAGTCTCACTGGCGAGGAAAATCAGGAAACGAGATCTCACCGGCAAGATTCTTGTTGTATTTTGCGCCCCGTCACCGTTCTCGCTGATGGTGCCCCCCCACCCCTCCTGCAAAACCCTTAACGAACAAATATCATGATTGCAAAAATAGTCTTATGTCTAGAACACAAGTAAACAATGTCTGCGGCTGTATAAGATCCGGGATAACATTACAACTGATTACTGCAGTTTTAGAATGCCTTAAGCCTCAGTTAAAGCCTTTAAGCGTCGACCTGGCATTAGCTCAAGGGCTGGAGACGAATCTGATTAGGAATGAGTATCCTGCAGTGTCTGTGTATCCCCTACCCCAATTGAGCTAAGAACGCCTGGGTACCCTTCCCCGACTGGGCTAACAATGCCACTGAGAGGGCGGGTAGGAGGCGGTGCGTTTGAGTGGAAGGAAGGTACAGCATGGCTTGGATTAGACACAGCCCGGTCAGATCTCACTCAAAATCAGATCGTTTAGATAGGATCCTGTCTTTCGACAAATGATTTGGCCTTGGGCTCTGGTGCGGCAGTATCCATTGCCAAGCAACCCTGAGGGAATTGAGAATCAATCAGATAGGGAGAGGCTGGAGCCATGTTTCGTCTACGCTATTACAGAGACCCCCTTCCAAAAAGGGTACAAGTCTTACGAGTCATAAGAAAGGAGGCCATTTGGTCCTTCAAGTCCATGCCAGTGCTCTGCGGAACATTCCATCAGTCCTGCCCGCCTGCTGTACTCCCATCACCCTGGCATGTTTACTCCCAAGTGCCCATCTGATTTTCTTGGAGTCATCAATCATCTCCGCTTCCACCACCCTGGTTGGCCATGGGTCATCACTCGCTGCCGGAATGCGTTCTCCTTCAATAAGAATAACCCGGTAAACTTTTAGGGATCATTTACTGGCGGGCGAATTACTGGAGTGATACGTATTCAATTTGACGGCCGACCTTGGGCAGATTTGAACTTTACAACCTTCGGTCCCATAGCCCAGCAAATCTTTCCTTTTACGTATTCATCCAGTTCCCCGTTGAAAGTTATTATTGAATCTGCTTCCGCTGTCCTTTCAGAAAGAAGTCGTCCAACACCAGGTTAACGTCCAACAGGTTTGTTTCAAATCACTAGCTTTCGGAGCACTGCCCCTTCCTCAGGTCCACTTTTATCTGGTCTTGTATCGTTGGAATATATTTAAGGCTGGGATAGACAGGTCTTTGGTCTCTCAGGGAATTACGGGATATGGGGAGCTGGCAAGAAAGTGGAGTTGAAGAGCAAGATCAGGCAGGATTGTTATTGAATAGGGGAGTAGGCTGGAAGCGGCCGAAAGGTCCGCTCCCGCTGTGCTCTCTAGTGACCACCTCTCCTGCCAGCGTAAACCATTTGTCCTAATTTTGCTCCAGCTAAGCTCTCTGTGACTTTGAACACTTCTAGGGAATCTTCCTGTGGCCTTCTCCGTTTGTATAACAGGCCCAGTTTCTCCACATAATTATAGCGGAGAGACAGTTTTGGAGGGGAGGATTAAAACCGATCGATGTATTTGGAACAAGGGGAATGAACTCACCTGTTCCTTGCAATGCAGTAATGTGTGGTACTTGTAGTGATGGAGGGAGTGAAACAAGGTGTAAAATTGCAATTTCTCCGCCTCCACTTGAAAGTCCTGGGAAAAAAAACACACAGGAAGGTCTCAGTGATCGATGGACAGACAGTGCGGGCCACGCCAGCTTACACACACTGCAAACTGGCAAACATCTGGTACGTTCTGGGCAGCACAGTGGTTAGCACTGCTCCAGGGCCCTTGGGTGACTGCGTGGAGTTTGCACACTCTCCCCGTGGGTTTCTTCTGCGGGTTCAGGTTTCCTCCCACAGCCCAAAGATGCGCAGGTTAGGTGGATTGGCCGTGCTAAATTGCCCCTTATGGTCCAAAGATGTGGTTGGTGGGATCGCGGGGTTATGGAGATGGGGCGGGCGATTGGGCCTCAATAGGGTGCTCTTTCAGAGGGGCGGTGCCGACTCGATGGGCCGAATGGTCTCCTGCTGCACTGTAGGGATTCTATGATTCATCTCAGAACAACCTCCCCATTGAACACGCAAAGCTCAAGGGAAAGGGGGAGGGGGGCGTAGAATTATGATTGGCCAAATTCTATCCAGGCCCAAACACTTCCAATCGCGCCCCCATCCCTCCAACCCTGCCCTGCAGTCTTCTGATCCCCTGGGAGATCGGATCAACAAAAAGAAAAAAAATATCCCCGGGGCACTGGGGGAGAAATAATTTGGGAAAAGTTCTTCTCCGGCACTCTCCGTCCGTATCATCATCTGTAGCTTGCTGTTCCGCATCGTGTGATCTCTGACCCCCTCCCTCCCCCAGTCAGAAACCTGCCCAGGCCTCTATCGCAACTGGTGGCCAGAATGTTTGGAGCGAGCGAGAGGTCGGGTCCGAGAGTCCCTGGGTTAGGGGTGTTTGAATGGTAAACAATGTTGTCACCGTTACAAAATGGTGTCCAGATCAGTGTCCTTCTGCGGCACATTCCCAAGTGAAAAACATCAAAAATGGCATGGATTTGTTAGAGGTGGCCAGAGGCTGCTTTGAACAAGTGACCCTGAGGGGAATCAGGCAGCATTTGCAGGCTGCCCTGCCTTTTGCCGCACTTTAGTACCAAACCCACTCACTTATTTATCGTCCCTCCCTTGCCTTTTGTTCCTTTTTATGCAGCAAGGAACACCCGACATCGCATTTTTTCAGAAAAAGGGGTCACCATGTAGACCTATCTGCCTCGCACCTTGGATCACCGGTAAGGCATTGGGAGGCACCTGTATGCTCAGTGCCCTCCCGCGGTCCGGCGCCAAAGCAGAGGGGTTTCCCTACCTGTGGCCGCGGTACATTCTTCTTCAGCTGGTTGAGTGTCTTCCTGTTGTAGGGCGCACCGGCCACTTTTAACTTCACCGAGCTGGCTGGGTTCTCCTTGCGATCCTCCTCGCTGCCCTCGACGACCAGTTGGGGGAATGCCTGTAGCCCCTCCTGGAACAGACCACACGCACAGAGCCAAAACATTACCCGATGGTCCACACCCTCCCAACCAAAGGCTGGCGAGGCACTTGGCACTCGCTGTTACGTGCAATATGTTACAGCAACATCACACAAGGCGGCATGGTAACACAGCAGTTAGCACTGTTTCTTCACAGCGCCAGGGACCCGGGTTCGATTTCCAGCTTGGGTGAGAGTCTGCACGTTGTCCCCGTATCTGCGCGGGTTTCCTCCGGGTGCTCCAGTTTCCTCCCACAAGTCCCGAAAGGTGTGCTTGTTAGGTGAATTGGACATTCTGAAATCTCCCTCGTGTACCCGAACAGGCGCCGTAGTGTGGCGACTAGGGGCTTTTCACAGTAACTTCATTGCAGTTTTAATGTAAGCCTACTTGTGATTCTAATAAAGATTATTATTTGTACAGCTACATGCAAAGATTCAAAAATTGCTGCCCGTGAGGACCACCATTGGTGAATGACATCTTGGTGCCTGCCTTGCATTGAGGAGCGTGAAGTTGTTGTATCTATTTGGTAGAGATACAAGCTAAATAGTCCACACAAAGTTAAATCCAAACAAATGTCAGTCTAAATATCTTGCTAATTGTTAATTATTGCCAGTCATTCTCTCTGCCACTGGAAATGAACTATTGCAAGTGGGAAGTCTTATCGCTTCAGGTGTTAATTGTTGTTGGAGATTTTGTTTAAATTACAAACTTTAAAACTTTTTTAAACCTTTCCTTTTTGCCTTTCTCGGCTTTGTCTTAACCTAACCTCTCTTTCCCCCTCTATTTTCCTGTCTCCAGCTGAACCAATATCAAATTCCCCCACTTGTTTGTACACTTAATAATTTAATAATCTTCATTGTCACAAGTAGGCTTACATTAACACTGCAATGAAGTTACTGTGAAAAGCCCCTCATCGCCATGCTCCAGCGCCTGTTCTGGTACACACAGGGGGAACTCAATGTCCAAATGACCTAACAGCACGTCTTTTGGGACTTGTGGGAGGAAACCGGAGCACCCGGAGGAAACTCACGCAGACACAGGGAGAACATGCAGACTCCGCACAGACAATGACCCAAGCCGGGAATCGAACCTGGGACCCTGGAGCTGTGAAGCAACAGTGTTAACCACTGTGCTCCTTCTTCCTCAGTCCTTTGTGATGCTTGTTTCTCCAACTTTCAATCTGATCGGTTAAACTGTTGGCTTGTCCAGCCCTCTCAGGCCCCAAGTCCCCTATTTCCCTCGCTGCATTACCGTTGGTTCACATTTTGGGCAATTATTTCAAAAGCCTAAATGTACAAGGGTAACTCTTGTGGGCAGGTGCAGCTAGATGGCCAGGTGCAGCCAAATCTGGCCCAATATTGTACCCAACTCTGGGCTCCAATTGTACTGGCCTAGCAACACTAAAGTGACGAAAATATTCCTTACACCAGTACGAATGCTGTACATTAGGTTTGAATTTTTCGACAAAATTAAAGCATGCGTCTTTCAGCATCAACAATACAGTTAATTATGGGAATAGACCTTTCGGCCTATCGAGCCTGCTCCACCATTCTATCAGATCATGGCTGATTTGATTGTGGCCTCATCTACACTTTCCTGTCTGACTCCCCACCACCCTCGACTCCCTCGTCAATCAAAAATATATTGAATTCACGATATCGCTGATCCTGAAAAGAGACAAAGACCCGCTGCAGTGCAGGTCATACAGGCCTATTTCCCTCTTGAACGTAGATGCCAAGCTTTTGGCCAAGGTGATGGCGACGAGGATAGAGGACTGTGTCCCTGGGGTGGTGCATGATGATCAAACGGGGTTTGTTAAATGGAGGCAATTGAATGCTAATATACGGAGCCTGCTGGGGGTGATGATGATGCCCCCACCGGAGGGGGAGGCGGAGATAGTGGTGGCGATGAACACAGAGAAAGCATTTGATAGAGTGGGAAGTACTGAGGAGATTTGGATTTGGAGAGGGGTTCATTAGATGGGTTCAGCTCCTGTACAGGGCCCCGGTGGCAAGTGTGATTACAAATAGGCAACGATCTGACCACTTCCGACTATATAGGGGTACAAGACAGGGATGTCCCCTGTCCCCGTTACAGTTTGCGTTGGCAATTGAGCCACTGGCCATAGCGCTGAGGGGCTCTAGGAAATGGAGGGGGGTACTTAGAGGAGGAGAAGAGCATCGGGTGTCATTATACGCGGATGATTTGTTGTTGTATGTCGCGGACCCAGTGGAGGGGATGCCTGAGATAATGCAGACACTCAGGGAGTTTGGAGAATTTCAGGATATAAATTGAATATGGGGAAGAGTGAACTGTTTGTGATGCACCCCGGGGAACAGGGCAGGGGAATGAATAGACGATTTAACGTTGAGGAGGGTAACAAGGGATTTCCGGTATTTAGGGATCCAGGTGGCCAGGAACTGGGGAACCTTGCATAAGCTTAACTTGGCACGACTGGTTGAGCAGATGGAAGAGGACTTTAGGAGGTGGGACATGGCGCCCCTGTCATTGGCGGGCAGGGTGCAGGCGGTTAAAATGGTGGTCCTTCCGAGGTTTCTTTTTGTGTTCCAGTGCCTCCCTGTACTGATTACAAAGGCCTTTTTTAAGAAGGTGGACAAGAGTATTATGAGCTTTGTGTGGGCTGGAAAGTCCCCAAGAGTAAAGAGGGGGTTCCTGCAGCGCAGTAGGGACAGAGGGGGACTGGCACTGCCGAGTCTAAGTGATTATTATTGGGCCGCCAACGTGTCAATGATATGTAAGTGGATGAGGGAAGGGGAAGGAGCGGCGTGGAAAAGACTAGAGATGGCGTCCTGTAGGGGACTAGCCTAACAGCACTGGCGACGGCGCCGTTACCGTTCTCCCCGAAAAAATACACCACAAACCCAGTGGTGGTGGCAACTCTGAAAATTTGGGGGCAGTGGAGACGACATAAGGGAGTGACGGGTGCCTCAGTGTGGTCCCCGATAAGGAACAACCATAGGTTCGTCCCTGGAAGGATAGATGGGGGATTTAAATCTTGGCAGCGAGCAGGAATTGCGAAATTGAAGGACTTGTTCTTAGACGGGACGTTCGCGAGTCTGGGAGCACTGACAGAAAAATATGGGTTGCCACCTGGGAATGCATTTCGCTATATGCAAGTGAGGGCATTTGTGAGGCAACAGGTGAGGGAATTTCCGCAGCTCCCGGCACAAGAGATCCAGGACAGAGTGATTTCGGGGGCATGGGTGGGTGATGGTAGGGTGTCAGATATATATAGGGAAATGAGAGACGAGGGGGAGACGATGGTAGAGGAGCCGAAGGGAAAATGGGAGGAGGAGCTGGGGGAAGAGATTGAGGAGGGGCTGTGGGCAGATGCCTAAGTAGGGTAAACTCTTCGTCCTCGTGTGCCAGGCTCAGCCTGATACAATTCAAGGTTCTACACAGGGCGCATATGACTGGAGCAAGGCTGAGTAGATTTTATGGCGTGGAGGATAGGTGCGGGAGATGCGCGGGAAGCCCGGCGAACCACACCCACATGTTTTGGTCCTGTCCGGTATTGCATGGGTTCTGGGTGGGTGTGGCAAAAGTGATTTCAAAGGTGGTGGGGGTCCGGGTCGAACCAGGCTGGGGGTTGGCTATATTTGGGGTGGCAGATGAGCCGGGAGTGCAGGAGGCGAGAGAGGCCGATGTTTTGGACTTTGCGTCCCTAGTAGCCCGGCGAAGGATTCTACTTATGTGGAAAGAAGCTAAGCCCCCGGGTGTGGAGGCCTGGATCAATGACATGGCAGGGTTCATAAAATTGGCGCGGATAAAGTACGCACTAAGAGGTTCGGCTCAAGGGTTCACCAGGCGGTGGCAACCGTTCCTCGACTATCTTGCAGAGCGATAAAGGAAAATAGGAAAGGTAGCAGCAGCAACCCAGGGGGGAGGGGGGTGGGGGGAGGGCTCTTTTGGGTCCTCAGGGGTTTTATGTGTGTGTTTATATATTAGTTATTTATATTAGATGCTACGAAGTTACTATTTTAGTTACTATTTCTGTTGTTTCTTATTTTGTTGTTGGCAGTTGCCGTTAGTTAGCAAGCATATTATTTATTTAAAAAACGATCAATGTATATATTCTTACAAAGTTGTAAAATGGGAAATTTTTGTTTGATCGAAAAACTAATAAAATATATTTATTAAAAAAAATATATATATCGAATTCAGCCGTGACTATATTCTATGACCCACCCTCCACTGCTCTCTGGGGAAGAGAATTCCAAGGAATAGTGAGCCTCGGAGAAATATGTTTCTTCAGCTTTGGCAGAAACGAGCGACCCCGAATTCCTAAAACCGTGTTCCTTAGTTGTAGACCACCACGAGGAGAAAGGCCCCCCCCCCCCCCCCCCCCCCCCCCCCCCGCCCCCCCGCCCCCCCCACACCGTCAAGCCCTCTCAGAATCTTGTATAGAATAGAATCCCTACAGTGCAGAAGGAGGCCATTCGGCCCATCGGGTTTGCACCGACCCTCTGAAAGAGCACACTACCTCGGACCACTCTCCCGCCCTACCCCCCGTAACCCTATCTAACCATTGGACACTAAGGGGCAATTTAGCACGGCCAATCCATTTAACCTGCACATCTTTGGATTGTGGGAGGAAACCGGAGCACCTGCAGGAAACCCACGCAGACACGGGGAGAATGCGCAGTCACCCGAGGTCGGAATCGACCCCGGATGCCTACCGCTTGTGAGGCAGCAGCGCTAACCAGTACGCCACCGTGTCTCAATAGGATCGCACCTCATTCTCCTGAACTCCAACGGATACAGGCCCAGCCACTCGACTATTCCTCAAAAGATAACCACTTCATCCCAGAAAGTCTGGTTTCGAGATGAATACTGAATTAGCGAATGAGCCATTAAGGACCCGATTCTGTGCAGCCCGAATCCCACATCACGACAGTGCCCTGGAAAGTATTCACATATGGGCTGGGTAATCTGTGCAAGTAAGCAGTCAGCGCAGTTACCTGCAGCGAGGAGCTCAGGGACACTCGTTTTGTCACTCGCTTCTTGTGGTCTGTTAAAATGCCATCAATCTTCCTCATAGTCGGCAAATAAAGTTCGTCTGCAGCAACAAGCAACGGTATAAATTAGCAGGGGTCGCCCGACTGGAGGCAGTACCCATTTGATAATGTTTTCAGAAACTTTGACAGATGTTTTCTTTCACAACTTCACCACCACCCCGCCTTAAACACACCAGAAAGCGAGTTATGGAATGGAGAGATGAGGTCAGAGAAAGCCAAATGAGACGCAAAGAGGGCGAGGGAACTGCAGGCTGAAGGGCGTGACCAGAGGAGCACGAGAAAGGGAGCAGGAAAAGGAAAACTGGAGAATGGATTGGGGAGAACAGCAACAATTTGCAGTGGAGTATTCTCACTCAAAACAGATATGCGGTTCGCAAGTCGCTCATGGTTCCTACCGTTGTTTGCCTCAATTGTTTCGATCATGGCTGGGTCAAGGGCCGCGCTGACCAACAACTCAATGTAGCTCTTGTACATCTCCTTCATTGCCCGCGTGTTGAGAATGCGGCCTGTCGGGATCCGCTCTGCAGCACAGGGAAGCAGTCACGGGCAATTGCCCATTTTCAAATTTATAACAACGTAGTCCAGGAAAAAAAAAATGTAGTCATAGAACTTACAGTACAGAAGGAGGCCATTCGGCCCATCGAGCCTGCACCGGCCCTTGGAAAGAGCACCTTACTTAAGCCTGAGCCTCCACCGTATCCCCGTAACCCCACCTACCCTTTTTGGACACTAAGGAGTAATTCAGCATGGCCAACCACCTAACGGGATCCCGAATGTTCGCTCCCAGGCACACGGGATCAGCAGTCCGGGAACGCCGTCTCCCACAGCGCTCTGCACAGGCGCCTGTCCTTGCAAGATGGCGGCAGGCAGAAAAGGCGCAGCAGTAACGCTGTCAGAGCTAAACTGCTTTCAACTTCAGGAGACTTGTGCGGGCACCTAGAGGCTCCGGATCAGGCTGAGGGACTTCTGCTTTACCTCAAAGTCCTTTTATTATATTTACTTTTAAACAAATGATTCCCCAGATGGTGATTATTTCTGCACCAACCTGCGATTACTCAAGAAGTATGCAGGCCTTTAGACTGAAAATTGGTTCACGGGTCCACTGGACCTTAGGCAAGATAAAAAACAAAACAGATAGAGATTACAGCGCCAAAACAGACCATTCAGCCCATCTGGTCTTTATGCACACAAGCCTCCACCTCCATCTAACCCCACTCACCCAGAGTCCCACTCCATTCACTCCTCCACATTTCGTCGCCACATTACAGGAAGGACGTTGTTGCTCTGGAGAGAGTGCAGAGGAGGTTTACAAAAATGTTGCCAGGGCTGGAAAAGTGCAGCTACGAGGAAAGATTGGATAGGCTGGGGTTATTTTCCTTGGAGCAAAGAAGGCTGAGGGGTGACTTGATTGAGGTGTACAGAATTATGAGGGGAAGAGATAAGAGTGGACAGGATAAAATGGTTTCCCTTGGCGGACAATTCGAGAACCAGGGGACATTGAACATAGAGTGCAGAAGGAGGCCAAAAAAGGGGCTGTTTAGCACTGGGCTAAATCGCTGGCTTTTAAAGCAGACCAAGGCAGGCCAGCAGCACAGTTCGATTCCCGTACCAGCCTCCCCGAACAGGCGCCGGAATGTGGCGACTAGGGGCTTTTCACAGTAACTTCATTTGAAGCCTACTTGTGACAATAAGCGATTTTCATTTCATTTCATTTCATTCGGCCATCGAGTCTGCACCGACCTACTTAAACCCTCACTTCCACCCTATCCCCGTAACACAATAACCCTTCCTAACCTTTTTTGGTCACTAAGGGCAATTTATCACGGCCAATCCACCTAAACTGCACGTCTTTGGACTGTGGGAGGAAACCGGAGCACCCGGAGGAAACCCACGCACACACGGGGAGAACGTGCAGACTCCGCACAGACAGTGACCCAGCGGGGAATCGAACGCGGGACCCTGGCGCTGTGAAGCCACAGTGCTAACCACTGTGCTACCGTGCTGCCCTAAAGATTCAAGATAAGAGGCAGAAGGTGTAGAGGGGACACGAGGAAGAAAGTTTGTTTAAGCAGAGGGTGGTGGGTGTCTGGAATTCGCTGCCCGAGTTGGTGGTGGAGGCCGAGACCCTGAACTCTTTTAAAAAGTACCTGGATCGGCACCTTATGTGCTGTAAGGCTATGAGCCAGTTGCAGGAAGGTGCAATTAGAAAGGACACCGGAGTGTTCTCGGGCTAGCATGGACAACATGGGCCGAATGGCCTCCTTCTGTGCTTTATGGTTCTATTTGTCCAACTTCCCCTTCAGTGCCCCTGCCCCAACCTACTTAATGGTGCAATTCTGCTCTCTCGGAGGAACCCGATCAAAGTATCGGCGCGTTTGCCCCGTGCCACAGAATCACTCAATTGTTACAGCACAGGAGGAGGCCATTCAGCCCATCACGTCTGAACCGGCCTCGGAATGCGCATCGTGACTTAGTGCCATTCCCCTGCCTTCTCTCTACCCTCTACTAACCCCCCCCCCCCCGCGACCCTTGCCCATTGTTTCTGTTCAAATAATCATCTAATCTCGAATGCTTCGATGTGGGCCGAGCATTCAAAAGCCCACGACAAATTTCAGACACTTGTTCAATGCAATTTCTCAACCTCGCTCAGATGAAGGCGGCTGGTGTGGAAATGACATTTTACACTCAGCGGGGGTGTTCCCATGAGGTTGGCTGCTTCATGTCTTTTGCTGGTCCAATGTAGACACAGCTTAAACCACGTTATACCTGCCTGGGCAGGTTTGATGGGCAAGCAGGAGGATGTGACGGAATGCTCTTCACTTCCCTGGGTAAAGAGGATCTCCAGCATTGCTCAAGAAACTCAGTACCATCCTGAACAAAGGAACCCACTTGGTCAGCACCCCATCCATCACCTTAAAACGTTCACTCCCTCTCCCATCGACGCGCAGTGGAAGCCGTCTGCACCATGCACAAGATTGTCTGCAGCAACTCACCAAGGCCTCCTTCGACAGCACTTTCCAAAACCCATGGCCTCGAACACCTAGGAGGACAATGGCAGCAGGTGTCTGGGAATGGGAATGCTGCCATCTCCAAGAAGCCACTTCAACACAAACATACCGTACCTATCTATCCCCATGCTGTACATGTCCTGGGAGTGTTTGATGGGGACAGTGTAGAGGGAGCTTTACTCTGTATCTAACCCCGTGCTGTACCTGTCCTGGGAGTGTTTGATGAGGACAGTGTAGAGGGAGCTTTACTCTGTTTCTAACCCTGTGCTGCACCTGTCCTGGGAATGTTTGATGCGGACAGTGTAGAGGGAGCTTTCCTCTGTATCTAACCCTGTGCTGTACCTGTCCTGGGAGTGTTTGATGGGGACAGTGTAGAGGGAGCTTTCCTCTGTATCTAACCCTGTGCTGCACCTGTCCTGGGAGTGTTTGATGGGGACAGTGTAGAGGGAGCTTTACTCTGTATCTAACCCCGTGCTCTACCTGTCCTGGGAGTGTTTGATGGGGACAGTGTAGAGGGAGCTTTACTCTGTATCTAACCCCATGCTGTACCTGGCCTGGGAGTGTTTGATGGGGACAGTGTAGAGGGAGCTTTACTCTGTATCTAACCCTGTGCTGCACCTGTCCTGGGAGTGTTTGCTGGGGACAGTGTAGAGGGAGCTTTACTCTGTATCTAACCCCGTGCTCTACCTGTCCTGGGAGTGTTTGATGGGGACAGTTTAGAGGGAGCTTTACTCTGTAAATAACCCTGTGCTGCACCTGTCCTGGGAGTGTTTGATGGGGACAGTGTAGAGGGAGCTTTACTCTGTATCTAACCCCGTGCTGTACCTGTCCGGGAGTGTTTGATGGGGACAGTGTGGAGGGAGCTTTACTCTGTATCTAACCCCGTGCTGTACCTGTCCTGGGAGTGTTTGATGGGGACAGTGCATAGGGAGCTTTACTCTGTATCTAACCCCGCGCTGTACCTGTCCTGGGAGTGTTTGATGGGGACAGTGCATAGGGAGCTTTACTCTGTATCTAACCCTGTGCTGTACCTGTCCTGGGAGTGTTTGATGGGGACAGTGTAGAGGGAGCTTTACTCTGTATCTAACCCCGTGCTGTATCTGTCCTGGGAGTGTTTGATGGGGACAGTGTAGGAGGAGCTTTACTCTGTATCTAACCCCGTGCTGTACCTGTCCTGGGAGTGTTTGATGGGGACAGTGTGGAGGGAGCTTAACTCTGTATCTAACCCCGTGCTGTACCTGTCCTGGGAGTGTTTGATGGGGACAGTGTAGAGGGAGCTTTTCTCTGTATCTAACCCCGTGCTGTACCTGCCCTGAATATTTCTTACAAGAAAATCCACACTGAATGATCCAACAGTCACCGTAACACAGCACCAAAACAAAATGGTGGAGAAAGCATGGGATTGGAGTAGATAGGTGCTTGATGGCCGACACAGACACGATGGGCTGGAGGGCCCCTTTCTGTGCTGTAAAACCACTTAAAGACACTGAAATAAAAATTCAAACCGAGCCACTCACCTTCCTCACTCTGCTGATTGGGGGTGGAGTCGGATTCTGACGACGAAGCAACCTCTTTCAGCCATTTTTTCCTCTTCTTTGGAGGGGGCTCGGCCTTGGCTTTGGCCGGCCTCTGCTTGGGCTTCGAGGCCGGACGTGCTGGCGGCTCTGGCTTAACTACCACCGGTACCCGATTCGGAGTGGTCTTTGTCTGGCTCTGCCGTCTAAAGAGCCAAGCATGACAGGTTAGCACCAAGAGGGGGTAACAGCAGTCCTGCAGGTAAACGTTCCCTACCCCAACAGGGTAAAATGCACTGTGCATTAACATGTTAAACGTAGGGCCCCCCCATCAGCCCGCTCTGTGGGTGTATCCCCAAGAGGACATGGGGTCTTTCTCCCCAGTGTCCGACCAATATTAATCCTTCAATCAATGTCACAAAAGCAGAATATCTGGTCGTCATCACGTTGTTGTTTCTGGGATCTTGCTGCGTGCAAATTGGCCACTGCACTTCCTACATTACAACAGTGACTACATTTCAAAAAGTACTTCACTGGCTTCACAGAGCCTTAAGACGGCCACTGGCCATGAAGAGCGCTCCATAAATTCAATATCTTTTTTTTTTGTTCGAAGAAGGTGAAGGGGGAAGTCAACAAGGGTTCCCACTTCTGATCCAGTAAGAAGTCTTACAACACCAGGTTAAAGTCCAACAGGTTTGTTTCAACTGGACTTTAACCTGGTGTTGTAAGACTTCTTACTCTGCTCACCCCAGTCCAACGCCGGCATCTCCACATCATCACTCCTGATCCAGCAACTGGAATGTGTGGTGTGGATACTCCAGTTGAGGTCTCACGGTGAGAGCCACTCACACTTCGGCCCAAGGCCTCTAACCCCCACACTATCACGAGGCCCCAAGGCCCCAGTGGGCACGGTCTTTTCTCAAACGATCCGCTAACCGTTCTGTACAAAAGC
The DNA here is from genome assembly GCF_047496885.1 of Scyliorhinus torazame. Taxonomy (NCBI): domain Eukaryota; kingdom Metazoa; phylum Chordata; class Chondrichthyes; order Carcharhiniformes; family Scyliorhinidae; genus Scyliorhinus; species Scyliorhinus torazame. Next base: position 26,393,037 of record NC_092735.1, on the reverse strand, counting down.
TCGGAAAACCGCCAACGCAGGGCAGACTGAACACCGACGGTGACACGATGCCTGTACCTCAGGGATTGCTGCGGCCGATGCCAGGGCCTCTTGGAGCAGACACGAACGTAGTCCTTCTTGTTTACATTCTCCAGGAACTTAACGTAGAGACGCTGTATTCGGTTTTTTTGCGTGACCAAAGTACCCAAGATACTGAAACGGGAAATGACAGAACTTTAGGCCTGGTGAACCCGCCTGCTGCTTAGCAACCGTCAATGGGGAGGGGCCAGAATGGACACCCATTGCCACCGCGTCTGTAGCGTCAACGTTTACTTGGGAGGGGTGAAGGTGAAGAAGCCAGTTTGGAAAACTACCCAGCAGTTGGTGGGTCTTTTAATTTTTAGTTTCCAAATCTCACAAGGGAGAGGGCGGCAGTGGGGCGATGTCACTGGACTGCTAATCCCAGGCTAACGCTCTGGGAGACAGGGGTTCAAATCCCACCACGGCAGCTGGTGGGATTTAAATACAATTAATAAATCTGGAATTGAAAACTCATCTCAGTAATAGCGACCATAAATTTATCATCGGCTGTCATTAAAAACCCATCTGGTTCACTGAAGCCTCTTAATCTACTTTTTAAAAAGAAATTATGGCACAGTCAGCATTTATTGCCCACTGCAAGTTGCCTTGGGACATCCGAATGGTTTGCAAGCAGGGCAAAGCTGTTTGCAACACTTCCAACGGCAGTGGTGGCTTCAGGGCCCAGTCTAGAGGCTGGAGCACAAAATCTAGGCCTTACTTTGGGGCGTACAAGATTATGAGGGGCATGGACAGGGTGGATTGGGAGCAGCTGTTCCCCTTAGTTAAAGGGCCAGTCACGAGGGGACACAAGTTCAAGGCGAGGAGCAAGATTTCGGGGGGGGGGGGGGGGGGGGGGGGGGGGGGGGGGGGGGGGAAGGAGGAGGGAGAATGTGAGGGAAAACCTTTTTACCCAGAGGGTGGTGACGGTCTGGAACACACTGCCTGGGAAGGTGGTAGAGGCCGGGTCGCCTCACATCCTTGGCACGTCATAACATTCAAGGCTAAAGGCCAAGTGCTGGCCAATGGGATTAGGTCAGGTGTTTTGTCCACATGTCAACACAGCCTCGATGAGCCGAGTGGCCTCTCTTGCACTCTGTGACACTCCCATTGCAGGGCTGAGAGTTGCACTGACGTCTTTCGGATGAGATATTAAAACTAGCCTCTCTGGGGCTTGGCCACCACTCGGAGGATGAGCAGTGGCTCTATGGTTAAAACTCATTCAGCAGCGTGAAAAACCCGTATTCCCATATTGCGACGGTAGCGACACTCCAAAAGACTTTGTTCGCTCGGAAGCACTTCGGGAGGTCCCCAAGTCAGAAAGGGCGCTACATAAATGCGAGCATTCTCTCTCTCCGGTGCCCTTACTTTGCTGGTCGCACAGAACTGCCGTTGTCCATCTCTGATCTCCGGGGTGAATTTCTGTAGTAAAGCCTTCTGGACCCGCCAAATGGGAGGAGGTTCCCGTCCTGCCTGCATGGCAAGCTGAGGGAGGGGGGGTAGAAAACACAAGGCAAATTCAATCACCGTGCGAGCACCATCACAGGGTTGCCAACCCCAGTCAGACATATTCCTGGAGGTCTGAAGACATGACTACCCCTTCCCCAAACGCTCTCGGCCAATCAAACTGCCTTTCCCTCCATCGCCGATATTTGTTTATTAACGCATAAACGATCGGGGTTCAAGTAAATGGAACAAAATAAACAACCCCCCACCCCACAACGCCAGATAATTGTTCTCCAGTGCTGCTTGTGCTGTCCAGGAGATTAATCTTTTACTCTTGGGAGACTCCAGGGCAGTCCTGGAGGGTTGGCAACCCCGGCCTGTGACTAAACTCATCAATTTTCCAAACATCATGCCAGAGCCTGAGATTTTCTCTTCTCAGCAACGCATTTTGGGGGTACAAGTCGAGAGTTCCCCTCCCCTCTCCCTCCACCAGTGCCTTGTCCAAGCAGTCAGTGATGTCCCCTACAGGGGAATATCCCGCCAACACCCTCTGTCCGAGGGCGGTGTACTTGGTGTCAGCTCCGGACTCCCACCTCATCTTAAGATGCCAATGTCTGGAGGAATAGAATCCCTACAGTGCAGAAGGAGCCATTCGGCCATCGGGTCTGCACCGACCTTTGGAAAGAGCAACCTACCCAGACCCAATCCCCCGCCCTATTCCCGTAACTCCACTAACTCTTTGGACACAAGGGGCAATTTAGCATGGCCAATCCACCCAACCTGCTCATCTTTGGACTGTGGGAGGAAACCAGAGCACCCGGACGAAACCCACGCAGACACGGCGAGAAAGTAAACTACCACCCAAGGCTGGATTGAACCCAGGTCACTGGCGCTATGAGGCAGGTTCACCACCCCCACTCCCTCTCCCCTTCCCCCCCCCCCCCCCCCCCCCCCCCCCCGTGCGTTCGCCCGACCCACTTCCTCAACATTCAAACCCACCGACTCTCAAAAAGGCTAATAGAGTACTAGTCTTTATACAGAGAAGGTTAGAGTTCAAGAGGGTAGGGGTAATGTACCCTGTCCAGCAGCACCTCGATATTAGATTTCCCATTCTTACCCTCAAATCACTCAGTGCTCATATCCACACATGCCCTCCTCTCCCCTGCAATCTCTCCCGCCCTATCACCCTCCAGGTTATCAGCACTGCCTCACACCGTGTCGCCTTGCAAATGCCCAAATTTTCATCGGCACACCATTGCCGTTCATGCCTTCGACTAGGCCTCAAATTCTCCAAATTCCTCTCCGCGTCTAAAGTGTCTTCCAAGGTGCTTCCCTTTTTTAAAAATAAATTTAGAGTACCCAATTAATTTTTTCCAATTAAGGAGCAATTTAGCGTGGCCAATCACCTGCCCGGCACATCTTTGGGTTGTGGGGGCGAAACCCACACAAACATGGGGAGAATGTGCAAACTCCACACGGACAGTGACCCAGGGCCGGGATCGAACCTGGGACCTCGGCGCCGTGAGGCCGCAGGGCTAACCCACTGCGCCACCGCGCTGCCCTCAAGGTTCTTCCCCTTTGACCACACTTGGAGTTCTCTGCCCTCATATCTCCTCAGGTGTCTCATTCTTCCCGAGGCTCATGTGAAGGGCCTTGGGGGGGGGCACTTCTTTTTACTGGGTTCAGGGCGCACTTTGCCATTTAACCAGGGGGTTTGTTTTACCTTAAGTGCCTTGATGTCATCGATTTTCACGACAAATTCGTCGCGCTCCCGGGAAACACCCCTTCGCCGCCACTCTCCTCGTCGTCCTCATCCGTCTCGCCAGAGATGGCGACGGAGTCTTGCTTCTTGGCCAAGTGCAGTGGCCTGTGCCAGGGCTTCTTGGAGCAAATGCGCACGTAGTCCTTCTTGTCCATGTTCTCCAGAAACTTCACGTAGAGACGCTGGTAATCGGTCTTCACCTCGTCTGGGTACTCGATGTACTAATCAGGGAGGAGGAGAAGGTTTCACATGATCGTTTAACAATCCCACGGTCGGCCATTTTAAAACAAGCTCGCCGGGGAAGCGGGAAAGGCAATAACGCAACCAGCAACTCCCCAAACCCAGGGCCTTCTGGAAAGGCAAGGGCAGCATGCGCAGAGGAACATCACCTCCAAATCCTCCCCCCAAGCCACACGCATCATCCCGACTTGGAACTGTATTGCCGTTCCTTCACTGTCGGTGGGTTAAAATCCTGGAACTCCCTCCCTAACAGCACTGTGAGTGTACCTACAGGGACCCCAGCGGTTCAAGGCGGCAGCTCACCACCATCCTCTCAAGGGCAGTTGGGGATGAGCAATAAAGGAATGGGCCTAGCCAGGGACACCCACATCCCAGATTTCCTTCCGCAACCCCAGACATCAGGTTCAATGCCAGACCCATGCTGGGTTAGCCATCTCTACTGGGCTAAAGATCAGCAGCACTCAAATCTCAGCATCCACGGGTTACAAGAGACACAAAAATGCAGGATTTCCACACCAGGTTGCTATCCTTGCCGGAATCTGCATGCGTCTGTGATGGCTGCTACTGTTGAATAGCCAGTTGGCAGTAACTGCATTTCCCGCAGCTTGGGGCATGGACGAGAGGGTGGCCAGCGGCTTGCCCCAACCTCTGCAATTCCCTCCCCAAGCCATTTCCGCCCCTACCCCCTTAAAAGGAAACATTACACAGCCACCACCACCACCACTAACGCATCCCCCTCCCACTGCTGCACTCTAAGTTGGGCTTTAAAGGAACCAATAGCTTTTCCCCAGAGCCCTGGTTCATATTTATCCCTCACGACTAAAATGCCGATTATCTGGTCATTATCACACTGCGGGATCTTGCTATGCACAAACAGCAGCCACGTTTCCTACCTTCGAACGGTGACCGGACTGTAAAAATTACCTCATTGGCTGTTGAGCCGTGAGGTTGTGAAAGGTGCTGTAAAAGGACAGACTTGGGAACGCTGCATTTATATAGCGCCTTCCATGACTTTGGGGTGTCACAAAGTGTTCCACGGCAATGAAAGGTACTTGTGAAGGTCATCACTGTCGTAATGTAGGAAACGCAGCGGTTAAGTTGCGCACAGCAAAATCCCTTTAACCGTCATACATGAGAATGACCAGATCTTCTGATTGTCTGTAACGCCGGCTGAGGGGGGGGGAAGGCATTTTGCCAGAGGCGGTCTTCTCTCCCGCTCTTGGAGATCGCTCCATAGGATCTTTTACGCCCACCTGCAGCGGGGGGGGCAAACGGATCCTTGGATAAGAACCTCATCGGACAAAGGGCACGCTTACAGTGCAGCACGCACTCGGTACTGCCCCTGAATGTCTGTCTGCACTTTTGTCCTCAAGTCTCCAGAGTGAGACTGGAACCTACAACCCTGCGAATCCGAGGTGGGGCTTTGCCGACCGGAGACGTGCACAACATACGATGTGCACCTTCGGTTTATCCTTTCCACGCTCTTAACCAACGCCAGTTGTGCCCTTTCCAGATTGCAAACACGAGAGAGGCAGACAGAAAGACACAGGGCGAGCGCGCGGTAGGGAGCAGAGACAGAGAGAGATAGAACGAGAGCGAGCGAGCGGGAGATGGAGCAAGAGAGCGGCGGAGGGAGCTAGCAGGGGGAGGGGGGGAGCGAGGGAATGGGGGAGGGAAGGGGCGAGCCAGCCAGCGGGGGAGGGAGGGAGGGAGCTGGTGATGGAGCGAGACAGTGAGGGAGCGGGGGATGGAGCGAGAGAGCAAGGAAGCAGGTGCTGGAGCGAGAGAGCGAGGGAGCGGGGGATGGAGCGAGAGAGTGGGGCATGGAGTGAGAGAGCGAGGGGATGGAGTGCGAGAGTGGGGCATGGAGCGAGGGAGCAGGGGATTGAATGAGAGAGCGGGGATGGAGTGAGCGAGCAAACGCAGGATGGAGCGAGAGGGCGAGCGAGCGGGGGATGGAGCGAGAGAGGGAGCGGGAGGGAGCGCGAGTGCAAGAGTGAGCGTGCACACATGAGTGTGAGAGTGCGCCCATGCGAGAGGGCACACACATTAGAGTGAGTGTGCGCATGCGCGAGAGAGAGTGAGCACAAGGTACAGAGTAAGATAGAGAGAGTGCAATAGAGAGCGAGAGAGAGTGAATGGGAGAGGGTGAGGAATGGCACGTAAGCTTACCTGAGAGCTGGAGGAGAAGTGGCGCTGTTCATCTCGCACCTCTGGTACAAACTGCTGCAGTGAGGCTTTCTGGACCCTCCAGATTGGCGGAGGTTCGCTTCCCGCCTGCATGGCGATCTGTGAAACAGGAGGTAGATCGAGCGGTCAGCCACATTGAAACCTGGGGGGGGGGGGGCGTGACAATTCTATGCAATAGAATAAACGTTCCATTTGACTAACATTGGGCCATAGAATGATACAGGGCAGGAGCAAGCCATTCAGCCCATCATGCCTGTGCTGGTCCTTTGCAAGTGCTTTCCAATTGGTCCACAGCCCTGATCCTGCCACTTAATACTCAATGCAATTTTATTGCCGATCAACGTAACCACGGGTCGCAGCTAGACAGGAGGATGGTGGTGTGGTGGGAACATCACTGGTCCAGCAATCAGGGACAAGGCTTCAAACCCACCATTGCTAGCTGGTGGAATTTAAATTCGATGCATCAGACCTGGAATCGAAAGCTGGTCTCTGGAATGGTGGCCGTGAAAACTATCGGCGCTGTTAAAACAAAAACCCATCTGGTTCACTTATGTCGTTCAGGGGAGGAAATCTGCCGTCCTTATCCGGTCTGGCCTACATGTGACTCCAGACACACAGATTCTTAACTGCCCTCAGAATTGGTTGAGCAAGCCACTCAGTTTGAGGGCAATTCGGGATGGGCAGCAATTTTAGAAATTGTGCGATACTTGATGAAATGGCCTGTTTTTAGGTTCTAAAATTTAATCAGTTTTCTATCCCCTCAAAAAGGTACTAGCGTTCCCAAACTATTTTCCAACATAACCCCATTTGAACACTTTACTAACGTGATCCCGGTTGCCAACAGAACTAAAACAGCAATAAAGCAGGGTACATAATTAAGCTTGGCGTATTATAGGTTGACATGCAATATATCATATCAATAAGAAAATCAGCCTCTTGAATGTAGTTTGTAAAAATATTATTTTATGTACTCACCAGTCCATTAGCTCTTTACTCTAAAGCCCGTGATCTCTCATTACTGACTCTCCAATCAGGGGAAAATCTTTCTCCCCATTTACTCTTGTCAAAACCCGTGGCAATTTTCAACATCTTTGTTATATTTCGCTGCAACCACCTCTGCCTGAGGAAGATGTCATTTCGCCTTCAAAACTACAGGGATATGGTGACGTTGTGATTATGTTACTGGACTAGTAATCCAGACCAAGTTGATTTTTCTTTGGAACGAGTGAATAAGAGTTTGTCCGGCGATTTCTCTTTCAAATTGTTATTCAAAAGGTCACATTTCAAACCCATTCTGTCATCCTTCTGCTTTACTGATGCCATTTGATAAAATTTACAGTGCAGAAGGAGGCCATTCGGCCCATCGAGTCTGCACCGGCCCTTCTAACGAGCACCCTACTCAAGCCCACACCTCCACCCTATCCCCGCAACCCCACCTAACCTTTTTGGACACGAAGGGGCAATTTATCACAGCCAATCCGCCTAACCTGCACATCTTTGCACTTGTGGGAAGAAACCGTAGCACCCGGAGGAAACCCACGCAGACACAGGGAGAACGTGCAGACTCCGCACAGACAGCGACCCAAGCCGGGAATCGAACCTGGGGCCCTGAGGCTGTGAAGCAACAGCGCTAACAACTGTGCTACCGTGCCGGCCTTTTTAAAAAAAATTACCAGTCTATTTAAATTTAATTCAAAATTCTCAAATTGCGCCAGGGTGGGATTTGAACTCTTGCTTGTTGTGTTAGTGACAGAGGTCTGGATCACAAGTCCAGTAACGTAACCACCTCAGTGAGCGTTCTCTTCAAATAATAGGCCTAAAAGTTTCAAGATTAAACCCCGGTTCCTCATAGAAGGTTCCTCATAGAAATACATCCTACGTTTTGGCCCACATATAGTCACGTCTCGAGAGAGAAATTAGTTTGCCTTGTTTTTTTTTTAATTGAGAAAATAAACAATGGGCAGGATTTTCCTCCCCCCTCAGTCTCGTGTTCCGCAGCGGCGGAGGCCTGCCCACTAGTGGCCGGAGGCGGGATTTTCTGGTCCTGCTGTTGTCAATGGGGTTTCCCGTTGAACGCACTCCTCGCGGCCGGGAAACCCGTGGTGGGGTTGGTGCCTTACGTGGGTCCCTTAAAATCCCACCAATGCGAATGGCCAGAAAGTCCTGCCCATCGTTGGATACTTCCCAAGCCTTCATATAGACTCAAGTGGGCCAAATGGCCTCCTTCCATGACACAATGACCATGACTTTCCATGCAATTCCCAAAGAACCACATGTCCCAATAGGCAACACTGCACTGTTCACGGACTAAATGATACCATACTTAAAGGGAATGGGGTTTTCTTGTTTTTTCTTAGTTAGTTGTTGATATTTGCTTTTTGTTTATTTCTTTTTCCATCTGTTGTTAGTTTAATATATTATTTAAATAACGTTTAATGTATATTCTTTCATTAAGTTGTAAAAACGGAAAATCTTTGTTTGAAAAACTTCAATAAAATATATTTTTTTTAAAAAGGGAATGGGGTTGCTGAGGAGGGGGGGGGGGGGGGGGGGGGGGGGGGGGGGGGGGGGGGCGGGAGATAGGGACCTGCCTCAGTATAGTATCGCAGACAACGGGAGAATTTGGGAAATATTGCTTACTCCAAAACTCTTCCCTCAATAACTGTGATGGGGGGGGGGGGGGTAAAAGATGCTAAAAGTCACAAAAATATTCAATGTTTTCACCAGCAGGAGGTCAGCCATTTTGATCTACTTCCTGCCAAGAAACAGGAGGTTCCTCCCCATTAATGACGTCATCAAGAGTAGTCACTAGGAGGTGCGAGCAATGCTGAGTTGACTGGCTAATTTGGTGTTAAACGTGGCACACGCGTGAAAAATGTTCCTTACCTTGAGTTCTTTGATGTCGTCGATTTTGATGACAAACTCATCCCACTTCCGGATGGCACCTTCTCCGCCACTCTCCTCGTCATCTTCGTCGGTCTCTCCGCAAATGGCCACCGTGTCCTGCTGCTTGGCTAGCTTGATCGGGGAAGGTGCCTCCTTCTCCTCGGGCTGCGGTGGGGACTCTGGGGCAGGAGAAGGCTCTTGTTCTGGGATAGGCTCTTGTTCTGGGATAGGCTCTTCCTCTGGGATAGGCTCTTTAGGCAAGACCGGGGGATGGGGGTGCGGCCTGCTCTGGCTGGGAGGTCTCAGAAGGCGGGGTGCTCACTTCCTTTTCTTCCACGGCCATGTTATCTGACAAAAGCAATGGAATGGAAATGGTTAGATTGATGGAGCGGCTTATCCTCTCCCGGATTTCTTTGATGTTTTTTCCTCTTGGAAGTAACCCGATTTTACATGGGATATAGAAGCAGGCCATGCGGCCTAACTAGTCCATGACTGTGTTTACATAAGAACTAGGAACAGGAGTAGGCCATCTGGCCCCTCGAGCCTGCTCCGCCATTTAATGAGATCATGGCTGATCTTTGTGGACTCAGCTCCACTCTCCGGCCCGTACACCATATCCCCACACCATTATGCTCCACTCCAACCTCCCCCTGCCCATCATTCCTGATCTAGATCCATCATGGTTACTGTAATATCCCACAGGGACATACGGGGTGGGTATGCTGGTCTTATCCATGCTGCTTTTGGAGTACAAGCTCCTCTGCTAGGGGAGGGGTCTCTCATAGAAAATATAAGCAGCGGGAGGAGGCCATTCGTCCCTTTGAGCCTGCTCTGACATACTTTAGCATCATGGCTGATCATCAAGTTCACGATCAGCCATGATCAGAAAGAATGACATACACACAACCCGTGTTAACCACTTCGCCACCGTGCCAACACGAATCAAGCCGTTTTGCCCAGCGTTCATCCACCACACAAGGCGACCTGTAATGATAGAGCACATCTGGCCCATCGTGCCAGTCCCGGCTCTTTGGTACAATTGCCCCGTTAACCCCACTGCCCTGCCCTTTCCCCGGAGCCCTGAAAATTATACCCTCAAGGAATGACCCCAAATCTCTTTTGGAAGCCACTGGTGAATCTGCTTCCATCAACACTGCAGCCAGTGGTGTCTGGTTAGTGTTTGAGGAGGTGGGGACCTGGATGTGTGGAGGACTACATCCTCGAGATAAAGAATTTACTGTTTTCTCAGCCCCTCATTAATGTCATGCATTTGTGCTTAGGGCAATCCTACATTTGGTAGCCTCCTGCTCTACAGCTGGCATCGTGATCCCTCACCCATGCTCCCATCTTTCTTGAGTTTTTAAACCAAGGGCCTACCCCCCTGACCTCGGTCCAGGCATTTCAACATGTCTCTGCTTAGGGATAAATAAGACAGAGAGAGATAGATGGGTTCTTGATTAATAAGGGGCTCAGGGGTTATGATTGAATGGCGGAGCAGACTCAATGGGCCGAAGGGCCTAATTCTGCTCCCGTGTATAATGGTGTATTAAAATACACATTCACTGTGTATTTTAAGAAAGGGTTCGAGCTCGTTTTACATAGATCATAGAACATACAGTGCAGAAGGAGGCCATTCGGCCCATTGAGTCTGCACCGACCAACTTGAGCCCTCGCTTCCACCCTATCCCCGTAACCCAATAACCCCTCCTAATCTTTTTGGACACTCAGGACAATATAGCATGGCCAATCCACCTAACCTGCATGTGTTTGGACTGTGGGAGGAAACCGGAGCACCCGGAGGAAACCCACGCACACACGGGGAGAGCGTGCAGACTCCGCACAGACAATGGCCCAAGCCGGGAATCGAACCCGGGTCCTGGAGCTGTGAAGCCACTGTGTTGACCACTGTGCTACCCCAATTCCCCTTCTGGTGTGACCCCCTCTGTTTTGTGGGAGAACTGCGAAGCTTATGCTCAGGGGGTTGGTTATTTCTTACACAGTTAGCAGAAGGCGCAGAAGGCTAGAAAGGCAGCACCAGGTGTGGAGGCCAGATTGGCCAAGGTGGGCCAAGATAAGGGGGGGGGGGGGGGGGGGAAAGAGTTGGGGAGGAATCCTAACCGGCAGTTGTTGGTTCCTTCCTGACCCAGCAGGCCAAGAGGAGTCTTTTTTTTCAAAATTTAGATCACCCAATTAAGGGGAAATTTAGCACGACCAATCCATCTACCCTGCACATCTTTTGGGTTGTGGGGGCGAAACCCACGCAAACACGGGGAGAATGTGCAAACTCCACATGGACAATGACCCAGAGCCAGGATTGAACCTGGGACCTCAACGCCGTGAGGCAGCAGGGCTAACCCACTGCGCCACCGTGCTGCCCCCAAGAGGAGTCTTACCATTTGCAAAGCAAAAGTTGTAAGAGTTCGGCAACAAGCCGAGTAAATACTTTTTTTTTTTGACGAAGAAAAGGCTGATTCTAGGACTGTCCCTTTGGTGCGTGATTCTAGGGGTAGCAGACTAGTTAAAACCAAAGAAATTAACAGGGCGTTTCGGGATTTTTATTCTGACCTGTAGATGTATTGACAGGTATGGAGCGCTTTCTCCTACCTCGAGCTCGCTATGGCTTTGGAGGATCAACAATTGATCTTTAATGCTCCTACCTCTAGGGGGCAGCACGGTGGCGAATGGTTAGCATTGCTGCCTCACTGCGCCGAAGTCCCCGGTTTGATCCGAGGGTGAAGAGTGTGTTTCTGGAGCGTAGCAGGGACAGGGGGGGGCTGGCGTGCCGAATTTGTGTGGTTATTATTGGGCAGACTATGTGGCGATGATCCGTAAGTGGGTGATGGAGGGAGAGGGGGCGGCGCGGAAGAGGCTAAAGATGGCGTCCTGTGTGGGCAAGAGCCTGAGGGCGCTGGTGACGGCACCGCTGCCTCTCTCGGCGACAAGGTACACCACAAGTCCGGTGGTGGCGGTGACGCTGAAGATCTGGGGGCAGTGGAGGCGACACAGGGGCGAGGTGGGAGCCTCGGTTTGGTCCCCGATTCGGGAGAATCATCGGTTCGTCCCGGGAAGGATGGATGGGGGGTTTTGGAGCTGGCATCGGGCAGGGATTAGAAGAATGGGGGACCTGTTCATTGATGGGACGTTTGTGAGCCTAGGGGTGCTGGAGGAGAAGTTTGGGCTATCCCTGGGAAACGCTTTCAGGTACATGCAAGTGAGGGCGTTTGTGAGGCGGCAGGTGAGGGAATTCCCGCTGCTTCCGGCAGGGTGATTTCGGGTGTATGGGTTGGAGGAGGCAAGGTTTCGGCGATTTACCAGGAGCTGAAGGAAGAGGAGGAGGCCTCGGTGGAGGAGTTAAAGGGCAAGTGGGAGGAGGAGCTTGAGGAGGAGATAGATGAGGGTCTGTGGGCTGATGCCCTGAGTAGGGTTAATTCTTCCTCCTCTTGCGCCAGGCTCAGCCTAATACAGTTCAAAGTTACTCACAGAGCGCACATGACAGGGGCGAGGTTGAGTAGGTTCTTTGGGGTGGAGGACAGATGTGGGAGGTGCTCGGGGAGCCCGGCAAACCACGTCCATATTTTCTGGTCATGCTGGATGGATTTTGGAGGGGTTTTGCGAGGACTATGTCCAAGGTGGTGAACGCCCGGGTCAAGCCGAGCTGGGGATTGGCACTATTTGGGGTAACGGACGAGCCGGGAGTGCAGGTGGTGAAAGAGGCCGGTATCCTGGCCTTTGTGTCCCTGGTAGCCCGGCGGAGGATTTTGTTACTGTGGAAAGATGCAAAGCCCCCTAGTGTGGAAGCTTGGATCAATAACATGGCAGGGTTCATCAAGCTGGAGAGGATAAAGTTTGCCTTGCGAGGGTCTGTGCAAGGGTTCCTCAGGCGGTGGCAACCGTTCCTAGACTATCTCACGGAGCGTTAGCGGAGGTCAGCAGCAACCCAAGGGCCGGGGGGGGGGGGGGTTTCTCTTGGGGTGGTGTTTGGGTGAAGGTGTTTTTTTTTTCCCTATTTGTGTTTTTAAATGTTATATGGGGGGTTATTGTATATGGGGGAAATCCAATGTATAATTTCTGCTTGTTGTGTTCTTGTTTCTTTCTTTTGTTGGGGGGGGGGGGGGGGGGTTGTTGAAAATTTGAATAAATATATCTATATTTAAAAATAAGGTCATGTCGGACTTCCGGTTGCGTGGAGGCAGTGGGCGCAAGAGCAGCAGGAGCTTCTCCAGCGCTGTTTTAAGGAACTGAAAGCAGAGCTGCTGGAGCCGATGAAGGCTTCAATTGATAAGCTGCTGGAGACCCAGACGGCCCAAGGGGCGGCGATCCGGGAGGTCCGGCAGAAGGTCTCGGAGAACGAGGACGAGATCCTGGGCCTGGCGGTGAAGGTGGAGGCGCACAAGGCGCTCCACAAGAAATGGCAGGCGAGGTTCGAGGAGATGGAGAACCGGTTGAGGCGGAAGAACCTGCGGATCCTGGGTCTCCCGGAGGGGCTGGAGGGATCGGACGTGGGGGGGCAACGTGGTCACCATGCTGAATTCGCTGATGGGAGCGGGGGCCTTTCAGCTTGGAGCTGGAGGGGGCCCACCGAGTGCTGGCGAGGAGGCCCAAGCCCAGTGAGCATCCGCGGGCGGTGCTGATGCGGTTCCACTGGTTTGCTGATCGAGAGTGTGGGTTAAGGTGGGCCAAGAAGGAGCGGAGCAGCAGGTGGGAGAACGTGGAGGTCCGGATCTACCAGGATTGGAGCGCGGAGGTGGCGAAGCAGAGGGCCGGTTACAACCGGGCGAAGGCAGTGCTGCACAGGAAGGGGGTGAAGTTCGGTATGCTGCAGCCGGCGCGTCTGTGGGTCACCTATAAGGGCCGACACCACTATTTCGAGTCCCCGGAGGAGGCGTGGGCCTTTGTTCAGGCCGAAAAACTGGACTCGGACTAAGGGTCGGGGACGATGGGTCGCGGTGGAGGGATGGTTGGGGATTGTTGGGTTGCGTTTCGAGGGGGGTTCTTTGTTTTTCGGGGGTTGGTTGAGCATTGTTTTAATTAGGTCCGCCGGGAGGGCTTGGGGGGCGGAGGGTAGGTAAACTGCTGGGGGGGTTGATGGTTGGTAGGGGAGATGGGGCCCCGTGTGTGTGGGGGGCGGGGCGAGTTGGGGGCAGTAGGACTGGGCCTGGAAAGGCCGGATTGGTGGAAAGGTCGGGCTTTTCTCCCACGCTGGGAGTGGAATGGATGAGAGCCTGCTGGTGGACAAGGGGGAGGGGGGGGGGGATGAGGGGAAGTTCCACACTGGGGGGGGGGGTCGATGGAGCGGCGGGAGTGGCCGGGGTCAGCAGGAGTCAGCTGACTTACGGGAGTGGAATGGGGGAGCAATGCAGCTAGGGGGGGACCTACCTGGGGGTGGGGGCGGGTTGCTGCTGGAATGGCCAAGGGGGAGCTGGAGTTGGTAGAGGAGGTCAGGGCGGGGGTCTGCCACTGTGGGGAACGGGTCGTGCGGGGGGCGCGGGCACGTGGCTGGCCTTGGAAGGGCTATGGCTAGTCGGCGGGGAGGGGGGGTGAGTAGCCCCCGATCCGGCTGATAACCTGGAATGTAAGGGGACGGAATGGGCCGGTCAAGCGGGCCCGGGTGTTCGCGCACCTGAAGGCGGATGTGGCCATGCTTCAGGAGACGCAGCTGAGGGTGGCGGATCAGGTAAGGTTGAGAAAGGGGTGGGTAGGGCAGGTGTTTCATTCGGGTTTGGATGCAAAAAATCGGGGGGTGGCGATCTTGGTGGGGAAGAGAGTGTCGTTCGAGGCGTCGAGCATTGTGGCAGACAATGGCGGTAGGTATGTGATGGTAAGTGGCAAGCTGCAGGGGGAGCGGGTGGTGTTGGTCAATGTATACGCCCCGAATTGGGACGATGCGGGGTTCATGCGGCGTATGCTGGGCCGGATTCCGGACCTGGAGACAGGGGGCCTGATAATGGGGGGGGGATTTCAACACGGTGCTGGATCCGACACTGGATCGCTCTAGGTCTAGGACGGGTCGGAGGTCGGCGGCGGCCAAGGTGCTGAGGGGGTTCATGGACCAGATGGGAGGGGTGGACCCATGGAGGTTTGCGAGGCCGGGGCTAGGGAATTTTCATTCTTGTCCCATGTCCACAAGGCCTACTCCCGGATTGTCTTTTTTGTCACGAGCAGGGCGCTGATTCCAAGGGTGGAAGATACGGAGTACTCGGCGATAGCCATTTCTGATCATGTTCCGCACTGGGTGGACCTCGAGCTGGGGGAGGAGGGAGACCAGCGCTCGCTGTGGCGCCTAGAGGTGGGGTTGCTGGCGGACGAGGTGGTGAGCGGGCGGGTCCGGAGGTCTATAGAGAGGTACCTGGAGGCTAATGACAATGGGGAGGTGCAAGTAGGGGTGGTCTGGGAGGCGCTGAAGGCGGTGGCCAGAGGAGAGCTGATCTCCATTAGGGCACACAAGGAGAGGGGGGGAAAGGAGAGAGAGGGAGAGGTTGGTGGGGGAGATGGTGAGGATGGACAGGAGGTACGCGGAGGCCCCGGAGGAGGGATTGCTTAGGGAACGGCGCAGCCTCCAGGCTGAGTTCGATTTGTTGACCACCAGGAAGGCGGAGGCGCAGTGGAGGAAGGCGCAGGGGGCGGTATATGAATACGGAGAAAAGGCGAGCCGGATGCTGGCGCACCAGCTTCAGAAGCGAGAGGCAGCTCGGGAGATCAGGGGAGTTAGGGATGGAGGAGGGAGCACGGTGCGAAGTGCGGTGGGTATCAATGGGGTTTTCAGGGACTTCTACGAGGAACTGTACCGGTCTGAGCCCCCACTGGAGGGGGGGGGGGGGATGGGTCGCTTCCTGGACCGGTGGAGGTTTCTGAGGGTGGAGGAGGGGCAGGTGGCGGGGTTGGGGGCGCCGGTTGGGTTGGAGGAGCTGGTTAAAGGGATAGGGAACATGTAAGTGGGGAAGGCACCAGGGACGGATGGGTTCCCGGTTGAATTTTATAAGAAGTATTCGGACCTGCTGGGCCCGCTGTTGGTAAGGACCTTCAACGAGGCAAGGGAAGGGGGGGCTCTGCCCCCGACGATGTCTAGAGCGCTGATTTCCCTGATCCTGAAGCGGGACAAGGATCCCCTACAGTGTGGGTCATATAGGCCGATCTCTCTCCTAAACGTAGATGCAAAGTTGCTGGCAAAGATTTTGGCCATGAGGATGGAGGACTGTGTGCCGCAGGTCATACACGAGGATCAGACGGGGTTCGTGAAAGGGAGGCAATTGAATACTAATGTACGGAGGCTCTTGAATGTTATAATGATGCTGACGATGGAAGGGGAGGCGGAGATAATGGCGGTGATGGATGCGGAGAAGGCCTTTGATTGGGTGGAATGGGAGCACCTGTGGGAGCTGTTGAAAAAGTTTGGGTTCGGGGAGGGGTTCGTCAGGTGGGTGAGGCTGCTGTATGAGGCCCCGGTGGTGAGTGTGGCCACAAACAGAAGGAGGTCAGAGTATTTCCGGCTACACCGGGGACGAGGCAGGGGTGTCCCCTGTCCCCCCTGCTCTTTGCGCTGGCGATTGAACACCTGGCCATGGCGTTGAGGGAGTCGAGGAACTGGAGGGGGCTGGTGCGGGGTGGGGAGGAGCATCGGGTGATGCTCTATGCGGATGATTTGCTGCTGTATGTGGCGGTCCCAGTGGGGGGAATGCCGGAGGTGGTGAGGAACGTTAGGGAGTTGGAGATTTTTCCGGGTACAAGCTTAATATGGGGAAGAGCGAGTTGTTCGTAGTGCACCCGGGGGACCAGGGAGAGGGGGATTGGTGAGCTCCCGCTAAAAAGGGCGGAGAGGAGTTTCAGGTACCAGGGGGTCCAGGTGGCTATGAGCTGGGGGCCCCTGCATAAGCTTAACTTCACGAGGCTGGTGGAGTTGATGGAGGAGTTTAAGAGGTGGGACCTGCTGCCACTCTCCCTGGCGGGTAGGGTGCAGTCAGTTAAAATGACGGTGCTCCCGAGGTTTTTGTTCCTGTTCCAGTGCCTCCCTATCCTGATCCCCAAGGCCTTCTTCAGGTGGGTTAACAGGAGCGTTATGGGGTTTGTGTGGGCGCAGAAGACCCAGAGGGTGAGAAGGGTGTTCCTGGAGCGGTGCAGGGACAGGGGGGGTTGGCGCTGCCTAACCTCTGTTAGGGGGCCGCGGTGCGCAAGTGGGTGATGGAGGGGGATGAGGCGGCATGGAAGAGGCTGGAGATGGCGTCCTGTGTGGGCACGAGCCTGGAGGCGCTGGTGAAGGCGCCGCTGCCGCTTCCTCCAATGAGGTATACCATGAGCCCAGTGGTGGCGGCTACCCTCAAAGTTTGGGGGCAATGGAGACGTCACAGGGGGGGGGAAGATGGAGGCCTCGGTGTGGTCCCCGATTCGGGGGAACCACTGGTTTGTCCCGGGGAGGATGGAAGGAGGGTTCCTGAGCTGGCACAGGGCAGGTATGAGGAGGATGGAGGACCTGTTTGTGGACGGAAAGTTCGCGAGCCTGGGTGAGCTGGAGGAGAGGTTCGGGCTCCCCCCGGGGAACACCTTCAGATCTATGCAGGTTAGGGCGTTTGTTCGGGGGCAGGTGGTGGAGTTCCCACTGTTGCCGCCACGCAGGGTCCAGGACAGCGTGCTGTCGGGGGTGTGGGTTGGAGGGAGGAGGATCTCGGCAACGTATCAGGTGATGCAGGAGGAGGAGGAGGCCTCGGTGTAGGAGCTAAAGGGTAAGTGGGAGGAGAAGTTGGGTGAGGAGATTGACGAGGGGATGTGGGCGGATGCCCTGGAGAGGGTGAACTCTTCTTCCTCTTGCGCGAGGCTCAGCCTCATACAATTTAAGGTGCTGCATAAGGCTCACATGACCGGGACAAGGATGAGCAGGTTCTTTGGGGGCGAGGACAGGTGTGTTAGGTGCTCAGGAAGCCCAGCAAACCACACCCATATGTTTTGGGCATGCCCAGCGCTGGAGGAATTTTGGAAGGGCGCAGCGAGGACGGTGTCGAGGGTGGTAGGATCCAGGGTCAAACCGGGCTGGGGGCTCGCAATATTTGGGGTGGCAGAGGAGCCGGGAGTGCAGGAGGCGAAAGAGGCCGGTATTCTGGCCTTTGCGTCCCTGGTAGCCCGGCAAAGGATTCTTCTTCAGTGGAAGGATGCGAGGCCCCAAGCGTGGAATCCTGGATCAACGATATGGCGGGGTTTATTAAACTGGAGAGGGTGAAATTTGCCTTAAGGGGATCGGTGCAAGGGTTCTTCAGGCGGAGGCAACCGTTCCTAGACTTCCTGGCAGAACGTTAGAAGATGGTCAGCAGCAGCAGCAACCCCGGGGGGTGGTCTTGAGAGGGTGTGTATATTTGCCTTTGTGTTGATGGAGGCTGTTAATTTATTATTTATGTATATTGGGGGGGGGGGGGGAATTGTTCTTTTCTTTCTTTCTGTATTTTGTTGTTGATATTTTGAGAAAATTTGAATAAAAATTATTTTTTTAAAAAAATAAGGTCATGTCGGATGTCCTAACTCAACTTCACTCTCTTCCGATCCCCACAGCCCTCGCCAAACAGAACGCTTTACCTGTGCTGTCGTTCTCCTTGCGATCCATTGGGTCGTAGAGGGCGGAGATGGCGGAGGTGATGCTCTTCTGCAGGTCCTGATTCTTGCTGACGGAATCCTCCTCGTCGGAAGAGAATGACGGCAGGGTCTCCAGGTTCTTCTTCAGGTCGTCGTCGAACCTCTTGCAGGGGCTGGCGCAGCTCATCAGGCTGTCGCTCTCCGAGGCGTCCAGCGGCCCCGACAGCATGGACTGCGCCAAGCCGAACAAGGCCTGCGCGGGCTGGTTGATGACCGACGACGGCCGCCCCTTCTGCGGGCTGGAGGTCGTGGCCGGCAGCTGTTGCCGCTTGCCCGACTTCAGGAAGTCCAGGAACGACGCCATGAATCCGGATTTCATCTCCGGTTGTTTCTCTTCCACCTCTTTTATTTTCTTCTTGATCTTTTCTTGGGTTTGACTGTTCTCCAAGACGCTTTCCGCCGGGAGAGACTCTGGAGCCTCGATGGGTAAAAGGTCACTTGCCTTTGACCCTTGAACCTTGCCCTGTAAAGGGGGGGGGGGGGGGAATAAACACATGGTTGCTGTTACTAATTTTTAAATTGGGGGGACATGGGTGACGAGACAAGATTATCCTGACAAGCAGTAAGACAGAGAACAAGAAGGGAGAGAAGGATAATTAAAATCTAGCGATTTGCTGATGCCAGGTTTGAAGGGCAGAGGGAGCGAATAAGCTCCTGTGAATGACTGAGCTAAGAACAGGAGGCAGAGTCTTCAGTTGGGGAGGGTGAGGAAGAATGTGGTCCTCCTGCATCCCTGGAATCCTTGGTCCCTCCAGCCCAGGCCTCTTGCGCATCCTTCGCCTCTTTGCTCCACCCCCGGTGGCAGAGCCTCCAGCTGACTAGGCCCCAAAGCTCTGGAAATCTCCCCCCCCACCCCCTCCCCCCAAAAGGGTACGGGCCTAATTTACTCAGCCTCTCATCTTGGGACAATCCCCCCCCCTGATTTCAGGCCCCACCCACCTCACACAAAGACACCTCCGGCATCTTCAATCATAGAATTTACAGTGCAGAAGGAGGCCATTCGGACCATCGAGTCTGCACCGGCCCTTGGAAAGAGCACCCTACCTAAGCCCACACCTCCACCCCTATCCCTGTAACCCCACCCACCTTTGGACACTGAGGGCAATTTAGCGTGGCCAATCCACCTAACCTGCACATCTTTGGACTGTGGGAGCACCCGGAGGAAACCCACGCAGACACGGGGAGAACATGCAGACTCCGCACAGACAGTGATCCAAGCCGGGATCGAACCTGGGACCCTAGCGCTGTGAAGCCATAGTGCTAACCACTATGCCACCATGCTGCCCCCTCAGACACTCAACGCGATCATCTTCTGCCTCAAGGCCATTTTCCTGCCTGCTCACCATATCCCTCGATTCCCTCGGAGACCGAGAGCCTGTCTACCTCGACCTTAAATATGCTCGACGATGGAGCTCCCACAACCCTCTGGGGTAGGGAATCCAAACGGTCACAACCCCCTTGGAGTGAAGAGATTTCCCCTCATCTCGGTCCCCAAATGCTCGGCCCACTTATCCCGCGTCTGCGTCCCTGTGTTCTGGATGGGAAGTGTGGAGATGTCAGGTGAGGGAAGGCGAGGGCTCCACCGTGAGGTCCTGGAAGGGGAGCAGTTTTCACTCTAGACCCACACATTCTCCCTTGGTTTGCTTCAGCTTCCCAGGCAGCAAACTCGAGAATTCCCTTCATAAACCCCTGCACCTCATCTTCTCCTCTACGACACCCCTCAACCTGCCGCTTTGATGGGGCATTTGCCAGGGAGTCCCTGCAGTGCAGGAGGCCATTCGGCCCATCGAGTCGGCACCGACCCCTGCAAAAGAGCACCTTACCTAGGCCCACTCCCCCGCCCCCATCCCCCTAACCCCAGGCGTTGATCATGGTCGATCCACCTCGGGAATCCACCTGCACATCTTTGGACACCAGGGGGACGGAGTATGGCCATCGATCTGCCCAACGCGGGTCGGTGTGAAACTCAGAATGATAATGCTCCTGCAGGATGCCTTGGAATCTAATTGTTCATCAGAGGTGCTACATAAATGAAAGCTTTTGTTGTTGAAGGGACACAGGTTGCGGGGACCCTCTTAGGATCATAGAATCTTGCAGCACAGACCAAGGTCATTCAGCCCATCATATCTGTGCTGGCCCTTTGAAGGAGCGAGCCAATTAGCCCACTTCTCTTCCCCCAGAGCCCTGTGCAATCCCCCCCCCCACCTCCGGCAAATTTTCTTTGGAAATTAATCCAATCTGGGGTTTAACAAGGAAGTTCCCGAGAGGATGTTTCCCTTTGCGAGGGCTCCTGGGACCAGGGGTACCAGTTTCAGAATAAGGCGTCTCTGTTTGAAGGTGGAGATAAGAAGGAATGTCATCTTACAGGGGGCTGTTAGCCGCTGGAATGCTGCACTGAATATACTGCAAGTTAAATTAGACAGAATGTTGATCAGCAAGAGAATCAAGAAGGGAAGTGGATTGAGGCCACGATCATATCAGTCATGAACCTATGGAATGGCGCAGGTTTGAGGGGCCGAATGGCCTACTTCTCGGCCCTTTCAGGCAACACTGTCATTACAGCACAGAAGAAGGCCCTTCGTCCATCATGCCTGTGATGGCGCTCCGTACGAACACATTACCCACTGGCACTCTCCTGCCTCCTCCCCGTAATCCGGCACATTTAACCTGGACAGATAACAGTCTGTCAAGTCGCCACACTCCCAAAGAACCATAGGCTGCATTCCCCTTTGAGAGAGAGAGAGAGAAAGGGAGGAGACAGAGAAAGGGAGGAGACAGAGAAAGGGAGGAGAGAGAGAGAAAGGGAGGAGAGAGAGAGAAAGGGAGGAGAGAGAGAGAAAGGGAGGAGAGAGAGAGAAAGGGAGGAGAGAGAGAGAAAGGGAGGAGAGAGAGAGAGAAAGGGAGGAGAGAGAGAGAAAGGGAGGAGAGAGAGAGAGAAAGGGAGGAGAGAGAGAGAAAGGGAGGGGAGAGAAAGGGAGTTGAGAGAAAGGGAGGGGAGAGAAAAAGGGAGGGGAGAGAGAAAGGGAGGGGAGAGAGAGAAAGGGAGGGGAGAGAGAGAAAGGGAGGGGAGAGAGAGAAAGGGAGGGGAGAGAGAAAGGGAGGGGAGAGAGAAAGGGAGGGGAGAGAGAAAGGGAGGGGAGAGAGAAAGGGAGGGGAGAGAGAAAGGGAGGGGAGAGAGAAAGGGAGGGGAGAGAGAAAGGGAGGGGAGAGAGAAAGGGAGGGGAGAGAGAAAGGGAGGGGAGAGAGAAGGGAGGGGAGAGAGAAAGGGAGGGGAGAGAGAAAGGGAGGGGGAGAGAGAAAGGGGGGGGAGAGAGAAAGGGGGGGAGAGAGAAGGGAGGGGAGAGAGAAAGGGAGGGGAGAGAGAAAGGGAGGGGAGAGAGAAAGGGAGGGGAGAGAGAAAGGGAGGGGAGAGAGAAAGGGAGGGGAGAGAGAAAGGGGGGGGAGAGAGAAAGGGGGGGAGAGAGAAAGGGGGGGGAGAGAGAAAGGGGGGGAGAGAGAAAGGGGGGGAGAGAGAAAGGGGGGGAGAGAGAAAGGGGGGGAGAGAGAAAGGGGGGGAGAGAGAAAGGGGGGGGGAGAGAGAAAGGGGGGGAGAGAGAAAGGGGGGGGGGAGAGAGAAAGGGGGGAGAGAGAAAGGGGGGAGAGAAAGGGGGGGGGGGAGAGAGAAAGGGGGGGGGGAGAGAGAAAGGGGGGGGGGAGAGAGAAAGGGGGGGGAGAGAGAAAGGTAGGGGAGAGAGAAAGGGAGGGGAGAGAGAAAGGGAGGGGAGAGAGAAAGGGAGGGGAGAGAGAAAGGGGGGGGGGAGAGAGAAAGGGAGGGGAGAAAGAAGGGGGGGAGAGAGGAAAGGGAGGGGAGAGAGAAGGGAGGGGAGAGAGAAAGGGAGGGGAGAGAGAAGGGAGGGGAGAGAGAAGGGAGGGGAGAGAGAAGGGGGGGAGAGAGAAAGGGGGGGAGAGAGAAGGGGGGGAGAGAGAAAGGGGGGGAGAGAAAGGGGGGGAGAGAGAAAGGGGGGAGATGGAAGGGGGGAGAGAGAAAGGGAGGGGGAGAGAAAGGGGGGGAGAGAGAAAGGGGGGGAGAGAGAAAGGGGGGGAGAGAGAAAGGGGGGGGGGTGTAGGGGGAGAGTTAGGGGGGGTGAGAGATTGGGGGGGGTGTGGAGAGAGATAGGGGGGGAGTGTGATTGGGGGGGTGAGGTGGAGTGTTGGGTGGGGTGTGTTAGGGTGTGTTTGGGGGGTGAGAGGTTGGGGGTGAGGTTAGGGGGGAGAGAGTTAGGGGGGTGTGATTGGGGGGTTGGTGTTTGGGGGGTGTGTAAGGGGGGAGTGTGTTGGGGGGTTGTTTGGGGGGTGTGTTGGGGGGTGAGGTTTGGGGGTGAGTGTTTGGGGGTGTGTGAAGGGGTGTTGGGGGTGTTTGGGGGGTGTGGGTTTGGGGGGTGTGTGTTTGGGGTTGTGTTTGGGGGGTGTTGGGTGTTTGGGGGGTTGTGTGTTGGGGGGGGTTGTGTGAAGGGGGGTTGTTGTTTGGGGGGTTGTGTGTTGGGGGGTTGGTGTTTGGGGGGGTTTTGTTTGGGGGGGGTGTGTGTTTGGGGGGTTTTTTTGGGGGGGGTTTGTTTGTTTGGGGGGTTGAGTGAAGGGGGGTTTGGGTTTGGTTGAGGTGAAGGGGGGGGAGAGAGAAAGGGGGAGGGAAGAGTGAAAGGGGGGGGAAGAGAGAAAGGGGGAAGAGGAAAGGGGATTGAGAGAAGGGGGGAAGAGAGAAAGGGGGAAGAGAGAAAGGGGGGGGAGTTAGAGAGGGAGGTAAGATTAGGAAGAAGGTTTGATGTTGAGGGGGAAGAGAGAAAGGGGGGGAATGAGTTGAAAAGGGGGGCGGGAGAAGAGAAAGGAGGGAAGAGAGAAAGGAGGAGAAGAGAGAAGGGGGAAGGAAGTGAATAAAAGTGGAGAGTGGAAGTGAGAAGAAGAGAGAAAGGAGGGTAGAGAGGAGAAGGCGGAGGGCCGGTTCGGCGCGGGGGCCGTCTCTTGGGCTTCGAGGCCCGCTTGGCTTTCTTCTTGCCCCATTGAGGTTGTTTCCGAGCAGAAGTCGATGTCGGAGACCGGGCTGATGTTGGTGCGGGTCCTGCAGCTGGAGATCAGGTCGGGCAGCAGGTCGGGCAGCCTGCGGTTGTTCAGCCGGATGTCGGCGGGCACGTCTCCTTCTCCTCGTCCTCGAACTCGTACTCCTGGGCGTAGTTCTTCTTCGGCGGCTGAGGGGGAGAGTCCTTCTTCTTCAGGAGGTGCAGGGAGGAGGTCTTCAGGAACTTCTTGGTCTTCATGGAGCAGAAGCTGGCGGTCGTCAGGGGCGACTTGATGTCGGCGCTGGTAGGCCCGTGGCTTGGCTGAGTCAGGCCCAGGTGCTCAGCCTGAACGGTGGATTCCATGTCGGACTTCATGCCAACCGAGTCGAGGTCCAGGTGCACGCTCTGTTGGGTGTTGCCGGTGTCAGAGGAGCAGTAGCCCTGGAAACTCTGGTTCGAATGCATCATTTCGTAGCTGGACTTCATGCCGTTGCTCCTGTCCATCGCCTGGTTGCCCTCGTCGCCACACGCTTGCTTGCTGTACTCCTCATTGCCACACGGTCCCGAGCAGAACATGTCCTCCATTCCCGGGAAAAAGTTCCGCTCTTCGTCCTGCAGAGAGAGTCCGGGAAACAGATCGAGGTGAGGGGGACGAATCTCTGCTTGGCGCCCTGGGGGCTGGCGGAGCTGAACTGGTCCTTGGCCTCCAGCTGCTGCTGAGAGACCTGCTGGGAAGACTCGGACGCATCCAGCTGCAAGGACTCGCCGGACTCGGGGAGCATATGTTGCTGCGACTGGACTTGGCTGCTCTGGGATAAGTGGCTCTCCAGGTGGAGGTCGGGCTCCAGGAACTCCTGCATCTCCTGCGACTGCATGCTCTCGGACTGAGGGAGGCCCTCCATGCCCTCGGGCTGCAGCCGCTCGGACTGCAGCTGCCCCTGTATCTGAGGTGACTGCGGGTCAGCCTGGATCTGGTGGGAGTCCATCAGGTGGGAATCCATTGACGATGCCGAGGGTGGACATCCATGCCCTGCGATCGCACGTGGGCCTGCATCTGCTGGCTCTGCAGGTGGGGCCTCCAGCATGCTG